>NW_017728992.1:22132950-22133690 GCF_001723915.1 Gavialis gangeticus | reverse complement strand
TCCCCAGC
Organism: Gavialis gangeticus; assembly: GCF_001723915.1. Lineage (NCBI taxonomy): Eukaryota > Metazoa > Chordata > Crocodylia > Gavialidae > Gavialis > Gavialis gangeticus. The sequence goes on along the minus strand of NW_017728992.1, from coordinate 22,133,682 downwards.
CAGCAGATCGTGGTGAGGTCGAGGCCGCAGTTAGTCAGTTTTGCCAAGAAGTGATCATGGGATACCAAATCAAAGGCTTTTTTCAAGTCAAGATATATGACATCAATCTCTTTCCCCTTGTCCAGGTGATAGGTCACCCAGGTCATAAAAAGGAAATGAGATTGGTCAAGCAAGACCTACCTGCAACAAACCCATGCTGGGTATCCCTCAGGATACTGCTGTCAACTAACCTGTATAGTATGGCCTCTTTGATAATCTTTTCCATGACTGTCGTCAGGATAGACATCAGGCTGATGGGTCTGTAGTTTACTGGATCTACTTTCCTCCCTTTTTTGAAGATAGGCACCACATTGGCCCTCTTCCAATTGTCGGGCACTTCACCAGAGCACCAGGAGTTTTCGAAGATCCATGCCAGGGGCTGAGCTATGATGCTTGTCAGCTCTTTGAGTACCCTTGGGTGCAAACCGTCAGGGCCAGCTGACTTGAAGGTATCCAGCCTGCAAGGTGTTCCTTCACAAGGTCAGCTTTGATGGATGATAAGGAATCTCCCTCACCCAGACCTCCCTGTCCCACAGTGGGCAGGGGAGTCCCATGGGACTGGTGAAAAAAATGACACAAAGTACCTATTTTTGCCAATTTGTTTTTTCCTGGGCATCAGTTGTCAGTTGTCCCATCTGGTTTAGCAGGGGTCCAATATTGCCCTTGCTTTTCCTCCAGCTCCCCACATATTTA
>NW_017728992.1:22127422-22127950 GCF_001723915.1 Gavialis gangeticus | reverse complement strand
CCCCTTTCCCAAAGCTTTCTTCTTCCTTTAGAAAGCATCCCCATCTAGTTATTACATCAAGATGGGACAGGCAAGAATACAGGGGCAGAGAAAGGGCACTAGCAGGAAGAGGCTCCTAAAGATGGATGTACAGTGCTGGCACCGTTGGGTGTACTGACATACCGGTACAGACTTGGGACTACCTAGCTAAGCAGTAGCTCTACAGAAAAGGACCTTTAGGTTACAGTGGACAATAAACTGGATATGAGTCCACAGTGAGCCCTTGATGCCAAGTGAGCTAACATCATACTGGACTGCACTAATATAAGCACTACCAGCAGATTGAGGAAAGTGAGTATTCCCCTCTATTCATACATTTCATAGACATTCGGGCTGCAAGGGACCCTGGAGGATCATCAAGTCCAGCGCCTTGCCCAGGAGCAGGAAGTCAGCAGAGATCATAGGATCCCAGCAAGATAAACATTCAAAAATGTCTTGAAGGTATTCAAAGTGGGTGCTTGAACCACCTCTGGCGGCAATCTATTACAA
>NW_017728992.1:22110544-22116570 GCF_001723915.1 Gavialis gangeticus | reverse complement strand
TCCCCAGCCAGCAGATCGTGGTGAGGTCGAGGCCGCAGTTAGTCAGTTTTGCCAAGAAGTGATCATGGGATACCAAATCAAAGGCTTTTTTCAAGTCAAGATATATGACATCAATCTCTTTCCCCTTGTCCAGGTGATAGGTCACCCAGGTCATAAAAAGGAAATGAGATTGGTCAAGCAAGACCTACCTGCAACAAACCCATGCTGGGTATCCCTCAGGATACTGCTGTCAACTAACCTGTATAGTATGGCCTCTTTGATAATCTTTTCCATGACTGTCGTCAGGATAGACATCAGGCTGATGGGTCTGTAGTTTACTGGATCTACTTTCCTCCCTTTTTTGAAGATAGGCACCACATTGGCCCTCTTCCAATTGTCGGGCACTTCACCAGAGCACCAGGAGTTTTCGAAGATCCATGCCAGGGGCTGAGCTATGATGCTTGTCAGCTCTTTGAGTACCCTTGGGTGCAAACCGTCAGGGCCAGCTGACTTGAAGGTATCCAGCCTGCAAGGTGTTCCTTCACAAGGTCAGCTTTGATGGATGATAAGGAATCTCCCTCACCCAGACCTCCCTGTCCCACAGTGGGCAGGGGAGTCCCATGGGACTGGTGAAAAAAATGACACAAAGTACCTATTTTTGCCAATTTGTTTTTTCCTGGGCATCAGTTGTCAGTTGTCCCATCTGGTTTAGCAGGGGTCCAATATTGCCCTTGCTTTTCCTCCAGCTCCCCACATATTTAAAAAAGTACTTTTTATTGTCCTTAATATTTGTAGCTAGCTGGAGTTCCATTGCAGCCTTGGCTTTCCTGGTTTGCTCTCTGCAGGTCTGGACCACAGCAGAGTATTCCTCCTTGGTGGTGGTTCCAGTCTTCCATCTTTTGTAGGTCTTCCTTTTAAGATGCAGGAGGTCTGCTAGTTCCCTGGAGAGCCAAGGGGGCTGCTGTGCCCTTTTGCTGCCTTTCCTCTGAGACGGGATAGACATTGCTTGCACATCCAGGATTGTTCCCTTGAGGAGCAACCACTTGTCCTGAACTCCCCTCCCCTTTGGGTTGTGGCCCTTTAGGGCCTCACTGACAAGCCTCCTGAGCTTGTCAAAGTCAGCTTTCCTGAACTCAAGGACTTCTGTGTTACTGACTGACTTGCCAGCTTTACGGCAGATGGCAAAGCCACATCAGCATTGGTGAAGCCACATCTGGAGTACTGTGTCTGGTTTTTGGGCCCCCTACTACAGGAAGGATGTGGACAAATTGGAGACAGTCCAGCAGAGGGCAATGACAATGGTTAGAGGGCTGGGGGATGTGACTTCTGAGGACAGGCTGAGGGAACTGTGCTTATTTAGTCTACAGAAGAGAAGACTGAGGGCGGATTTAATGCCTTCAGTTACCTGAAGGGGGGTTCCAAAGATAATGGTGCTAAACTGTTCTCAGTGGTGGCAGATAAAAGAACAAGAAACAATGGTTTCAAGTTGTAGCAAGGGACATTTAGGTTCGATATTAAGCACAAAAAAAAATCTCACTAGGAGGATAGTAAAGCACTGGAACAGGCTACCTACAGAAGTTGTGGACTCTCAATCCCTGGAGGTTTTTAAGACCTGGCTAAACAAAGCCTTAACTGAGATGACAGCTGGGGATGGTCCTACTTTGAACAGGGGGTGGGACTAGATGACCTCCTGAGGTCCCTTCCAACCCTAATTTCCTATGATTGTAAGATGTCTGGGCTTCCTGTGCATGGGGAGGTATCAAACTATGAATATTGCCCAGCTGAGCACCACGTGGATTTTTACTCATCCCTGGAGCTTGAGGATTGGGCTGCCCCTTAGCTGGGGTTTTAATAATCAGCTGAATGTCAGCTGGGGCTAAAGACTGGTTGATTCCCAGCCCCAATTAACAATTATTTGACTGCTGGCACCCAGGTTTCATCTTGCTGATCTGGGGGGGAGCCTGGGCTCATGATCCCAGGCTCCCTTTGCACATGTGGCATGGCAGGAAGCATGGTTGACTGGTGCCTCCTGAACCTGGGGGGACACCCGCAGAAGATGCCAACCCTGTCAGGGGGGAACCAGACCTACTGACAGCATCAGTGTCAGCTGTCGGAGGGGCACTGGCCCCGCTGGGGGGGGGGACACACATAAACCCCTATGCATCCCCTACCAGTCATCTATGGCAGGAAGCGTGATTGTTGGGGTCATGGATGAGATCCCATTATGTCTTAAAGTGAACGTTTGTCAGGGGCCCTACTGGATGGCTTAAGTGCTTATGCTAAGGATTTAAACCACTGAGAAGTCTTTCCAATCTTGCTTAATGTCATTCAAGTATAAAAGTTTACTTAGTATGTTTCACAAATTCTCCCAATGCCTTTAGGTTCATTTGGAATTAAAACAGATACCAGCTCAACTTACGTTACAGTAAGGTTATGTGGCACAAGCAGTTAGACATCCATCAGCCTTGAGTGTCAACAGGGCTTTTTTTTATTTTAATGCGAGTAAAAAAAATGCTAAAAATCAGACATTTGATAGCACCAATGTCTGCCATTAAAATTACCTTGAGCACAATTTTATTGTCAGAAGTTGGCGTCCGTCCTACCCACAGTGCAAATTTGCAGGGATCGCCTTCTACATGTTCTGTTACACCCAACTCTGAAGTCTAGAAATAAAGAAAAACTTTGGTTAGAACTCCAGGACAATACTGTTCCAGTACTCAGAGAACTATCTTGACTAGCTGAACACAATGAATTTTACTGAATCCATAAGTGGCTTAGGAGCACTATCACTCATGCACTTTTGAGACTCTACCTACTAGTTTTGTTTCTAAGAAAAGCAAACAATTTTAAGCAAATCATTTTTCAATAAAATAAGTCTTCATACCATCAAACACATCACAGAATCTTTTCTAATTTAGTATCAAAAACTGGGACAAAAAGTGCCAGTTGTGAATCAAGTATTTTCTTTTTTCCTTACTCATTTCACAGGAGACTTGAAAGTGTTACAAACAGTATTTTTCTAGAGAATATGGAGCAACAGTCCTGCTTTTCTTAAGCATTTAGTTATTACTTTCCTATCAAAAGGAGTCCTTTCTAATATGTTTCCTTTCTTTTGCAGTATAGAAAACAATTCAGAGATTGTATGTCCCCTGGTGGTAAACTTTGAAGGAATACCAAAACAAAGGGATAAGTTAATGGATGATTGCAGGTCTCTAAAAACATGAACTTCGTCTCAAGGGGAAGTTTGAATACCGGGACCCTGTGCTGAATTACTTATCTAACAGCTTGTCTCTTTCCAACTGGAGCATGATCTAAAATTGTATGAATTAGTTATTAGAAAAGGACACTACAAAGGAAATAGTAAATGAACTACTGAATAACACAAACTGCAAAACACTCAGGGTACCTTCAGATGTGTGGGGAAGCTGCTCCAATGCGCTGTAATTATAATGCATCAGAGAACAGTCGATTAATCAAGTCTGCTGGCGTGTGCTAACTGAAGTATTCCAGTCAGCCTCTGCGTCTCATGCATCAGCATCCCCACACTTCAAAATGGCAGCGAGGGTGCTTTAACTAAAGCTCATTTGAAAATGACAACAGGGATGCTGATACACAAGATGCTGCGGGCACTTTAACCATATCCAATTTTAATATTTTTTTTTAATCATACTCTCACTTGTTCTTAAAATGTTCATAAAGTAGAACTAGTCTGGGCAATTTTTTTAATGAAGAGTATCAACATTTTGTCTAAAAGCTCAATGCAGTATTTGCAGGTGAAAAGGCTGAAGTTTTTCTTGAGACTATGAAAGTTTTTCATAGAGAGATAAGACTTCTCATTTTAAAACTATTTTTTTGCTCAACACCTGCCAACGTAAGGAAAGTCAACAAAGAAAGTTTTCAAACCAAATCTACCTCAATTCTACCTTTAAGATAACCATTTCCATAGGCATGCAGCAAAGTTTACATCCAAGAGGTCACATATGACCAAGGTCAGAGTAAGTGTACAGTGTGGATACAGGCAGAATAGAGCACAAACAAGCAAACAACGTCCCCCGCCCACCCCCTCTCCAGACCAGCCAGTTATGAAGTCACACTAATTCCTTTCATATGTTCAGGATATACTTAATTTTAAGTAACGACTACTGACATTTTGCAGGAATTTTCTTCCAGATAATGTTTATAACTCAAAACCTGAAGTTGTTCTACTTGGTTGATTATCTAAGCCTGTTCCAAAGTGTGAGTGCCTCTGCATTTCCAGATTGGTTTTGCAGTTTGTACCTTATCAGGACAACAATTCAGAAAATAAATATAAAATCGTGTGATGTACTGAAGAGCAGGAAAAGCATTAGCTAAATACAAGTCTGGACAAGAAGAACTCTAGGGCTGTTACAGAAGTTGGTAATTACAAGGCTTAATTTTATTCTGCAACAATTAATTTCCAATATTCAGCTACATAAGACGTGTACTTCATAGGGCTCGGGATATCAGCTTATTTTCTCTAGTAATAATAGAGCGCCAAGGTTTTAGGTACAGAAGATGAAGCAAGTTTGGTTGTCTTGATCAAAACTCTCTGTGAATTATTTTTGCACTTTACAAAACTACTGCAGATTCCTATGACAGGAAAGTCTGTGCCTTGAGGGATACTGTGAAAACTAGGATAGTGAGGGGACAGGGTTTGTTTGTAGGTCAAAACTGTGGCAAAATGACAGTTTTGTGCTGTCTGAGAAGCAGTTTTTACAGGATTTTTCCAGCAAACACCTCAGTACTGCAGGCTTTCATTAGGAATTCATATGACAAAGGACAGTGTGTGCATCAGTAGTTCACTCTACACTTGACCTCTCTCCCTATATAAAACCTCAAAGGTCAGTATTACCTAAGTTACTCAAGTGACCACTTAATCTTTTTCAACCGGTTGGGGACACTGAGCAGGCAGACTCCTCTGAAGGTACAGACAGACATACAACTGAAATGTTCTCAAGTGATGTGCATTTGGAAATGTTTCTAAAAGGAAACATTTCTGCCAGGACATATGTACACCCCTGGGCCATTCCTGGGTAGAACATTTCAAAACAGTGCAACCACCTCCAGCTCATGCCAGGGAGTACTAGACTAGGATGTAGCAACCTGCGGCTCCGCAGCTCCCAAGGTTTGGAGGTAAAGGTTAGAAGAGAGCAGAGGGCCAGGAGGAAGAAGCAAACAAGGGTGGAGGGAAGGGCAGTAGGTGCTCTCAAATCTTTCCTCTCCCTCTTGAAAAGAGGAGGTACAGAAGATTGGGGCTGGGAGGCCAGGTCCAGCATCAGTATTTAGGCAAAAGGGAGCGGAGGGGATGGTGTTTCAAAGGACAAGCGCAGCTGGATCTCTGAAACGAAAAGGACTTCGAAACACATTGTTACAGTTGTTTGTACCCCAGGAAGTTTCTGCATCTGTGGGATTTGTTACAAGGCTGTTTTCAAAGAACACTGCCTTTAATACACATTGCAGGAGCCATTTTAGTTTCCTTGTCTTTTCCAGGCGGAAGTATGAGAACTGGACTGATGCTGGTAAGAGAGGAGCAGGATAGGACATTGAAAAGTTAAAAGAACTCTCAATCTGATTTGAATTGCGAGTGTAAGTTGGGGTTGTCCAACAATGCAAAGCAACTGGGGCTTCTAACCCTCTTAATTAAAAAACCCTTCAGATTCAGTTTTGTAATCTTTACAAAGTGGTCAGAGCACAGAATAGGGATAGCTTTAGAAATGGGAATAAGTTCTGGAATGGAAAACTATTGCACAATCCCACTCCAAATATTACACGACAGAAATAGTCCTCTTTTTACACAGCATTTGAATGAAGCATCATTCAGAATAAGGGCAGCTGAGCACTAGGCCTGTGCAAAGCAGCAAGTATTCGCTTCAGCGTTGGATTTGGCTGATTCAGAAGGACGATGATTTGATTCAGCGATTTGAATTGTCGTCTCAATTCGATTCAACATATTTGGATATGAAGACTCAGCGCAAATTTGGAGATTAGGCCATAGACTAAACAGGCAGCAGTCCTCACCATGCTGG
>NW_017728992.1:22110331-22110533 GCF_001723915.1 Gavialis gangeticus | reverse complement strand
GGCAGGGCAGGCAGATCAACACCTTCACAGTGAGGGAGGGATTAGGGCTGGGGCAAGCTGCTCAGCCAGGGCAGGGGCGCATGAGACTCAGGGAGGGGGGCTCCTGCCACTGCGTGCCACTGGTCTGGGGGGACACAGGAGTGGGCATGTGCCCCTGGATCTGTGTGGGCCAAGCTACATTCCAGATGGGTGGTGGAAGGCA
>NW_017728992.1:22084249-22105331 GCF_001723915.1 Gavialis gangeticus | reverse complement strand
TCAGCCAGGGCAGGGGCGCATGAGACTCAGGGAGGGGGGCTCCTGCCACTGCGTGCCACTGGTCTGGGGGGACACAGGAGTGGGCATGTGCCCCTGGATCTGTGTGGGCCAAGCTACATTCCAGATGGGTGGTGGAAGGCACTGGGAGCGGGGCCTATGCCATCCTGCTGCTCGCCCAGCCTCCCCTTGCCTCCTGAACAACCCACAGCTTTGTCCCAGGAAGGCAAGCAGCAGCAGGGCATGGCAATGGGTGCATGCACCCAGATTGAGGAGGGGCTGGCAGCAGGGGCTATGGGGAATTTTAGGGTGGTTGAAGCCTCCACATAGCCCCCACTCCACTGTGCTCTGTGGGATGGGTGGAGCCAGGGCTGTGCTCCCAGATGCAGCTGGGGCTAGCCACCTAGAGCGCAGCCCTGGCTCCACCCATCCTACAGAATGCACCCCAGCAGCGGGCAGCTGGGGCCAGCCTCCTGGAGTGCAGCCTGGCCCAGCCCACCCAGCACAGATCCAGGGGCACATGCCTGCTGCTATGCCCTCCTGGACATGAGTCCTGTGCCCCCCGTCCTGGCTGGGCAGCTTGTCCCAGCCCCAATCCCTCCCTCACTGTGGGGGCAATGATCTGCCCCCGCTTCCCATGCTCCTTCCCTCCCCCCACAATAGACTTACGAGCTGGAGACAGCTGTGTCCAGCGTAGTGTGGACTGCTGCCTGTTTAGTCTATGGCTGAATCTCTGAATCGGCGCCAAATCTTTTCCAAATCAATTCAGAGGGTTCCAATTCAATTTGGACCTTTTAATTGGTATCCTGATTCATTCTGGATTTTGGAAACCAAATCGGCTACCAAAGCTTTTCACAGCCCTACTGATAACCAGTACAATAGCACTGGTCAAAAGAAACGGAGACTAGTGATTTTTACAACAGGAAGTCAATTTGTATGTTTTAGTCTGGTTTTTTGTTTGCTTTTTTTAAAGTTTCTCAAACACATGTACTACACATCTATACTAAAATACTACAAAACAGATGAACCATAATATCCCTCTAATCACATCCAATTTGAACTTATAGGAGGGTATATTCCTAGTGTGTTGTACAAAGAAAGTTCTCTCAAAAGCCTAGGAAATAGTGGGCATAGTTGTTTATTCCAGCCTTACAAACTGTTTTGACATCATGTCAGCATCATCGGAGCTTAAGCTCCTTATTACTTTTGGCTATATACATTTTCCTTCAGCTTTTCTGAACACAATCTGTTATTTTCTAATACTTACAAACAGTTTGCTCTTGTATATGTACTTGCTCCTCCCGCTGGAGTCCTTCACTTCTTTACTGAAGACTAGGGACATCTCAAAGAGGAAAAGATGTCTCTCACGACCTTTTCGGATGAGAGTTTTGGGATCCCACACTTGGAAGGATTCCTGAAGAATGAGCTCTCCCTGAGATTCAATATTTTCATCAAATCCTAGATGACAGAGAAGAAGAAAATGTCAAATCTGACAGTGAAAGAACTCAAAAGCATGAAAAGCCTTTATCAGATAATTCCCCTTCACAAGCCCTTCTTCACCAAAATATCATCTCCGGTGATGAAGTCAAATTGGTTTACCTGGTTTCTGAAATTTTCATCGGAAACTTATCTTTTCTTCTAGCTTGTTTTTGACCCATCTGAGCCTCCATCAGAATTTACTCTCTTTCTTTTCCTGGACCAAAATTTGGACATCAATGTTCAATTTTTAACTGGTGAATTTACATCTCAAAATAGTTTCCTCAAGAAACTCAAATTAAGGATGGCTTTTACTTTGGTTATGATCCAGGGTAAGAATGGGTTTAAGCTGCTTCTTCTTGTTGGGATCCACACTTCAGATGTTAATGTGCTTATTCCCCAATGCTGTATCTTCAGGCTCATCTCTTTTGTATAAGCCAAATCAATCATGATGCTAGTCTTCAGCACCAGGTTGCCGCTGAACTGACTAGTTTATTTGTAGTTTGCTTTTACTATAAACAGCTGACCACAGTCTAACCATTACATTTTGCAGCCTATAAAAATGACACAATTTTACTCACAAGAAGTTTGAATAATAAATCTCTCCCAGGTCACATCTAAAGTAATAGAATTGTCCCTCTTTCATTCAGAGGTAAGTTTACATTTTGATTTCAGCATGTATATAAATAAGGTATTTGTTGTTTAAATGCTAAGTATTCAGGTAGTACACTAACAGCATTCACTCCTGTAGTTGGCTTGTGAATGGCTATGCAAAAACAATCTCAAAAAGTACACGTGAACACAAATACAATGCTCATCTTCTCCAAGCACACATCTGTTGCATCTTAAACTGAATGCTGTCTTTATGTTGTGTTAAGCAGTTATAAAAAACAATTTATGGCTAAAGGCGATATTATAGAGATTGTTAGGGAAAAGTTAAATCACAGGGTTCATTTAAAAACATCGAAACAAAAAGGAAATGTGTTCACTGATTAAACTCATCTAAGATGGAAGGACTCAGCTACACACACAGGTTTCAGATGATTTGTTACAAACTGTCTTAAGTGTACGAGTAAAATATTCCAGAGTCACTCTTAATGGTGAGTGGCTACATAAAACTCTTAGCAGCAGTTGTCCAGATATTTAATGTTTAATAAAGGCTCTGGGACTAATCCTGCAGACCAACTCCTTTCAGGGTTGTATACGTGTGTGCAGGTCCCTGAAGTGCTCAAATAACTTCAGATCACAACTCTGACTGGCAGTCAAGGCAAGCTACACTCCTAAACCATTCAGACTATTTTATAAGCCCCATTACAAGACTTATCTTAATCTGTCACCCTGGGCGTGTCTACGCAAACATATTAATGTGACACAAAAAACTCTGGAGCTTATCAAGCCAGAATCTATTGCTCCAAGGCACCACATTTACATGTGCGCCAGGAACTGCAGCATGTTGAGCTGGGTCCGAGCAGCCCCGCCTGACAGGGGCTGGGGGGATCAGCCTGCTAGCCCGGTGGTGCTCCGACTGGCCCAATATGCTGCGGAAGGGCTGGTCAGGGCATGAGGGTGCTTCAGTGTAGGGCTAACCAGCAGGTAGCTCCTGCACCAAAGCATCCTCATGCCCCAGCCAGCATCCATTTGTGCGCTGCTGTGGAGTGAAAAACTTCACAGCAGGACAGTACTTACAAGTACTACCCTGCTGTGGAGTATATTAGTTAACTCCAGCAGAATAGCCCTGGACATGTAGACGCCGAGACATTTACTATGGAGCTATTTAATCTACTCCACAGTAAATGTCTTATGCAGACATGCCGTTTGTACATGAAGTCATACAGAGAAGAAAGTCAAATAAGCCAAAAAATGTGCAATCAATCCTTCATCTACAATTTACACCTAACTTGGTCAGGCTCCTACTTCTAACAATTTGCTCTGCTAAACTGAAAAACATAACAGTAAAAATTCCATTAAAGGCATCAAAGGAACTTTTTACACAACATGCAGTCATGTACAAGCCATGAAAGAATTTTTGTTGAAACTCGGTTGTAAGTATATAAAAACAGTGAGAATCAGCTTCAAACACCTACCATATTGTCCATGTACATGCTTTCGTGGCTAAAGCTCAAACTTAATGGAACAGACTGAATACAGATGTGCAAACTACGACCCTTTCTGGAGATTTACCTGATGTACAAATCATCAAAAGAACTTTTGGTGATTTTACACTCTACTCTCAACTTTCTTCACACAAAGACTTTATGGACTTTGGATATGAAATATAGCGGGGATTATTTACCTGACTGTATGTACACTTTTATTCCTTAAAGTAAAAATGACACACACGTATTATCCTAAAACTTTTTTTCAGTAGGTAAACTGACAGGGATAAAAATGTCAGGACAGACTAACAATTTTTAAAACAACCAGATTGTTATACTTTTGATCTATTTTATACTTTATACTTTAAATAGTCAGCTTCTCCCAGCCAAAAATATATACACACACATACATATATACACACATACACTCTAAAATCAGAGCCCATCAATTCTGCTTAAAAACTCAAAGCAATTGTAAGGGCACAGCCACATTTCCTCAGATCTCCTGAACCTCAGGTAGCTTGAATACTTAGTTACAAAACAGATATAACAAGTAAACACTGCAGAAGTGAAAAAGGAAAATTTCAACCTTACCTTCCAGCATGCTGAGGTGCATAGCATCATTGGCTCGTTTTGGCACACTAAGCATCACTTCTAGGCCATCTTTAATCTCACCTTTACCTTCTTCACAGCAGGTGAGTAGCTCCTGAAAAACCCAACAAGGCAGAATTACCATAACTTTGATTTTCCATTATGTCACTGTAGAAATGAGAGTCCTCAGAGCAAGGCCTTCTCCAATGGCCCATCCCTGACAGATGTCACATGCCTTCAATGCCTCAAAAACCTACACTGCTAATGTAGTACAGTCAGTACCTCACACAACTAGCCTCTGAACAAGCAGCGGGAAATTCCACGTTATTTATTAACCACCCATGAATTTTTATGTGATTAGACAAAATATTAAAATCATTCTTTAAGACTGATGCAAGTAAAAAGAGCAGTTTTCCCTTGGATAAAGTAATTAAATGGTTAATTTTGGAAATTCAGTACAGTGGTCTATTCTATTTTAGGACACTTTCGTCTATCTTCTAGGCAAAGTGATATGTGATAGTGTATATGTAGCCACTGATACACTTCAATAATTGTGTCACTCATCATCCTATTTTGGAATTTAAGAGCAAGCATTTTGGCCCCACATAGTCTTAAATTTCAGCATGAGACTGTATGAGCCCCCCCTTAGTGTATCACAAGGCAGAAATTCACTGGCACATGGGTATGACACTATCCAATATAGAAAGAAAATCCACCTTTAGGTAGCTGGAGGTGGCACACGCCCACACACATTTAGTTCAGCAGGTTGCTCAAAGTTCTCTCTTCATTTTAAAAAGAGCAGCTCATATTCCTAATCACCCCTTTCCTACATTTGTTGCTTTATTTTTAAAAGGTTGATATAATGAGCAGAAGAAACTAAAACACTGATTCTTAACTAGGGGGCTGTTAGGATGCTGCAAAATCCTTTTCAGGGCCCCATGGAATATTAGCACATGATTCAAAAAACAACTCAGAGATTTGAAACATGAATTCAGTATCAAAAACATTCTGATCTGTTGTGGTCTGAGTTCTTGCTTGAAGAATTGCTTTATTATTTTTCCCTTGTAAAAAAACCCCAGCAAACTAAAGTTAAGACCTGGCACTTTCAAAGGGTGACTTCAGTCCAAAAAGTTTGAGAACACCTCAACTAAAGCAAAGGGTCTTCAAAATTCAATGTTAAAGGTGCTAAGCACAAAGAGGCTTCAAGAGCTCTGAGTACAGGCTCCTGAAGGAGATAACATGACCCAGGTCTCTGAAATAAACTGTTTCAATTGTCTTCGAATTTCTAATCCTTTTATTTTTCCTGGTTGCATTTAATTGAGCTTTTTCATGTCTTGCAGGTCAATACCTTTCCTTTAGACCAGTGTTTCTCAATGCATGGTACGCGTACCCCTGGGGGTACGTGAGACATGGGCAGGGGGTACGTGGGTGCCGTGCTTTGGTTTTTACCTGCTTGGGCCAGAAGATCTGGCTGCCACCCCTCCGGCTGTGTCCGGTGTGTCGGGGCTTTCACCCCCCAGCATCAGTGTGCTGGGGGATAGGGAAGGAGGCCCCATGTCCCGGGCCACGGTGGAAAGTGGGACTCGGCCTGTGGCAGCAAAAAAGCGGGACTCGGCTTGTGGCAGCAAAACTGGAAGTGCTATGGTAGGACTTCCAATTTTGCTTTTGCTGCACTGATTGGCAGGGGGTACGTAAGGTACCAAAGGTTGAGAATCACTGCTTTAGACATTGTTTAGATCCTTCACGAGGCAGCAATAGAAAAAGTGTATGACAAGGCCTTGTCTCAAGCTTCACTAGTATGAAAGAACACTAACAAGGAAGAGCCAAGTCAGCATTTCAATCAACCAGCTGGGAGTGGTGAAGAGAAAAAACAACAACCTCAAAACAAAAATGCACACACACACAAAAAAACAATACAGGAAACAAAAAAATACCCAGCTTTGTCTTCAGGTGGATATAGTCCTTAGAATTAGTTGTCCCTGTATTTCCTAGTGTTCCTTAGGCACAATTATTTACATAAATCAACTCTTGTACATGAGATCTGGATGTAAACCAAAACTGCCACACAGATTTACCTCTCGTTCCAATTTCTGGCAGAGAAGGGGCTGGGATTATGAAACCTATAATCTAATCCTATTACTAGGGTCTTCCAAAATTGGAAGAGACTGATTTTCTAATTCTCATTCACATACAGTCAAAATTGACACTTTAAACAACCAAGGTAAAGAGGACAGAAAGCGGCAGCTTATTTTCAGTTTTCTGCCCTTTAGAAGTGAAATATCATGAGAACAGTTTGACCTGCTTTAGCACCAGCAAATCTCAAGTGGATACAGCACTTGCCTTTGGACTCATAATTAAACATGTAGTCTAAGCATAATCCACATTTCAGTGCCTCCTCATGCCATCAGTAGTTAAGGCTGTCACAGGTTTCATTTTCCTCTGCTCCCCTAAATAAATTAAATCTTTTTCCCTCTTCAGCCTCCTTAATGCTCCATACTTTTCAATAAGAAGTAGCTAGCTGCAGGATGCCACTATGAGTACAGCAGATGTTTATGAAGGAAACATACCAGCCACAAACCACTTTAGCATAGCCACAGACTTTTTTCATTTCTGAGTTAAAATGAACTGTTACTTACCTCCAAGGTCATCTCGCAACTTCAATTTAAACTCAATACAGAAACAAAAGCAAGCAACAGTTTTATGCCACACAATGTGAAATACTTTAAATGTTTTGCTCATAACATTTCTACCTCTAGTAACAAGATTTCTCTGTGTGTTTCTAAATGCTACTTTTGACTACCTGAAAGTTTTAATAGCCCTTTTTTTGGGGGGGAGGGGAGGGGGGGCTTGTAAAAGTGTCTTATTGCACATTTGCACCTATTTACCTGAAAATTATATGCATTGCAAACAAGATTCACAGGCCAGTGGTTTTCCAGATATTCTTGCTATAAAATTTTAATAATAATATAACTAATGGCTTTCAAAATTCCAGCAGTTACTACCACTACTAGGGCTGTGCAAAGCTTTGGGTGTCGATTCAATTCAGAGGAGATTTGGCCCAATTTGGCAGCCAAATCTCTGAATCTGAATCGAATCAGGAGACCAACAAAAAGGTCTGAATCGATCTGGAAAAGATTCAGAGAGCTTTGGTGATTTAGGCAGTCGCCAACAGGGAGCTGGACCCAGACTCTGTGCTGGTAAGTAAGGGGTGGGCGGGGCTGGAGTAGGGGGGAAACCAAAGGGGGACCCCCACCAGGCCTCATCCACTGCCTGCTCCCCCCAGGCCCCCCACCCCAACTGCTCTCTCACCCCATCTATGGCTGTCTTGCCAGGCCCCAGCTCCCAGTTCTTAAACAAACAAACAAAAAAACAAACCCCAGTCACCAGCTGCTGCACCAGCCATTGGAGCTTCTTGGGGCTCGTGGCAGAGTTCCCCACACAGTGTGGGGCAGTGGGGATCACCCCTTTTGCCTAGCAGGATCTGGTGAGTGCAAGTCTTTTTTGTTTGTTTGTTTGTTTAAAGAGCTGGGAGCTGGGGCTTGGAGAGTAGGTGGGGGATGGGGGCCCGAGGTAAAGCCCCCCATGCAGCATGGGGAAGTGGGGGGGGGGGCAGCGGGGATCACCCCCCTCCCCCCACCTGGCAGGAGCCAGTTGCAAGTGCAGGCCTTTTTTTCTTTTCTTTTCTTTTTTTTTTTTTTTTAAATAGCGAAGATGCTGGGCCAGGGCAGGGCAGCCATTGAGGGGGCTGGGAGAGTGGGTGGGGAGCCAAACCTCTGAATCAGATTCAGCTGAATCGATTCGGGTCAGTGATTTGAATCACTGAATTGAATCACTGTCCCCCAAATCAGCTGAGTCCAAAGCGAATATTAGCCGCTTTGCACAGGCCTAGTTACTACAGTCCTGGCACACACACAGACTTACGGAATAAAAGTCTGTTAATCTTTTTTTACTTGGGAAATTTAGGAAAATATTTTCTCATCATGCAAGAAAATGTACAGCATGTACACCGTCAACTTATTTGGCATTTGCCTTGGAAATTGAGCATTTTTAACAGTTAATTCCATTTTTCATTAGTTTCTTCAACACATTCTGGAAAATCCTGAGGCTCACTAAAAAGGTTCATTAATAGCTACATTACTGAATGCCAAATACTGATTGCATTGGCAGTTTAACCTACTAAGGAACTGCAACATAGCACACTTCAAAACTTGAAAATAATACATACCTTTAAGAGAAGCTGATATTTTGTTATTCTCTGTACAGGTTTGATAAGGTAAGAGGAGATAGAGTTTGCCAATCCATGCCGCTGTTGTATCTCCTGTGTTAAACATTAGCGTCATTAGCATTAGCGTCATGTAGACTGAAAACCGATAGTTATTTAGGGCACCTATACATACGCCTGATGTCCGCTCTGATGTGCGCTAAATAGCCCGTGTCAGAGCGGACTCAATTAATCAAGTCTGCTGCAGTGTGCTAATTAGTACATTCCAACAGCCTCAGCATCATGCATATTCAGTGTTCCTGCACTTCAAAAAGGCAGTGGGGGTGCTTTAACAAGTGACAAATGCTTTAACGTTCGTCGAACAAACTTTAGTTAAAGCACCCCCCCCACCATTTTTAAGTGCAGGAAACTGAATACATGAGATGCTGTCGGTGCTTTAATTAGAGCAGCTCCAGAGAACCACTCTAAAGGAAACGTGCCCCTCACACCCGAATCACATGTAAAAATGCCTTTAGCTACAAGTGTTAGGCTTTATCACTTCAGCTTCAAATAAGGAGCAAGAAAAAGAGGAAGTGCCAAAATTTTCATGCAAACGTGGTTTGGATCTCTCCACTTACCTCCAAGACCAAAATTCTTTTACCTCCCTGGCCATGTGTCAAGTTTTTTGGGTTTTTGTAAATAAGAGATCTACATTTGAATAGCCAAAGCAAGAGAGAAAACTTCAGCTGAAAAGATTAACTGTGGTATCTAGTTCCTGAGTCAGTTTAGGGGAGTAAGTGAAAGGCTTCTGGGTGTGTTGATATGGTACAAGTAACCACCCACATTCCCACTTAGGGGAAAATTTTTTCTTAGTGCTGCTGCTATGTCATCAGATGGAGCACAAAGTATCATTTACTAACTAATGGAAGGGAAAGAGCTCAACAACTGTGTGGAAGATTCTAAGTATTTACATGAAAAGCAGTTTCCCCCCATTAGATCAGAGGATATAATATACAGACAGGCTAATTAAGAGCTTCAAACAGTAATAATGTGGCTTTTGTCAGTTTGAAACAGTTAAATTATCATTTACACCCACGGTATACTTCTACTTATTTTAAGTAGCAAATTCTCCACTGCACACATGAGATGTAAAATCATGATCATAACACAGATGCAGACTAAGCACAGGCACTGCACTAAATATGGCATCAAGTATATTTTCACCTTTAAACTGAAACCACTTGTTTCTTCAAAACATAGAAGGTAACATGCTGATTCTAAGAATATTTACTTTGAGGCTTCTAAGGTGCAAGAACTATCCCCATTATATGCATTTCAATATGTAAATACCTAGATATGCATGTTGCAGTGTATGCAGTGTATTTAATCATTTGTCTGTGTACCCACACCTTCTCATGTCTGTGTTAGTTTTTTTAGTATTTTTCCCTTCTATACAGGCTTACATTGAGTATTAAAATACATATACTTAAGTCCCAACAGATTTTATCTTTAAAAGACAATATTGTTAGTTATATTATGAAAAACCATTCGACATTACATCCAGACAGGTGTGAAGATTTGTTTTTTTTTAATGAGATTAATTTAATCCCTTTTTCACAATTGTTCCTCATTGCTATTTTGCTAACATACAATTACCAGTGCCTTAGCATATCTATTTGGGGGAAGCACTGTAACTGGTTCTTAAGCAAACATGATCCTTAATTTAAAACACTTCCAACAAGTGCATTTAGTTTTCTAGTGTAGCTAATGATGAGGCTCTTCAGTAAAGGCAGTTCCTCAAAGTTCTAAAACACCTGTGCATACCAGCCCTCGTCTGGGACCAGGCACCAGAGGAAGCCCAGTAATTGTTACATGAAAATGTTCTCTGTAGTTAGATTGCAGGTTTCAACAGTACATGTACCTCGAAAAGCAAGTTAGTTTTAATTTAGAATTTTCATGCTTCTAGACAGAGCAGCCACTTCTTTCCAGCCCTGTAAATGATTTTAGTTTTCATTCAATTCAATGAAATCTAACCAAAATATACCATGGCAAAAATGTGCAGCATCTGCCTCTGGAAACTGTAGATGCATGTCTCAGTTTTAAGTGATAAAATCTGGTTGCATTTTCACTAGATACCCAATTGTTACTAGATTTCTAATTCCTTTGATGTGTTGAAGTGTCTTTCTAATATTAAATGTTAATGGATTTAGGAGAACATTATAGCAATCTAACATTATAAATTAAACACAGGAGACATTAAAGAGTCCTTCAATTTAACTGAAGCTGTTCTAAATCACTATCAATTACTGAAAACTCATTTGATGTTCCTGCCCAATTTTCATGTTAGGGACTGAACAATAAAATTAAAAGAGCCCATCCAAATTTTTCTTTTGGGTACAAGTAGTCTGGTACTCACATCAAAATATGCTCCTGCATGTTCCAATATCAGCTGAGTGGAATCTGGCTTATTTTTACAATAAGTAACATACATTTGGAACTTGTCTGCCTACATAAAAAAAACACAAATTTAAATAGTTTATTAAAAAGCATTTCCTCTGCCCAAGCTACTGCAGATTTTCCTATTCAAATCAGCAGCAAGAGAACATGCAACAGATAAAGTTATGATCCAAACACTGAAAAGCAAGACACTGATTTCTAAGGCAGAAAATAAATGCAGTGATCTGCATTCTACCCCGAGACACAGGTACATGATTCATGTGAGCTTCTTTGGGAGCTTAACAGGGGTGGATGCAGGGCAGGCAGAAGTGTAGCAGTGCAGTTGCACCCACTCTCATTCCTGCTCCACCTAGAGCTTGAAACCAGATGCCTGGCAGTGGCAGCAGCACTTCCATTCAGGCAGCAGGGAGGGAAGTCAGCTGAATTCATGGCTGTTTATAATCAACCTGATTCCTTTTAAATTCTTCATTCCACAAGTGTTAACAACCGTCTTTGCTTTTTAATGGTCTTTAATGTTTCCACTAATCAAACTAGATGAACACCTTGCTGGGGTCGTTTGACCCCAGTACTCTTTCCTGCCATGGCAGGGGGTCAGACTAGATGATCTTCTCAGGTCCCTTCCGACCCTAGAAACTATGAAACTAGCCTTTCTTCTGCAATTCTGCTGTCAGCTGCTCCTGATAATGTAGCAGCTCTGCAAACTGTTTTTAGCTCTAACTCAGGCACAGAAATAACTTTTAGTGAAGCACTGAATGCACTGTCAAGGTGCTCAAAAAGGCTTGATTTTGTTTATGAATCTGAAAGTGATATACACTTAATAAATGTACACTAATAATTACAGAACTAATGAAACAACGTATTTTGAATATTTCTGCTGAGTTAATTGTGTTTTTATACATATGATATAGCAAATTAATGCACATTCCAATAAGGTTATATTTATTTTTGCTTTAATCCTGAACTGAATAATGCTAGTCCCCTAGCATATTAGTAAAGCTTCTAGCTTTTATTTTAAGTAGAGAAAAGTGTTGTGTTACGTGTGATGATGTAGTACACCATCTGCACCCCCCTTTCCAAAATCCTAGATCCACCCATGGAGCCGAACACTAGTATTTGACTGTCCAGAGTTTGCAGTATAATCTATAGTTTATTTATTCCATGATGAAAGAAAGGGTGAACTTATACAAATTCAGCCCTGAATAAACTTGTTACACAAGATAAAAGACTCCACTATCCTTTCCATCTTGATTTTACTTGTTACTTTTAGCAACAAACACAATTTCATTACCCAAGTGACAAAGCAGTGCCCAACATCTTCTGGTAACTGTTCATATTTCTCCAGCTCCTTTAGGAATATGCTATACGGAGAAGAAAAGAAAAGATTAAAAGATAAAACCCCCCATGGAACAATATTAGGGCACCTAACACATACAGAAATTTATTTGAACGGCAGGATCAGATAATTTATTTGGATATTAAAGGAATGAGAATCTGAGATACTAAAACCCTAAAATCTCCCATCTCTTAAAACTCAATTTTTTTATGCAGTATTTGCTTCGGATTTGGATTCAGAATCAGCCGATTCAGGAGATGGTGAATCGATTTGGTAATTTGAATCACTGTCCTGAATCAATTCGGCCGAATCTGATTCGGAGATCTGTCTGCTGCCGAATCTAACAGGCCCCACCCCCTGCCCGCTATCCCAGCCCTGTCAATAGCTGCCCTGCCCAGCCCCAGAGTCCTGGTTTTTTGTTGTTTTTTTTTTGAAGAGCCAGGATGCCAGGGCTGGGCAGGCCAACCATTGATAGGGCTGGGAAAACAGGCGGGGGTCGTGGAGTGCTCAGGGAGGCTCGGGGAGTAGGCAGGGGATGGGGCCTGGTGGGGGTCCCCCCTACAGTCCCCTCCCTCCTCCTCCAGCCCCCTCCCCACCCTTAGTGGCATGGAATCCGGGTCCAGCCTGAATCTCTGAATCCCTTCCAAATCGATTTGGAGAGCTTCGAATTGATTCAAACTTTTTATTGGTCTCCCCATTCGATTCGGAGAGTTGGCCACCGAATCTCCTCTGAATTGAATGAGAACCCAGAGCTTCACACAGATCTTATAAATACTATTCTACCAGATGTTCTGACTGACAGATTATTTGTTCACTGAATAAGACTCAATAATTGTTGACATCTTTTTCAGAAACAGGTTAACTCAGTCCTTTCATCTAAAGCTTAGAAATGGTTTAACTTTTATAAAATCCTAAGAATAATAAAATAAGTAGAAGGAGGTCTGAAAATGAAAGGCTTGCTTTTTTTCCTGAACACCAACTAATAAAAAAAAAAAATACTTGTTAAAATATATCCACAGTATTTATCATCTCACTGAAGGGTAGCAACTTGGGCAAACAGTAAACTCAGCATGCAACTTCCTCACCAATGGCATCCCTTGCCATCATTCTCATTTGTTACCGATAACCCTCCAGTAATTCATAGGATGAGTCCAGAAGATTTTTAGCAAGCTCATAAAACTGCACATTACTAATCACACTCCTTGGTAGCCATCTCCCAAGACACCAAGAAAGGCCCAAGACACCAAGAAAGAAAAGGAACCATCCTTCTCAGCAGCCTCTACAACAAGGCCAAAAATGAGGTCTAACAGACAAACTAACATGAAGGATTCTGCCAAACCACGGCCTTTACAAAGATAATTAACCACCTGTGTCTCCTCCCCTCCCCTCCCCTTCCCTCCCAGGGAAATGGCCAATCTAAAACTTCTCAAGCTTTATTTGCTTCTTAAAAGATGCAAGATAAGAGATTTCTGAACTAGATGAGGTGGTTTCAAAAAGGAGAGAGACATTCAGTGAAGCAGGTAAATTTCCTGTTGTGGGGTGGGGGGTGGTGTTCAGATATTTTTGTGGCAAAATGGCCACATTATTTCATTGTTATAAACACAATATTTTGATTAGAAAATCCCTCAAATCGTCATTTGGTTTTACTAGTAGTATGGGAATGGAAGATAAGTAGATAAGTCACTCACTTATTATGGAACTCATAGATCTCCTGCATGTTTCCAAAGATAATGTGTTCTTTGTTTACAATCCCAGGTGGGATCTCTTCAACACCGCTTGTCATTTCCCACAGATATGTCTGACCAGAAGGAAAAAGGTACATTAAAAAGATACAGTTTCCAAAGTGCACTAGTCTGACCTTTTTTTAAACAAACACTCAAATGCTCTTATTTTCAGCATCTGAGTTTTGAAACTGATATTCAGACCTATTGGCTGAGAAGTAATCTTTTACAGCATGCAATCTTCCTGAAAGCAGACAATGCTTCAGGGTAGTATACCAAGGTCAGGCTGGGAATCCAGAAGTTTACATTTTGTGCAATAGGAAGTGCTCAGCATTGCTTGCTCAAATGTAACCATTACTAGGCAATTTCCATGGAACCTCTCTGAATTTCTATTCAAAGACAAAGTCAGCCTGTTGCAGAACATGTGATAAATACAATGAAAGAATTAACACTGGCTCATCTGTGCTGGTAACAAAAGCAGAAACAACTACAAAACCCAACACAAGTGGACAGTCAGTTCTTAGTACGTTAAAACAGTATTGTATTGGCCAAAACAGATTTCAGTACTGAAATTATGGGCTAAATCCTGAAGTTGCTAACTCCTGTTACAGTTTGACTGCTTTTGACAAAATAGCAGGTCACAAATTAGTGCAGGATTTGATCCTGTAAAAGGGACAGTACTTGGGTTGTTATAGACAGTCTTAATTAGAAAGTTATTCATAAAGAATCATTGACTAATAAAATATAGACTTACATCCATGCATTCCCGAAGATCTCTTACATAAGCTTTTTCTGTTTGAATTAGCTCAGCCATAATGAACCTTAAGATAGATAACAAAATGAACAATTAGATCCAAGCTTGTTTCATGACAACTACAGTGCTATTACATTAACAAGAAAATGCTCCCCCCTTGTTTTTCTTTTAATGCTGGGAAAAGTTCATTACATGAGAGCTTAAAAGAGATCAGAAAATATTTTGGGGATGAGGGAAAGATTGTAGTCTACTAAATGCCAGCAATGAGCCTTGCCAGGGCTAGAGTTTGACAATAACTATACTGAGAAGAAAAGATTCCTTGCAGAAGTGTGTGGTTACAACTCAACAGATAAGAAATTAAGTTCAAGCACTGTTGCTAGCCATGAACAAAATATAATCCACTTTTTAACAAGTTGTACTGATTACTAAGTGTTAGTCCCTCTTGAGTGTGCTTTTTCCTATAATTTCCCCCCTACACTCATACATTTGTTTTTCCACTTTAACATTTATTTTTTGAACCTGAAGTGTTGGCTTGATGTTCCCCAGACCCTGGTGTTCAAAAACCAAAACAGGAAGAAGGCAACAAGTAAATCTGTGCACGTCTATGGAAACTCTACCATGAGAAATATACCACTTTAAGCCATGCTATAACAGTTACTTCCCTATCACAATCTATTCATTCATCTGCATCTGTAAAGACTGCATTACTCTTTCCTGCGGGCAGATTTTCGTTTTTCTTCATTAAGTTCATGAGCAGCATCTCGTAATTTCACCTCTGATCCAGGAACACTGGCTGGGATTATATCCAGCTGCAGGCTTTTGCTCTGTGTTAAAGAAGAAAAGGAGAAATGATGAAGGAAGGAAAACAGAAAAAGCAATGGCCCATACAATCAGCTGCAAGGTATTGCTTGTTCTTCCACTAGTGTATGCTGAAATCTCACCTACCGATTTATTGGAATCTGAAGAAATCCCCAGAGCTTTCTCTAAACAGGTCCTATATTTCTCCATGCGCAGAGAGAAGTCTCTGTATCTCTTATCCACTGCAGTGACACATTTTTTAATCTCTGCTGCATGGGCATGCCCCTTTTCACAAAAGCCATCAGCCAGCTGTATCAACAACTTTACTCTCTCTTTGGTTTGCTGTGAAAAATGGGAAAACACTGAGAAATTACTGCCAAATACCTGTAACAAGAGGGTTTGTTTAGTATAATCTATCAGTAATGATAGGTAGAGAAATGATGGAAGCAATTGGCTTGCCTTTAAAAAAAAAAAAAAAAAAAAAAAAAAAAAAAAAAAAAAAATTACAAGCAGATCCTTTTTCCCTTTCAAGAACAGAAGGGCAGAGAGAGCCCCTTGCGCCTCTTTTCTACTTAAACAGCAATAGCTTTAGAAAAACTCAACTTCCAGTCCAGAAAGCAACTTCTACACGGTAATATTTTTGGGACATAAACTATGTACATCTTCTCTGAGTCTGTATAGCTCTTAGGACAAAAGGGGTTCCAAAACCAAGTTGAATATGTGATTATTACCACAAAATACACATTGACCCAGATTCTGGGAGAATTTCAGCTCCCACTTCATTTTATCCAGCCATGACCATGCAAAATTCAATACATTCTTAAGTCTTGACAAAATTGAGACCCTTCTGACTCATTTTTGCCTTTATTCTTAGTTGGGCCACTGTTGCTTAAGAAGAACTTTAACTTCATCTTCAATCAGCTATTTTTTTAATGCTACTGAGGGCTGTTCAGCTTCCTCTCTTCTTTAGAAAGCAACTGGAGAACTGGGTTTACCAATAATGGTCTCTCCACTTTACTGCACTACTGAAATGTACTAGTCCTGTTTCTTCATGGAAGTAAAAAGCCAGTGTGTTCATTTGCCTCTACTAGCTAGCCATGGGTATTAGAATATCTAATGTTAATAACAACAGTAGCAGGTCACAGACAAGCACTTGATTTCTTCTTCCTGCCCTCAATGCCACTAAATAAATCCCTTAACTACTGCCTGGTTCTGGTAAGAACATTAGTACAGTTTATTAGTCACAATTTGGCAGCCTGGCTCTCACCTCATAGCTGTATATTTTCTGACCAGTCAGGTTTTTATTCCTGTATACCTTGTAGTATCACAACAGTTATGTGAAGCTGGGCTAATTTTATTCTGCCTTGCACACAGACAGAATTCTCAGCAAAACACTGAATGTGGAGTGTGCCCTGCGAAATTTAACACAAGTTTCTAAATTAAAAAATCTGTGTATTATTAGTCTCCAAAAATCACTCTTTTCAGAAAGAGTCACAAAAAGGAGATACTCAAATAACATTTTGCAGAATCAGGAAATTCTCTAACCACGAACTCCCACTGCTTCTAGGTGGCAAAAAATATTCTCATTAGGTCCCTTTTAAGAGGAATTTGTAAGTGAAAGTTGTTAAAAAGCCATGCTGGATATTACAGCAGCTTGTTGGTAAGGGAAGAACTGCAAATAAAGCCTCTCAAGGCGTTTTTGAAGTATTACAGATCCATTAAAGTAAGGTTGGTCACAAAGCTACATAATGAAACATAAAAGGTCTTACTTTAAAACATGCTTGCTGCAAACTTTTCCAAAGAGTAATTAAGACAATAATAGCTTTGCCTTCATATCCACAGACACTGACAACGTTAACATAGATTTGCTCAATGAAGGCATTACACTTAACTGAAATCTCACTACCATGCTGAAAGACATAAGGTGCTGCTTCCCCAAAATCCACTGCAGTATTGCCCTCAATTGTGACAGCAGCCACAAGGTTATGGGGAAAAATGTCAAAGCCAGATCTCACAAATTAAGAGGGATACGCTGTATAATGCAGGTAGCTTCCAACCAAAATGCTGTAAATCCTTT
Organism: Gavialis gangeticus; assembly: GCF_001723915.1. NCBI lineage: Eukaryota > Metazoa > Chordata > Crocodylia > Gavialidae > Gavialis > Gavialis gangeticus. Next base: position 22,087,830 of record NW_017728992.1, on the reverse strand, counting down.
CAAGCAGATGTGAAAGGACTTACCACGGAAGGCACAGTTCCATGACCACCCAAGCAACTACTTGAAGGAACAGTTATTTCCTCTTCATTGTACTACCTAATGGAGAAGCTCTTCTGCAAGGTAAGCAGCTCCAGTGTGCAGAAGCATAGGTAAAAAGTTATTTTTCTGCTTTTTCCTCAGAGCAAGTGTAGGAGCACCTTTTTGGCTACCAAAAAGATCTGATACTTGCTGATACACTTAATGGAAAAGCAGTAGAGTTAGATTTAGTTTTTACTTTAAAATGTCTGGAAGCAAAGGGAAGGGAAAAGCAAGTGGGTGAGCACAAATAACATTCACAAAAAACGTTCCTAAGCTTTCTTTGTTTCCCTAAGCTTTTCTTTGACCGCAACGTAAATTTCATAGTTGGTAGGGTCAGAAGGGACCTGAGCAGATCATCGAATCCGACCCCCTGCCATGGCAGGAAAAAGTACTGGGGTCAAACAACCCCAGCAAGGTGTTCGCCTAGCCTCCTCTTAAAGACCCCGGGGGTAGAAGCCAGCACCACTTCGCTTGGAAGTTGGTTCCAGATCCTAGCCGCCCTGAGCATGAAGTAGCGCCTCCTGATGTCTAGTCTGAATTTACCCTCTGCCAGCTTGTGACTGTTATTCCTAGTCGCTCCTGGTAGTGCTTGGGGGAATAGGGACTCCCCCCATGCCTGCTGGTCCCCTCTGACTAGTTTGTAACAGGCCACTAGATCCCCACTCAGTCTTCTCTTGTGGAGGCTGAACAGGTTCAGGTCCTGTAGCCTCTCCTCATAGGGCCTGCTTTGCTGCCCCCTGATCATGCGAGTGGCCCTCCTCTGGACCCTCTCCATGTTGTCCACATCTCTTTTGAAGTGCGATGCCCATAACTGGACACAGTACTCCAACTGTGGCCTGACCAGTGTTGCATAGAGGGGGTGGATGACCTCCTCGAGATACATCTGTGGATGCATGACAAGGTGCGGTTGGCCTTCCTGACTGCATCTCCACACTGCCTGCCCATGTTCATCTTGGCATCAACGATGACTCCAAGATCCTTTTCTGCCTCTGCACTGATGAGAAGGGAGTTCCCCAGCCTGTAGGTATGGTGCTGGTTCTTCCTCCCTAGGTGCATCACCTTGCACTTGTCGGTGTTGAAACCCATCCATACACTTTTTATATAACGGACTTCACTCATAAGCAAGGAGCAATTGTTGCCACCTCCAAGTCTCTTTAAGTATTTCTGAACAGTTTGGAGACTGAGCAGGAGTCATATGTGAGAATACTGTTACTCCAAAAGCACAAGCTCTCTGAGGATTTTAAAGAACCTAATCAGGCTTCAAGCGGTCTCTCCCATCATCACTTTCAGTCAAAAAGAAGAGCAGATCACCACAAAAAGAAAATCTGGAAGTGTAACTAAAACATTCTTAGCCAGTTTAACAATTCATTCACAAACTACAAAGTTGTACCAGAACCGACCTGTCAGTGGCTATCAGTAAGTTCAGAACTCTCTATTTGACTTATGTAAGATTGGTTTCTTTTTGAAGAACACTCATCTTTATTAGCTGAACACTTCTGATAATCATAGAATCGTATGCCTAAGGCTAAATAGAGAATAATGCATCCTTCTGAAAATCTGCTACAAACACAAAGGAAGGACACCACCCCTCACTAAGGTAAACACTGACTGTCACTGGATACAACAAAGATGGTGCTTGCTACATGGTAGAAGCTATATAACAGGAGTTCACCATAAACCAAAGATTTGGCTAGACTAGGCCTTGGGTGGGGAGAGAATTGCTGAGTGGCTTTTAAGTAATCTCTCTTCCCTTCCTCCAGGCCCCAATGTCCGTTTCCAACTGAGATTGGCTTATGGCTTCCTTCAGGCTGCTTACCTTGTCACCTGTTTGAAAGCCTGTGGCCCTTTCACAAAGGGCAGAGAGCTGGGAGGTGAAGACCATGTGGAAATATTTAATAGGGGAGCAATAGGTTGTGAGGGAATCAAGTCTCTGCTGCAGCTTATTGGTTCCAGTGTTTAATTCAGGAATTAACTGTGGTTGGCATGAGATTTGTAGCTATGGTGCAAGATCTTTGGCACCACCAAACAGAATCAAGACAGAATTGCTACTGCCTAGAAATATTGACTATTTCAATAACCTGCATTTCTTAGACCTGAAAGACTTAAAGCTTTAATCATGAGTTATCTTATTTGTACAGTATCTAATATTTTGAAGCACAACTGGAACATAAACATTAGTATAATATCTTAATGTAGACTAGAATTTAAAGCAGATTATCCCTAATCAAGCCTAGACCCAAGTAACACCAAAGTTGAAAGGAAGTGATCTTTGCCTTTCTGAATACTAACTCATGACAACCTTGTCACAGTAAGTGTACAGCTACTCCATCTGAAACGTTTACCACTCTTACAGAACTGGGACTGTATTAGGCTTTTTAATTTTATTACCATGTTTTTAGGTTTATTATGCTCCCCCTCCTTCCAAATTTCACCCTAAATGGTCACATACCCAAGAAAACCAATGTGCAATGGGAAAGCTTGTCAGGCTCCTACTATTGCTGTTTGTGTACCTTTGCAGTGATCTGAAATTCTTCATGTTCCTTCAACAACTCTTGAGTGTGTTGGATACTGGAACCAGTGGAGGTATGTGTGGATAAATAGAACTCTCCATTGTCGTGGATCCATTCCAGAGCCTAAATATAGCAAGAGTCAGTGGAAGGCAGAAGACAGTGACATACTTTTGCCAACAAAAGCCAGTCTAAATCACTGTTATTCGAACATTGAATGGTCACATATAAAGTACTAGATAGGTCTGTATTTCACTTTTACCCATCCTATACTTCACTGAAAACACTTCTGAATTCACAGTTTTCTACTACTGGGCCATAAAGTTTATGGAGCAAAACTACCTTACTAATTTAAGAAAAAGAGAGCTAATATTTCAAGTAAAACAGTTAGTTTAGCAGTGGACTAACTACCAATTTATATTTTACTTTGTGAGGGAGCTGGAATATGTTCAATAAAGTTAAGGTACATCAGCCTTTAGAGCTTTACAAAACTTTGAAAGGCAGAAATGGAAAGCTCTTGGGCACATGAAATGTATTAACTTAAAATTTTTTACCTATAATTTTCTTGCCCGTTTCATAATATCTTATTACCTCCGTATCATTTAGAGAATAATGGTTAGGAAAATTCCCACAACAAAAAACTTGCAGTCCCCACAAACAGCTTTCCCACTTGCTTCTATCAATCATTATTTGTGGTTGTGTCTTTAATAGAAAGGTGTTAACTTTTACCATACACTTTATTTTAAAAAAAAACAAAACAAAACTATACTGCGGTGATTGTTAACCTAGAGACTCAAGATATAAGAGCAGAAAAAAGTTTCTACTCCCTCCAAAGCTTGGGACTTTAAGTTAAGAAAACTAATCTTATGGCTTCTACTATACCTTTAACTCACTCTGCTGGCCACTACTTACTACTGCAGCACATAAAAGGCATGCAAAACAGCCACTCTCTTTTGCAGAGACAATATTTAAAATAGTGATGGGGGGGGGGGGGGG
>NW_017728992.1:22072744-22084142 GCF_001723915.1 Gavialis gangeticus | reverse complement strand
ACAAAATTTAAAAAAGGGATGGGGGGGGGGGGGTGACGTTGCACACCTTAATCTGGATACTCTCTTCTTCCTTCTACTATGCTTCTTCTTCCCACAACCTTATACTATTACCTTATGCACCAAACAGTAGACATACTGGATTGTACCACCCTGCTTTCTTCATTCAACTTGATGGAAAGCACATAACCATACAGCTCTGTGCTCATCACCAGCATACCTTTCCTTTCACAGTTCCCCATGTTATTTCTTACTGTGATCATGACATGCATGAAGAGCTTTTCCCCAGAAGCTGGCACTTTAAAGAATGCAGTGATTTTCTCATGAGAGGTGTTTTTCTGCTTTAGAAGTCCAGCCAACAATTTGAAGCCACCAAGGCCAAACCTGAACTTTTTCATCTTCCTCAGCTCTTCCTCATTCTCCAACCACAGGCTGGTAAATTAGGGCATTGCCTTTCACTCTGCCTTTCCTTTACAACTATATAACCAGGCTATAATCAAGTCATGTTGCTTCTGGCTGCAGTGTTTCTTAAGTTTAGCTTCCCCCCATATTTCCAGACAAGACCTAGGTCACTTTCTTATGATTCAGGTATTTTACTTTCTACCCTTCTGGATTCAACAGCCAAACATAACCACTGAAGACTTCATTATGGAGATGCAGAAGTACATGTGGAAAACCTGGGGGAAAACTGGATGTTATGTTATTGGCTCTTTAATGAAATAAGTTCTTGGATTTTAAATGCCTGCCAGTTCATCCACACATTTACAGGAACAATTAATCCCTTTGTTCTACAGGAGTGCAGAAACAGGTCCACAAAACCCTGCTGTACCTTATTCCTGCCCAAATCAAATCAAAATTAATTTCAAAATATTTTCCTAATCAGGTTGTCAGTGTGCATTGCCAATTCGATTTGAAGTAACTGAGTTGTCAGCTGCTTGGAAAAACATGGTTCACAAAGAAAGTGCTGACAGGCTCTCTGATATGCCAGGTCTCCATCATAATGATTGTTATATAAAGTCAAGCAAGGCTGAATTTGTAAGTTGTTTCTCCAATAAAAGAGTTTTTTTAAAGAGGGATTCATGTTGAACATCATGAGTCATGCATGATTCACTCTAACGTGACTCAAATTACTGCTGTCACTGTTTCCCTCTGAATTCAGCTGTACAAAAACATGTTGGTACATCGAGCTTTGCAGAGTAAAACCAGTCTGCCTAGATAATGCTGAGGAAAAAAAAGTGTAGCAGTCCAGGGATTAGGAAACTGAGTATTTTCATATACTCATTTAATTTTCATCTACTTAAATATTTGTTGTAACTGTCATTGTTGTACATTAGTTAGCAAGGTGGTTCTTCTTGTCTGCAGCCTTTTTGCTTACATAGAGTTGTACTTGCAGGAAGATAAGATTATTTTTGGGACATTTTTAGGTAGTTTTCTGAGCTCTAGATAAACAAAAACTACCTGTTCCTGTTTTACAGAGTGGCATGGCTGACCTCTATTTACTTTAAAAAAAAGTTAACAGTTTCAGTTAATATTTCTGCCTTGAAGTCCCCCTGCGGTTTTAGAGTAGTCTTTTTCTAAAACATTTTTTAAATCAAACGGGTTTTTTTTTTTCCAACTTGGCACTCATAAATCCACACAAATACAGGAAGTGGAATGCAGGACAAACAGTGAAACCAAACATATGCAAAACCACCAAGATTCTTCTGACCCTTTGCTTACTGTTACAGAAGAATTCAAAAGTAATCTTTTATTTTGATAAACTTCCTCTAATGCCCAGTGAAAACAATCAGTTGGCCTGTTAGATAACTCCCTTGATCCATTTATGTTGGCACAAGTTAATGTGTTTAATTTTTTCACCAACACATACTGGTTAAAAAAAAAAAAAAATCTATTGGCAATGCAGTACAAGTATGGCAGGAGAGATGGGAATGTAGTAATTCAAACTATAACTAAATGTATAAGTGTAATGCTACTATACTGAAAGAAGAATAAGGGCTAAGCAGTGATATACCTTGATATACCTTATACCTTGACTGTTAAGGGCCTGGTAACTACATGTGTTAAGTTATTTGTTCCTGTGACGGTCAGTCTTTATGTCCAAATGACTTTTAAGAAATATGAGTCAAAAAAAAAATATTCTAGTATGTTCTTAGAGAAAATCCTGACCTGTTTGGCACTTCTTTCAAAGACCACATACTGCTGACACTGGTCAAGTCGCCTTTTCCGCATGGTCCAGTAATGTAGTACACGGTTCTCTCTCTGAAAGAGTTCATTCAAGATATCTGAAAAGAGAATCAGGTGAATTAAAGGTTGCAATCTTTAGTTGGAAAATGATAGGCAGCAATGAGTTTGTAAGCAGGGTACATATCTGTTGTTTGTTTTACAAGTTTTTAATACAGTTCTTTTTAGTTTATGAAACAATGTGCGCCCCTTTTTCTTTAGATGAATATTATCCTGATTAAATAGACAGGACAGTTAACCAAAACATTGTACTAAAACAATTAATTTTAAAAAAAAAGCAGTTTCTCATGAAAAAAGCTCCATTTTCTTCCTTAATTTGAGACTACGGAAAGTACACTTGTAAGAGATATTTCCACATTGCCACAAGAAGAGACTAAGGACCAAGACATGATACATTTAAGCATTTAAGTTCATCATAATGAATAATTATTTCTAATCTGAAATGCCTATGGTCCTTCTAAAAAAAGAGATGCGTTACTGTGTAATTTATGGACAAACATAAAACCAAATAGATTAATCTGTTTGTTCAGTGCCTAATGAATGTGAAACCCTAAGGATGTAGACAGACGTAACACTTAGAATATTCTAAATAAACTTTAAATCCTAAGGGCACGTCCACACATGCAGACGTGTGCTTGCAGCAGCTCAAATAGAAGCGGTGCAAATTTGAGCCGGGGCTTTTTGCCTCAGTGCACATGCCCAGACATGCACTTTGGTGTGGGGCAAATTGCGCCACTTGGGGCAAAATAACCCTGCCTGGCTCCTCCTAGATCTGTGGCCAGGGGGAACTAGAGCCTGGGGCCAGCACCTGTACTGGCTCCAGCAATATAAAAAGCTGCCCTGTCAAGCAACTCAGGGCTACTCGCTCTCAGGAGCTTCTGGGGCCCAGCCAATTGGTACCTGGGGACACTACCCCTTGTGCCAGCTGGACTGCTGAAGCAGCCATGAGAGTTCCCTGCACCCTCTACCCACTGCAGCAGTCTGGCAGTGGGGGCTACTGCCTGGCTGTGACCTGCTGCACACCTGCCAGACCTGGATGGGGACTGCATAGGCAGTAGAGGCATCTGCCCCTCTGGGCCAGCTGCCAGTGGGCTCTGGCTGCAAAGTTGACCTTTGTACGGCACTACTGCCATGTGTGCCCCCTACCCGGCCATCTGGATAGCTATCGCCTGGAAGATGTTCTGGGTGTGGTGGCCTGCTTTGAACTGTCAAAGCATGTCCTCCTGGCCCCAACTGGCCAGGAGGTCAGCTAGCCACCTCCAGTTGGATCCAAGGTGCCAGCTGTGAGCAGGCAGGGTCCTGTCACTAGGCTCCATGACAGGAATTCTGGTGTTCCCTATTTGAGAACTGAAAAATCCCTGATAAAAAAATTCCAAAGTCACACTGTAAAATACCCCAAAATCCATGTTCCTCCACAATTAAAACAAAAGACCACCATCTATCTAGAGCGCGATCAGTTGGGCAATGTTTTATTGATATATCTACAGTGTTAAAGCAATTTGGAAGCCTACCAGCCTATCATCATAATAAAGCAAATTCTAAATACCTATGTTTTGCTGTCCCCCCACAGGGGCCACAGCCCCTGCAGGCGCTACTATCCCCCCTGCAGGGCCCACATGCACCACCCCCACTTGCTCTCCCAGCCCCCATATTCCCACTCAGATCCCTATGCGCCAACTAAGGGAGAAATTTTGATGCATCTCTGAAGGGGGAAGTGATAGCAGAATTACTTTAGTTACACTTGAATTCCAAGTGATTTCATCCAAGTCAAAGGATGAATTATCAAATCTTTGAAAAAATTCTGTCATGCACTACTTGGTTGCAAATGGTTTGTGTGAATGATTTTTAAGGGAGTCTAACTGCTTTGCTATTTTTGAGTATTTGTGGTGGTTTTCATGCAAACTTTAACTTACTCTTTTGATTCTTTGCCTAGAGTGGCTCAATTTTTGTAAGCAAAAATCAACTTTTTCTTTTGTTAGTTGCTTTGCATTTTTTACATCTCATTTCTCAGTCCTCTGTTCACATTAGGATTGAGTGCGATGACCCCTACACTGCTTCATTTCAAGAGCTGGCAGACTTGCAGGAGATGGGTTAAATAAGAATGCCAGACCAAATTTAAGAAGGGGCTAAGGGGCACATTTCTTGTCCTGATTTTTTTGAGGGCAGGCTTAGCTTGGGCCAGATTCTACCTAGAGACTGAAAGGGGATCTGGTGAAATGCAAGTTGTTTCGTGTGGGGAAATTGGATGGAGTTATTGCGCACCTAAAACTTGCACATCAATCAATATTAAGTGTTAAATGGAATGTATATTATTTCTTTTTCGTTTATTTATTTCACTTATATGTTGCCAACTTCCAGAAAGACTATGGCTAATAATGTTGCCAACTTCCAGAAAGAGGACAGCTAATAATAAAAATGAGATTAATTATAAAAAAGGTCAAATAAAATAGTAACTAATAAAATAATGCCCCAAACAAAACCCCAATACTTAACCCTGCCTGCTCAGGGTGGTTACGGAAAAAGGCACAAGCAACATATACAAGCAAATGGAACAGAATATAAAATGAACACTCTTTGTTACTCGGCAATACTCTAGCCTAGCTTGTTAGATGCCTGCCCAAATAAGAAGGCGTCTCAGCTCTTCCAGAAAATGTCAAACCTCATGCTCGGATGTAGGGCTCTAAGCACATAGAACTTCATAGGTCTAAACCAGCACCTTGAATATACCCTGAAAGCTGCTTGAAGGCAATGCAGATTCTGGAGCATTTGATTAATGTGCTCCTGGCAACTGGGGTTTTTGTTGTTCTCCCGCCCTGGCGGGGGGTCGGGCTAGAAGATCTACTAGGTCCCTTCCGACCCTTAATCTATGAATCTATGAATCTATGAATCTATGAAACTCCCTCCAATCAGAAGGCAGGATGACTCATTCTATACCAGCTGCAGCTTCCAGATGGCCCTTTAAAGACAGACCCAAGTAGACTGCCTTGCAATAATTCAACTTCAAGGTAAAAAAAAAAAAAAAAGGATAACGATGGCCGGATCCAAACCTGAAAGTAAGGACCAAGACCTTCTCACTAGGCGAGAGTTGGAGAGAGGGACTACTAGTTGCCACCACCACAACCACCACAGAATCAAAGTACAGCAAAGGATCCAAAAGCACCCAAAGGCTGGTGATCTTGAGTGACAAAAGGAACACCATCAATGATGGCGTAAGTCAGTCCGTAAGTCATGATGGTCTGCCAAGACCATTGCCACCTCTATCTTGTCTAGATTCAACTTCATATTTCATAGATATCCTATTTCCAAAAGCAGTCCCAACAATTCCATTGTTTCTTACAAAGTCTGTGGGCAAATTCAGTAGTGGAAGAGCAGAAAATAAACATTATGTTTACATGATACAAAGTTGCTTCAGGAAAAGCTGCTTCAAAACATGGCCTGAATTCAAAAGAATTAGACTGATGAGCAAACATGAGTCAGGATATTGCAACAAAACTTTACCCGTGATTGAATCTAGCTATTCAAAATATAGCATACACAAAAAACACCAACATCTTAGGTTTGCAGCCACAAGCAAAGAGCACCTCTTCAGACCAGGAATTTCAGAGGAAAACTTTATAAACAGCTAAGCTTGGGAGTAATTTGCATTATATTACAGCCTAACCCTAAGAAAGGAAGTAGCATCAGTACAAAGACAGAGCACTCTACCACAGAAGCACATTGCCAGCTACTCTTCCACCTCCTCAATCTCCCTCACTGCCTGAATAACTGTACAACTTGTCCACACTTTTTTCCATGGACACCAACAAAGTTTTTGCTTAGCATCACTTCTCAAAATGTGTGCCAGATTTCTGGGGAAATCTCAACATATTGTAACATTTCTAACTGGATGCTTCATAAAAATGGACATCTTGATAATGACGCAAGTGGAGTCATTCTGATATACAGCAGGCAGTATCTATTTACCTAATTGGAATGGAATTAATTCCATCAGGAAACAGTACAGATGGCATGCCTGCAAGGGACATTTGGCTGTGCACTGTTATGGTTAATGCTGTAAGTTTCTTCAACTGACAAGGCCCAGAGAAATATTCTGTAAAACATTAAAAAGCCTAAAAAAAAAAAGCCTAGAAGTTATACAGTGGCATTTAACACATATGCACACAGTAGTACTTTAAATGTAGCCTTTAAGAAAAAACTTTAGGTGTCTCAGTCTTCTCAGTTATACTCTATCTAATCATCTGTCTCCACCCTATTGCTCCTATGTGAGTAAGGATAAAAGAATACTTTCTGAACTTGAACATCTTCAAGTTCAAGGGCTGTTTACAGCACAATAGTTCTTTTAAGGCTACGAGGATCACATATGAATTTGGGTGTTGTGTAGGGGCAGAAACAGCAGAGCTAACCTAGTCTTTTAGGCTAGGGACAGACATTCAAAAAGCCTGAATTGATTCAATCTTTGCAGGTTAGTCTAACCTGGCTAGGCTAAACCAGTTCTGTAACCAAACAGACATCCCAGAAATGCAGGCACATGCCTGCAGTGGTTCAGGCTAGAAGCTGGGGGGCATTAGAGCAGCCCGCCCTTCTTTTCACAGCATGGAGCTGAGGGGGGCATGGCCAGGGTCCTGCAGGACGCTGCCATTAGCCCAGCAGGGAATTGATAACAGCGTTTATCACAAAATTAAGAAAACAACAGGGGGACATTACCAGCTACTTGTTGATATTGCCTGTTGATTCAGCAGGGACCCTAGCCAGCATGTGGCGTGATTTTTAAGGGAGTCCAACCGTTTTGCTATTTTTGAGTATTTGTAGCGGTTTCCATGCAAACTTTAACTTACTCTTTTGATTCTTTGCCTAGAGTGGCCCAATTTTTGGAGCCACTCTGTATGTATTACAGAACATATATTTATCTATTACATAAATACATACATTACATTACAGAAACACGCACAGATTTTCCAGCACACCAAACATGAAGTGTGCTGGAAAGGTAGGTGGCCACTCTTCTGGCTGGGCCAGAAGAGGGGGCAGAGCAAGAGCTCCAAGTCCCCCTGCCCCCGCCCAAAACTTAGATGCAGCCTCTTTCCAACAACTAGCAGCCATGCCACTTCTGCTGCAAGTGGCACCAAGGAGATGGGAGCAGTGTCTGCATCCCCTCCAGTAACACTTGACATAATAACAACCACCCCAAGCACCACAACCATGACAACAAGCAGAACAGCATTACAGTCTCCTCCACCCCAATTTAAATTCCCAGCCAGAGGAAGAGCTGGAGCTGGATCTGAGTGCCATAGCCAGGGAAATGCTGGGGAAAGAGGTGGAATCAGATGGGTTTATGCTCCACACCCCTCAAGTTTCCCCTAGAGCCAGGTCTCCTTCCCCGGAAGGCACTTTGGAGGAGGCTGAAGTAGAGGTTGTGGAGGCAAATGGCTGAGCTGAGTTTGCCCCTCCTGTTGCTGTGCCTGTGCCTGCTGAGGAGGGGGAAAAGGCAGCATCCACACATGCACATGCTCCCGCACCCCACAAGCAAGGGGGTAGTGTGGTCTGGGATCATTCTGAGCTGGCAGATGATCCCACATATGCTACCTGCCTGCACTACTGAGCCAAAACCAGCAGGGGCAAAGCAGCGAAACTCATGAGCACCATGGGGATGCTGATGCATCTCCACAGGCACCACCCCCTTTCCCTTGCTCCTCTTCAGCCTGGCACCAGTGGGAGCTTGCCCATAAATAAGTCCCCCTCTCACTCAAAAAGCCCCTGTCCCCATGAAGCAGAGGCAGGCCCCCTGGAACAGTGGGGGAAATGCAGGCACACAGGGCGGCACATTCACAGGTGAGCGAGTTTGGGGAGATGCTTGCTCTGGATGGCAAGCTCTTCTTTGTTGAGTGGCCAGAGTTTAGGTGGCTCATGGTGCTTGTGACCCCATCATACAAAGGAGTACTTGAGGGAGGAGCTGCTCAAGGCAGGTCTGCAGGTGGCCTTACACTTCATCTTGGACTTCTGGAGCAGGTAGGGGGGAGATCACACCTACCTCTCCCTCACAGGACACTGGTGTGACCAGTCAGGCTTTTGGTGAGCTCTCCTTCAAGCCAAGGTGATTGAGAAGTCCCACATGGCAACAGAGATCATGGGGACCATGAACCACATAGTGCAGGGTTGGCTTATTGGTACATGGCAAGCTCACCTGCGGGCTCATGGTTACCAACAATGGGGTTAATACGGCCAAGGCCGCCCATGATGCCAACTTTGTTGGCATTTGCTGTGTGGCACGCAACCTGCACCTTATAGTGAGGGATGCCTTGGAGGGGGACAGGGCTGCTGGTGACAGTGCCATCACAACCAGCTACCTGATTTTGAAATGCAACATCAAGGGGGGCAAGATGGTGTGGGACAAACAGGCAGAGCTGAGCATCCTGCAGCACAAAATCATGCAGAAAGTGGAGACTTGGTTGAACTCCACATACCTGATGCTTGAAAGGCTGGTTAAGCAGCAGAAGGCCATCCATGAGGTAGCCTTGCATGGGGAGATTGGGATCAGTGGCCCACTTAAAGCTGAGTGGAATACCATCTCCAAGATCTTGGTGGTCCTCAAGCCCTTCCTTGAGGCCATCAAGACCCTCAGCAGTGGTGATGTCCTCCTGAGCCAGGTGATCCCTGTAATGAGCGAACTTGAAAATGAAATGCACAAGTTCCAGGGGATAAATGTTCCTGGCTGGGGCAAGCTGCTGTCACCAGAGGTGCAGGCACTGGTGAAGTGGCTAAAGGAGGGCATCAAGAAACAACTAAATCTGTTGCAGTCCAGTACAATCCACATGCTGGCAGCTATGTATGACCCAAGGGTGAAGGTGAGCATATGCAGCAGCAAAACCCTGGATCACTGGACGAAGGTCCTGGTGAACAGAGTCCAGGAGGCAGAAGGGCACAGGAGGGGGGACATGGAAGAGGGGGATCCACTGTCCCATGCCAGCACACCACTGAGTCTCCTCCTCCACTTGGCAAGCTTCGTGGCCTCAGAAGGGGCTAGCATGCCTGCTGTTTTCATCCCACTGTGCCTTCACACTCATCAGTGACACGAATTTTGCTCTGAACAGTTTGAGATGCTGTTTCCCAGAAACCCCTGCACCTACCTCCTTGAAACTTCACAGGCTTCGTGGCCTCAGAAGGGGCTGCCATCCCTGCTGTTTCCATCCAAATGAGGCAAGAAATGACAAAGTTATAGGTATTTTCGTGATTCCCCATTACAGTCTACGGGTGAAACGCCGAAACGCGTTGAAACAGTGAAACAGTTTTGGCAAAATGAACAAAACAGTGCTCTGAAACATCAAAACAAAACAGTGTCCCTTCGAAATGGCGAATCTTAAATCAAAACGAAAGGTTGCCGTTTTGCACAGCCCTGCTGCCCAGACACTAGTTACTATGTGCCTGTAAAGCTGAACAGCTAGAACTCCTGTTTGATTTAGATTCTGAAAGAAGTCTGAGACAATAAAAACACAGACAGCTGAGGGGAAAGAACTGTACTGCAGGAGATAAGTTAGTAACTGTTAGTCATCATACGCTACAGACAAAAGAAATCCAGTCCTGCTGAACTCAAGACTCTCTGCATACTGAACTGACTTTCATGGCAGTGACCAATGTTTCTAGTGCTATTGTACTGGCAGCAGATTTTATCTGAGGCTTCTGCAGGAAGGTAGTGGAGGCTAAGCACAAAAAACTTGTTCCTGGACAAAATTCAGATGCATTTTGTATGGGCTGGGAGAAATCTGTTTCCCTACAACTTGATATTCAGAACCAGCAAAGCCCCTGGCACAATGGAAGTGGGCAATGGCAGAGCACTGAATCTAGGACAGCAATCAGGAATATTAATGAAAAGATAACTAGGAATAGAGCATGTCAGGCACAAGAAGCCAGGAAAAACAAATGTTCACATGCCCAGCCAGTAAGGTAACTATTAATAGGAAAAAGCAGCCAGGAGAAAATACAAGTCCCATAAGGGCTCAATAATTTATCCTTCCTGGCACAAATGGCAAGCAATATCCCCTTTGTAGGGCATACAGAATGAATATGAAGATTCACTGAAAGAAAGTGATGAAGGATCTCAACCACCATTCCAAAAAGATTGAAAAAACGGATTAGGAAACACTCCACATAGTTCCCATACCTTGGAAAGGTAAACCTATTGCAGAGGAGACACTATTATTGAGTACTGATCATCTCACAACATGGAAGACAGAACTCCTCTGTTACTTACTGATGGCCCAGTTCTTGCTACAAGTTACATCCCCATGATATTACAGTATTAAGTGAGCAGAAACCCACATGGGTTACAGACTACCTGAATTTGTAGCATTTGCCAAAATAAAGATTTCCTTTACTTAGAAAATTCTTGCAACAGAAAGCAATAATTAGATGGTGTAGGATGGTCCTTCAATAAGAGGTTATTCAGTATCTTTCTTAGTGCTATATTGTTCTAACATGCTGTCAGTGATGGTGACAGAAGAGGGGGTTGGGACTTCACTCTTATCTTTACATTCCATAGTCCAAAAAAAATCCTTTTAATTTTCTGTAATAGTCGCTTAGCCCTCTTACAAAAACACAGTTCACAATGATTTGGTTTTTCATCTCAGTACCAAACATCAACCTCCTCTTAAACCCCTGCCATGTTTAAAAATAATCTTCAAATGTTTAAATAAATCCTGTCAGTTGCTCAGCCCCATATGAGGATCCATCTGGTTTCTTCCAACATGCTTATACTCCCTGAATAAGCTGTATTACTTCAGACTCCCAAATACCCTGTGCACAAGCAAGCTCATCAAACCTAGTCCAGATATACAGCAGCCCTAATTTAAGAGGTTCCATCATCATGTGAAGGCTCCCTCATTTTCTTGATGCTCACAAGCACCTACACATAGCATAAAATACAAAAGCTATTAAGCTCACTCAGATGGATCAGCAACAATGCTTACCTCCTCTCTACATAAAGCAGCATATGAAAATAAACTTCTGTCGACTGAACAGCAGCAATACATTTGCATGCCCAGTTGTAAGTTATGATGAAACCTTAGTATGAGAAACACAAATTAGGCATAGGGTGGGTAAGATAACTAGTAGGGTGGAAGTGCTTGACTTTACAAATTTATTAGAGGGACACAGCAAGGGATAGGAG
>NW_017728992.1:22066258-22067744 GCF_001723915.1 Gavialis gangeticus | reverse complement strand
AAGTGCTTGACTTTACAGAGGTTAACTTCCGTGTGCTGAGGAGTCTAGTCAATTGCGCACTGCAGGACAGGAGTATTGGCGAGATGGGAGTCCAAGAAGGGTGGTCATTCCCAAAGGAAGTGATCCTTCAGGCACAGAGGGGGACTATCCCAGTATGAGGGAAAAGGAGGAAAGGAGCCAAAAAACTTCATTGGCTAAACAGGGAAATCCAGGGGAGCCTCAGGGCAAATAGAATGCATTTAGGCAGTGGAAACAGGGGGAAGCTGCTTCCAAGGAGGAGTATACCTACTTGGCCTATATTTGCAGGGAGGCAGTTAGAAAGGCCAAAGCAACTACAGAGCTGAGGCTGGCAACACAAATTGAAGACAACAAAAAGTCTTCAGTGTTCCTGAACAGGGCTCAAGATAAATCTCCTAAAGCGTTCTTAGATGGGACACCAGCCTACCAACTGTCGATGCTGACTTGGTGCAAAGTCACTTGGATGGACTGGATATGTTCAAGTCAGCAGGCCTGGATGAGCTGCATATGAGGGTAGTGAAGGAATTGGCCAGTGTCATAGCAGAACCACTAGCGCAGCTGTTTGAGTATTTGTGGCGTGCAGGTCAGGTCCCGGAGGACAGGAAAAGGGCAGTTTCATCCCTATTTTCAAGAAGGGGAGAAAGGAGGATCCAAGTAATTACAGGCCACAGTAAGTCTCACCTCCATCCTTGGAAAGGTCTTTGAAAATGTTATGAAGGATCATATCTGTGGGAGTCCAGCAGGAAAAATAATGCAGCAGAGAAACCAGCATGGATTTGTAGCAGGTAGATCATGCCTGACCAATCTGGTTTCGTTTTATGACAGGGTCCCAAAACACTTAGATGCAGGTGTAAAGGTGGATGTCGTTTTCTTGGACTTTAGCAAGGCCTTCGATACGGTATCTTATCCTATTCTCATAAATAAATTAAGAGGCTGTGGCATAGATGTTTACACTGTCTGGTAATTGGCTTAGCAGTCACACCCAGAGAGTGCTAGTAGATGGCTCGGTATCAACCTAGAAAGATGTGGGTAGTGGGGTCCCCCCAGGGTTCAGTCCTTGGACCTATACACTTCAGTGTCTTCTTCAGTGACTTGGATGTGGGTGTGAAGCGTACTCTGTCCAAGTTTGCGGATAATACTAAATTGTGGGGTGAAGGTGCACACTCCAGAGGGTAGGGAACGATAGCAGGCAGGCCTAGGAAGGTTAGAAAAGTGGGCAGTACACAATAGGATGCAGTACAACAAGGACAACTGCAGTGCTG
This sequence comes from Gavialis gangeticus, assembly GCF_001723915.1. Lineage (NCBI taxonomy): Eukaryota > Metazoa > Chordata > Crocodylia > Gavialidae > Gavialis > Gavialis gangeticus. Next base: position 22,066,464 of record NW_017728992.1, on the reverse strand, counting down.
TACCTAGGGCTCAAAAATATTCAGCACACCTACTGGCTGGGAAGTAACCCTCTCAGCAGCCCAGAAGCGGAAAGGGGTCTGAGTCATAGTGGACTCCAAGAGGAACGTGAGTTGTCAGTGTGATAAAATCATCAGGAAAGCTAACTGCACTTAATCAGGCATCAGCAGATGCATGACAAAGAGATCCAAGGAGGTGATACTTCCCC
>NW_017728992.1:22061175-22065327 GCF_001723915.1 Gavialis gangeticus | reverse complement strand
CTCTTTCCTGCCTAGGCAGGGAGTCAGACTCAATGATCTATTGAGGTCCCTTCCGACTCTAGCATCTATTTATCTATGAAAATTAGGAGAAACAGGCCTTTTGGATACCAGAATTGAAAAGCACACAGATTATTGGTTACCAACTACTTCAAAACTTAATATGAACTTTTAAAAAGTATTTCCTGTTAATATTGATTTACCGGCTCTCTCCTGGCAAGGAGAGACAGTCGTACTCTTGGGTTGGCTTAATGTACGAAGGCCAAGATGCTGGAAGAATACTTACTTTTGACTTGCTGTTCAGGGGCTTTGATGTGAGTAACCATTCCTGGCATGTTTACACTATTTCTGTGCAGGTATTTCAGGAAGACATCAGCATTTCTTCGAGCCAGTGTGCAAGCCTAGAAAAGGTTTGGTAGAAATATTTAAAAAAAACAACTTATTTTTTATGAGTATACATTGTCACGTGTTTATGAATATAAATGCATATACATGCAAGCCGCTTTTTTTGCTGCCTGCCATATCCTAGTTTACAAAGAACAGTCTAAATGATTACCTTCTAAACCAACAGCAGTTGATTCAGGACCAAATTATCTGGCACCAAGTACTGGTACATTAGTTCATACCCGAGGGCACTGAAAAAGAAATCATCTCTGTGCACCTTGAAGTATGACTCAGATCGCATGGAGTGGTGTGTTTTGCCTGTGTGTCATTCAAAATGATTTATTATGTAGAACAAATGCACAAGCTTCAAGTAATCACCTGGATATTGTAAAACATCCATTGCTGTTTTAAACAAAAGACCCCAAAAATTCTTCTGCTGAAGTGAAACCAGAAGTATTCAGTGTTTTCAAAGTCTTAAAAACATTCAAACCCAAGAGGAGCATTATCTTCCCAACCTGAACTTTTCAATACACATCAGCTTCTATCTATCTATCTATATATGTATATCTATATATCAATATCTATATATCTATATATATGGACTCGAAGTCTTATTCATAATGGAAGAACAGATAAAAATACTACCTTAAAATGCCAGGTGAACACAGCACAGATATATCCAATAGCAAGCTCACTTAAGCTGGTAGTTTGTCAAATATTTTTTTAACAAGAGACTAGAAATGTATACACTTCCAACTGAAAAATCCATGTGATATGGTGCTATTAACTGTGCTAATAAATTGTCTTTTTAGAGTCTTCACTAATCAGGATCAGAGTCTAAAAGGCTTTGAGGCCTGGGTGAGGTATTGCAAAATCCTTCATGAAGGCTAAGAAAGAAATATGCTGTATGGCAGGAAAAAATATGCATTTTACTTCTATTATTCAAGATATTAAGCACCTCACTTATATGAATCATTAGTTGGAACGAGTATCTTTCATTCATCTGCAGAGTTCTACTACCTCCATGCCCTATTTTACAAAAGGTGGGCCTAAATTATTACCTTCCACGTCAACAGCAGTTAGTCCAGGATTACATTATCTGGCAGTGACTAGCACTAGGATTACATGAAGACCTAACAACCATCAGTTCCTTCATCTAAGCCATTTCCTGATTCCTTTATCTGACAGTATCAACCAAGCATGCTAGACACCAGCACTAACCTCTGAAAATGCTGCTTGCTTCATCAAGTTGCCATCTATACTTGGTTCCAGCTGTTTTGATTAGTAGCCAAGTACAGTAGTACTGAGTATAACTGGCCTATCAGATTAACTTGGGAGGGCAGGGGGAAAGGAAAAATACTGGGACCTTGTGCTCAGATAGCTGTTGACTAGATATGTCCACAGGATTGAAGTTATTAATATTTACTGAATGTTAAGGCTTTACTTGACTTCATGCATAATGTCCACATAAGCTACACAAGAACGCAGAAACCATGCAGAATGAGGCTGCTACACAAGAACAATGAAGGATGAGGCTTTCCATACGGCAACTTGCCTGCTCCTGGAAACTGCTTTGAGGCACAGGGAGACATTGTTTGAGAGACTGTCCTACATTTTGAAAAGGAACTTCTAAGAACTCTGGAAGCAATGGCCATTTGAAACAGGAGTCCCACTGCACTCAGGCCACAGCGGGTGATCCAACTGTCTATACCAGGGTGCTCAACCTCTGGCCTGTGGGCCAAATGCAGCCCATGTGGCCTTGGAATCTGGCCCATGGGGCTCCCCACAGGTTGTGAAATTTGGCAGTAGTGGCTGTACTGCCACCCCACCCTGCTGCCAAAGAAGTCCAAGCCCCACAGTGTGTTGGTGGTGGACCATGACCCTTCCCTCTGCACAGCCAGATCAGAGCCAAGCCATGCTCCCCTCCATCTGGGCTTGGGCTGAGCCACACCTCCTTCCTCTCCATACCCCCAGGGCCAGGCCATGACCACTTTACTCCACTCAGCAAAGTTGGACCCTTCCTTCTGCAGGGCTGGGTCATGGCCGTGCCTCTTCTCCCTCTCCTGTGGGGCTCAATCAGGACCAGATCATGGCCTCTCCACACTGCTGGGCCAGGTGGAGGCTGGCCAAAACCCCTTTCAGCATGAGGTTGGATTAGGTTCAGGCTGCCATGTCTCTCCACTGCACGGCCAGATGGGGCCCCACAAGCTCCAGCCCACAAAGGATTGGGCACTGTTTACCTGGTCTGCTGACCAAAGAAGGTTGAGCACCACTGATCTACCCTACCTGCTAAAGCTGAAATTAAAGTATCTACTAAACAACCTAGAATTTTTATTCAATTGATTTTCTTATCACAAAACAAGAAGTTGCATGTCATTTCCTATGTAACCACAGTTCGCAATGATCACAGAACTATTTACATGTTACTGGCTTAATTTTTCATGTGCTAAGTACTTCAAGTTTTCCAGAGTACACCACAGTGATGAAATACAAAAATCTTTACCTTCAGGAATGCTTCTTTTTGTTCAAGGTGCTTGCTTATCATAGGGGTCACATGATCTGTTTCAGAGTTGGGACCCAGTTTGTCTGCCCCCCCACACCAGTCTTCTTCCCGCTTATATTCCTGTTCCAGGCTCTCCAGCACACTGCATACCTGCCAGCCAAGAGGACACAGATACGCAGTGAACAACTGTGATTTGAGTGGGAATACTAGTTAAGGCTAGTAGGAATACCCAGAAATCATGAGCTACTGACATCTAATCCCACATCTTACACACATGGACTTTGGAGAAATCATTTACCGTATTCAGACAGACCTAAACATAAGACCCGACTCCAATAATTAGATTTTATATATGGAAAATTATAACAAATTTCTTCCCTATGCAGCCCCTTTCTCCCCTGCTGCTTACTGTCAGACCCTGCTCTCCCTGAGCAAATGAAAGTGAGGAATTTAAAAACAATGAGCTTGGAAATAAACATGCCTGTAATAATTTGTACAGAGGCAAATTACTATGGATACTATACCTGTGCGAATAGGGAAGTATTTGATTCAGATTTGGCTGATTTGGAAGACAGTGATTTGATTCGGTGATTCGAATCGCTGTGCCCATTCGATTCGGCCGAATTGGAATTGGAGATTTGGCACCGATTCAGAAATTCGGATGGGCTGGGGAAACGCAGGCACAGCTGGGCAGCTACATGTTCTCCCACAGCTCCTCCAGCCGTGTCTGCCTCTCCCCATGCAGGGAAAGCCTCAGGAGAAGCCCCCATGGCTGCCCTGCTTGGCCCCATTCCCAGCTCGATGCCAACCTCCCGGCACTTTAAAAAAAAAAAGAATAAAAAAAGCCCTGCACTCACAGGCTGTAGCAGTGGTGATCAGGGCCTCTGGGGGCTCATGGCAGAGCCCCCCCATGCATGGCGGAGCAGTGGGGATTGCCTCCTCTCAACCTGGCACCTGTGTGGCAGCTGCCCCACGGCATGGGTGCAGCGTGGCTCAGCAGGGTGCTGCACGCTGTCTGGGAGCTGGGGCTGAGTGGTGCCAGACTCTGGCTGACAGGTGGAACAGCCCCAGCTCCCAGACAGTGAGTGGCATCCTGCCAAGCCACACTGCACCCATGCGATGCAACAGCTGCCACACAGGTGGCAAGTCAGGGGGGCATTCCCACTGCCCCCCAGTAGCCCACGCTCTGTGGGGGTCTCTGCCATGAGCTCCCAGAGGTCCCGATCATGACTGCTACAGCTGGTGAGTGTGGGACTTTTTTTTTTTTT
>NW_017728992.1:22027420-22061140 GCF_001723915.1 Gavialis gangeticus | reverse complement strand
TTTTTTTTAAAGTGCTGGGAGGTTGGGGCTGGGCAGAGGATAGGACTGGGCAGCCATGGGGACTTCTCCTGCCGTTCCCCCTGCCTGGGGAGAGGCAGGCACAGCCAAAGCAGCAGCGGAAGACCCTGCAGCTGCCCAGCTGTGTCTGCCTCTCCCCAACTGATCTGAATCTCTGAATCTTTTCCAAATTGATTCAGAAGCTTCAGATTCAATTTGGACCTTTTAATGGGTCTCCCGTTTTGGAGGTTTGGCTGCTAAATTGGGCCACATCTCCTCCAAATCAAATTGGTGACCAAAGCTTCGCACAGCCCTAACAGATACTCATATACTTAATTCATCCAGAATTTATTAATTTTACCTTTTTTGAAACTGCTGCAAGTTTTAGTACATGTACTCCATGAAGACACTTTCAAGCAGCGCCTTTGTATCTACTTATATTAAATTTTATGTATCCCAGGCCCAATTAGTCAAAAACCTAATTCCAAATCCAAGAGTCCAGAACCATAAGTAGCCCTACTACTGGCAAACATCTTCCACCCCCATCTGGGGCTTCAGATATTCCCAAAAGCAGGCACCCTACTTGCAGACCCAAACCCGGAGGCTTGAGGTTCAGATGCCCCTGAGTTTTGCTTGCCCTCAGCCGTAAGGCCCCAGGGGCAAGGCAGGGAGAAGTTGACTATTTCCATAAAGTGGGCTTAAAGCCAAGACCTTCCCACTCCAGCATCTAAATGGGAGGTTTACTATACATTACCCTGGCAAGTACCATCCCTGTGCCAGGAGAGCAGTCTTCCCCAGTGCAACTAGGAAAACCATCTCCATGGTCACGGTGTTTCCCTTGCCAGGTAAGCATAGACTATACTTGATCTGAGCCTTCAAGAGGCTGAGAAGCAATATGAACTATGCGTGATATTAGTCCAAAGCCAAAAGACACATGATTTACACAGAGTTCATTGGACTGGGCCCAAGGATAGCCAATAACATTTCAAGCTATAGTGACCCCACAGCTCAGCACTGCTCAATGTGTGCGTGTACTCCAGATACCACCCACAAAGGATACATGTGCTAATAAGCCCCCCACTCAGGACCGAAACCAGGTGTTCAATGTCATGAGCCCTGGGATCCTCTAATAATTTATATGCAGATGAGGCACAGGGCAACCTGGTCCAGCTCCACCTCCTGGTGAGTGGGGCCACACTAATCATATGCAACAGGCTGAGCGAGAGGGCTGAGGAATACACTTGGAAGATTCTGGGTGAACTGTTATGGGCTCCATTTGGGGATGTTTTCCAAACAGTTAAGGCTAGTGAAGAAACGGGGATCATTGGAAATGGGAAAGAAAGGCACAACGGAGTAGCTTATCATGACTTAAAAAGACTGGGCACTAAGGGGGTGCTATCATATATCTTCCTCAGATGGGTTATGCTAACCTATCCTTGTGGTAGGTGCCCATCAGCATATCTACCTAATATGAGCCATGTGTTTTAATCATGCTCAGTGTTGGCTGAATTGAATGAGTTTCACGGTTGGTTTCCATTACTGAGCATATACTGCTTTTGGCAGCAGTTTAATGCTAGACAATATGTTTAATTAGGTTAAGAGAGGAACATTAGTATGCCAATGTAAGACGAGGAGCTCCCCCTTTTGTCTCCCACTGACTGGGGGGAGAAAGGGAGAACTGTCTTATATTTGAGTAAATACAATAATTTTAACTCTGTTTTCAATTTCCCATATGCAATACTGGGAGTTACCATTACCCACCTCATTGATGTCATGTGGTTTTAAGCTCACAATATACTTGCAAGATTAAATGCACAATGTGTGTGCTCTGATTCGTGTAAAAAAAAATCACAACATTGAGCCACAATTTGAGGTAATTTATGAGAAAATACACATACTTATCAATGGCAATGGCCTTCCAGAAAAATAAAATATTTCATGTTAAAAGTAGGACTTCAGATCAAGCCAGTATGATTTCAAATGGGTCTCTCAAAAGACAGGCAGACAGCTAAACTCAGTTGTAACTAATCTGTACCTGAAGTCTTTGTTTTGGGGTTTTTTTTAAAGAGGAACATTTAAGGTACACATGAAATCATCAAAACCTGAATAAATAACTTTTCACAAACATATCTTAATAACCTATGCTCTTGTTTTTCACTCAGGATAGAAAATGAAGCCAAACTACCTAAACTGAAGTTTTATTAGAGTCAGCTCCAAATTATTAGTTCTTATTCAGTATAATGCAGCATGCTGTCTGTGTTTCCAAGACAATATGGAAATATCTCAACCAAATTTTAAACTAAAGGTGACATTTCTGGTCATGTTTCATTTTGTGAGCTTTAATTTAGTATATCTGTTCCTCCATCCACAGCTCATTCTATATGATGAAAAATAACTCTATTTTGCTAGCCAAGCTTGGAATGATCCATTCTTATACCTGTTCCGAAGTTTTATAGAAGGCAACAGAGGCATTCACGAGTTTGAGTCGGTCCTCCATCTTGAGCATCAGCTGCTGCCAATGCGAAGCAACCTTCTCAGCACATTCCCTGATCATATCCATGTCGTAATGATTTGCCTGTAGCATTGCCTCTGCTTTCTGCTGTACCTGCAGTGCACTTTGATGTGTTTTCTAGTAAACAGAAATTAAAATATTGGTTTACAATAAGCAGGTTCATTTAAATACTTGAAATCCTGGCTTTGCTTTTCTACAATCACCGAGTAACTTTCTACATACCTGAAACTTGCAAAGGAAATAAAGAACTAACAGTAGTTTGCAGCCTAACTTATTCCATACAAATAACTGAAGTAATCTGTTAGGGATTCAACATCAAATTTACAATGACTATCAGGTCACTGGCAGTAGCAACTGCATAGTAACAGAAACCAGAGCAGCCAATTATGCATCCAAAGTTACAATCCACATCTTCAGTAATTATGACCCCCAGTCTGTGGTTTGTTTGTTTTTTTGGACTGGATTGGTAGGAAGTTGGAGAAGAGAACTGTTCAGGGCTTGATTAACTGTTGTCAAAGTTTCTCTTCCCAGAAACTAATTGTGTACAAGATTTTACATTATTATTTGGTAGGAAAATCAAAATTCTAGGCAATATGAACTGAGCCTGATTATTTATTACTCAGTATGAGAAAACTTAAGACTTGGGTCCCTGATCTAGAACTTTTTAAATTGAAGCCTACTTGTCTGAAGTTTTAGCTTTGAATTCATATGACCATATTATTGTCCAAAACATTTTCATTAAGTTAATAAACTATTACCAGGAATGAAAAACATTAATAGCTCAAAAAAATAAAGCTTTTCAGAATTAAAACATACACATTGGGAACTGCAAACAGCAAGGGGAAACTGAATATGCCACAGAATACCAACAGAACAGAAGGCATTGAAATACTTTAAGAGGGTTCCTAACCAACAGACATGAATTAAGTTTTCCTGTGAAGCAGAATTCTCCCTCCTCCACGTGATATATGCTGCCACTGGTGACCTAAATTTCATAGGAATACATGAGAAGGCTTAAACAGTACATTCAATTTTTATTTGGTTTCAATGTTTTTGTTCATTTTTTGTAATGCAAGGTCAAATTAACATTATTAACATGGATGAATTTAAGCTCAACCAATGAAATCTTCAGAAGATATTATAGAAAATAAGTTTTTTTTAATCAAAGGCTGTACAAGTTAATTGAAGCGGAACAAAAGTCAGAGACTATAGCATATAGACATTTATCCCTATTGATACTTTTTTGCATACATCCATCTTTGCAGCCTAGCCAAAACATTAATCTTAGCTTTAAAAACTAAAAATCTACAGCAACTTATTCTGAAATACTGTTTGCAATAGTTGTTCTATTCAATTTGTTAAAAGATATTGCAAATACAATTTTGGTACTGAGTTACTACTAACTTCAGCTTGGTAGAAACAAGCAATACACTCATGAAAATCTCATAAAGTAGAACCCCTGCTATGCAGAATTCCCTTTCCTGGTCACAGCTCTTCTCATTATGAATCCATTTTGTGTACTTAACACAAGTACATGTATTTTTGTGCTCATCTTTTTGCTACTGCTCAAGAGGAAAGATATCCATTTACAAGGTATATGAATTATTAAATCTTTTTCTAATGCTACCTACTATTTTGTGATGAGCCACTCCCTACAACTGGATGATTACCAGTTTCTCAAGTCCTTACCTCTATTGCATGCTGGAACTGTTCGTGTTCCCGCTGTAGCTGTTCAGCTTCCTGCAATGAGCTAGCAGTGATAAGGCCAGCATTTAACATGGACTCCCCATTTCGGATCCAGCCAAGCACCTGCAACACACCAGAAAACAGCACAGTTTACAAGTACTCCTTTGATCATTAAGACAAATGTAGTTTCTATAGACTATTAGCTTAATAGGGTCTCTCCTTTTAGCACTACCTAAGAAAGATTTGTTCTACACCACAATGTCATTGCTTGTGCCTAGAAAGTAACAGTAAAGATCAAGTTACAGGCAACATTTTAACAGCTAATATATTCAGTTTTGTTTACTGGGCACTAGGTTTCAGATCAAGAATGAAAATGAACTGGATGTAGCTTAGTAAATGCATATGAAACACTAAGAAATGTTCTATTACTAAGTCTTTCCCTCATCCTTTAAACTTGCTACAAGTCTGACAGTACATAGAACCTGCTGGGATCACTTGAGGCACTGAAGTAAACAATCTCAGCAACTTGGCTTTTGGTTTATTGTTTGAGGACCCACCAGAAAAAAATGGGTTGGAAACAATAAATAAATAAGAGGAGAAAAGCAGCCAAAGTATGCAGTAATCCTGGAAATAAAACGTGTAGCATTATGTAAGTAATCAGCTTACATCCACTGTACCTTGAAGTACCTGATACAGCACATCAGGTGGTGCCCCTGCATTTGAAGCATGATTCAAGTCTTTCAACTAGAAAAATGTGAGGTTCTTAAGGCCTTTTAAAGTTTGGCTCTTTAAAGGAGCACACCCTTTAAAAGTTCTGCCCTCTCCTCCAAGGTTCTGTTCTACTCTGCTTTTAGACTCCACTCCAACCTCTAGGTTACTTGGTAGCTTCCACACAAGAGGCTTCCACCAGCATCTCTCTCGGGAACCAAGTTACCCTGAAGAAAAGAAAGCTGAACCTAGTTACGTAAGGCTCAGATCCCTCTAATCCCAGCAACCTGTACAAGAACTATACCACTAATGAGACCAGGACCTAGATCTAATGTGGTGCGATCCACTGCCTCCAGTGTTTCTGCAAGGCCTATCTGTTAACCTGCTGGACCCAGAGTTCACAGCTTCTCTAAGCATTTTGCCTTTCTGAAAGTTTTAACCAATGCTTGTGTGACAGCACTTCTACACTTGTACCAAATGAAAGACAGTCACAACCTCTGTAAAGTTAAATTCTTTCATCCTATTTGGTTTTAGTGTCACCAGAATATGGAAGAAAAATATGGGGAAAGAAATTCCAAGCTCAAATCACTAATGCAAAAACTGTGGTGGCTGAAAATGGTTTGAGTGCAGAATATTCTAGTTATTTAAATTGGCCTACCACTCTTATACCTCCCAGTCCCACACAAGGAAACATTTTAACTTATGAGCGTATTTTAAAAAAATCTTGTTCTTAGGGTCAGCAGAAAAGTTGTTAACACTCACTAAAGGAGTTTTAGGGAAAGGAAACCCCAAAACAAGTCAAGAAAATTTAAACCTACTATTCAAGCCTTCTATATTTAGATTCAATATAGAAGGTGAAAACGCAACATTAAGAAACCTCAGACTAAACCATATTATTCCCACCCTGCCTAGTGTGGTCTACAAAGAACAGTGCAGCAGCAGTTTTAGTAAAGGTAGCAGAGTGTGTAAAAACAATTATGAAAATGAGTTAAGAGTCTTTGCTATTAAGAGACTACCCTTCTGTGACATCATCTATGCTTACACCCAGTTTAACAGTAAATCTAGCAGGAAATCACAGTAATTGAACAGACTAAATCATGTGTTCAGTACTTCAAGGCCACACTACACACAAATAAAACAAACTGAAAAGGATGTTTACTCTGTCATGTTACTCTCCGAGAGTACACCTGCTGTGACCTGCTGAGCCACAAAGCCTTTTCCACTTCAGAGGAAACTGCAAGTAGTCCTGCTTCCTTACTTACAAAACAGTGTGCATTTTTAAGGTCACTGAAGGGGAAAAAATAGTGGTCAAAGGAGAAAAATAGTGGTCATCAAAACTTCAACTTGTTTGATTCATAGTTGAGACACTTTAGCTTCATACAGTTTATACCCTGAAGACTGGAGAAGTAGGCTGAGTACTTGGACAATTTCAGAGTACCTGGATGAAGAGGTAAAGTTTTAGTTTTTAAAATACATGTACATACTATTAATTCAAACCATCTCATTTCTTTCACAATTCAAGTGTCTCTAAAGAATGTGACAAATCAAGAATTGTGACATTAAGTTTAGCTTAACCTCTATATTGAATGGGGTGAGTATAATAGCCTGTTAATCTAGCACCTAGTGACTAGCCCTATGGGGTACCAATCTCTCTTTCATCTAGTATAAATCAGAATTATATGTAATTTATTATGAAAAACGTAATCTATATATCCTGGGTTGGATGCACAAATTTCCCTATTACTGTTCACAAAACTTATATAATGGAAAAAGGATGCAAAAATAGCATGCGTGTGTACACATACTATCACCTGGCTGAAGGATGTTAAATTACAGTAATGTAGTAATTATGCAGTAATGAAATATAACTGTTCCAGATGTAGGTAAGTGTATTAACAATTCTGTTAGCAACATTTTGTGCAGAATATATGGGCTCTGCTTTCCTTAAGTGGCAGGTCCAATTCTACCCCTTTCAAGTTAAATCAGTGCCTCCTGCTAACTTTGCCAGGAGAAAGGTCTGCTTCTTATGCTAACATCTATCAACCAGTTACACCAGTGTTTCCAGTGCTTTCTTTTAGTGAAGCAAACATTTCTACTTCTGTTAAATTTGCTAGGGGTTCAGAAGATGGATGATACACCTAGGGCTTACAAGATGCATTCTACACACCAATCACAAAGGTGACACTGATATCATTCAGCAGTGTTGCTCTGACAACAGCTGTAACTCACAACTTAAGAGTAAAGCTGTCAAGATGCAGTGATGTGAACAGTGATACATGTCAAACTCAATGTTCCCTCTCACCCCTTGCTTGCCACCTTATACACAATAACAGCTTATGAAACACCATATACTGCAGTCAGTGTTTACAGTGACTGCAGCATCCAACTAAGCATCAACCCAATACATTATAGAAAATGAGGTTCTTCAAATTTCACTGGAAAGGAGATGAAGACTTGAGGTAATAATAAATCTCTGCATTCAGGTGTAAGTTGTACTGGCTTAATATCATACTGAATTGACTCTTTGCTTTCATTCTCACAGGACAGCATGTAACAAAAGAACCCAAGGCTGCTGGAGATAAATCACTGTACATCTTCTCAACCTCACTCTTTCACTTTACAACAGTAGTTGGCATCTTGCAATTTAATAGGTTATGTCTCCAGCAGAGTAGTTTGAAAGCTGGCCAACTTTCATGTACCCTGAAAGATCTGAAGGTTTAAACTACAGTGGAACACACATGGGTAATCTGTACACCATGTAGACAAGCAATTCTTTGCGTTCCTTGTGTTTTGTGCACTTTCCATTTGCTGTGCCCATATACCAGGATCCCCCTTTCCATCTGCCCATTCTTCTTCAGGGGTGGGCTAACAGGAACAGGATGCGTTTTAATACGGACAAGTGCAGCGTGCTGCACTTGGGCAGTAGGAACCAGCAGCACACTTACACAATGGGGAACTCCCTACTCGAGAGCACGGAGGCAGAAAGAGATCTTGGAGTCATTATTGACTCCAAGATGAACATGGGCCGACAATGCGAGGTCATGGTTGGCAGGGCTAACCGGACCTTGTCGTGCATCCACAGGTGCATCTCGAGTAGAGCCAAGGAGGTGATCCTCCCCCTCTACGCGACGCTGGTCAGGCCACAGCTGGAGTATTGTGTCCAGTTCTGTGCGCCCCATTTCAAGAGGGATGTGGACAACATGGAGAGGGTCCAGAGGAGGGCCACCCGCATGATCCGGGGACAACAGGGCAGACCCTACAGTGAGAGACTGCGGGACCTGAACCTATTCAGCCTCCACAAGAGAAGGCTGAGGGGGGACCTGGTGACCGTCTATAGACTCACTAGGGGGGACCAGAAGGGTTTGGGGGAGACGCTGTTTCCCCTAGCGCCCGCTGGCATAACAAGGAGCAATGGGCACAAGTTGATGGAGAGGAGGTATAGATTGGACATCCGCAAGAACTACTTCACAGTTAGGGCGGCTAGGAGCTGGAACCAACTTCCAAGGGAAGTGGTGCTGGCCCCTACCCTGGGGGTCTTTAAGAAGAGGCTGGATGCCTACCTGGCTGGACTCATTTGAGTCCCGTTTCTCTTTCTGGGGTTTTTTTTTGTTGTTCTCCCGCCCTGGCGGGGGGTCGGGCTAGAAGATCTACTAGGTCCCTTCCGACCCTTAATCTATGAATCTATGAATCTTCCTGGGCAGCAATCATGGAGGGAGCCAACATTTTAAATTGTATTATGATTATGTCAGATGTGGGTGTTAGGGGTGTTACTGGTAAACTGGTCGCATAACTGGACAATGAGCAGGTAACATTTGGACAGAGGAAGACCATAAATGCCAAGCCTCGTTTTGCCTGGAAGTGAAATTTATCCAGCTGTTGTTGATCACTCTTGCTTATGTGCGTCTCAAGCACTCTATGCAAACTTAAACCTTAGAGTTTAGGGAAGCAGCAAAAGGAACTTTATTGTACTGCAAGAAATATAGAAAATAAAGGAGGAACAATGCAATACTCAAAGTATTTATGCTAAGCATCAAGTAGCACTGGTCCCTTGGATAAATATTAGTCAGCATGCAAAACATCCACTCCTGATTCTTCTTAAACAGCTAGCAGTAACGAAAAAGAAATACAAAAAACAAACTAAAATAAAAAATTACAAGTGGATAGATGCTGAACTCTGAGGCTAAAACCTTACAAGAAATTGCTGTAAGTGACAAACTGTACCCCTTCCATGCTATTTCCATGGATATGACCCATTCATATTCTGCAACAGTCATATCTACTTAATACCTTCACAGTAACAAACAATACACAGCACATATTTAGTTCATACCTGTTTGACTTCAGCCTGCAGGTGGCGCAGCTGCACACACTGTTCCAAGTGTTTCCGATGCTGTTCTGCCGCTAAGTCCAGCTCCTGCTGCTTCTCGTGAAGAAATTCCAATAGATCCTGAACACGAGTTGCCATGTCTACGTCTCGGTCACAAAGCAGCTCTACACCTGTAAACAGCCATTCATTTTAAAAAGTCACACAGCAGGGTTTTCAGAGAAGTTAAACCTCTTTGTTATTATGTACAATGAAAATGGCTAGTATTTTTTTTTTTAAATAGCCAAGCCACACAGAATATTTTATTAAGTAAAATATTTCCATACTTTTTAGAATGAGCTACAAGATCTTAGGAAATCTGGAGATTTCTGCTATGGATTGGAGTCTGCAGCAGGATAATTACCAAAAAAAAGTGAAAAGATCATATAAACTGAAATAATATGTTGTTGCTTTAAAAACTTAAAGTGCAACTTAAATACCATCAATACATGACTGCTCTTGAATTACAATTCTGCATACTCTTATTTATTCTTTCTACTTCTCGCTGCACTATCCAGACTTTTGTCCTTTAAAAGGAAGGAATTTACGGTATCAATACCCAACTTGCTATATATTAGCACACTATCTTACATAGGGGCTGTGACATGGTTTTCAAATCATAGGAGCTAAATGCCACCCTCCTTTGACTGTGATTAACAGAAATTAATGCCATTTTTAGATGCCTTATAGGCTGAGATGTGAGGATAATTAACTAGAAGGTGGGACAGAGTCATCTCACCAGAAGCCTGCACTTCATTGACATATTGCAGCAGATCTTGTCCTTGGTGGATGACATCAAAGGTCAGGTTATTCATGGTCAAGGCCTTGTCTGCATGGTGCTGGAGCCTCTGTTCTGCTATCGTAAGATCTTCAGTGTCAAAGTCATTCATCTGCTGAGAGAGCTCATCATTCCATGATTCAAGGTCTGAAATTATCTGATAGAGAAGAGAGAGAGAATGTGTCAGATGACTGGACAAATTTGCCCAATGTTGCACTACTGAGTAACAAGATGAGGAATGCAAAAAGGTCACCTCTTCCATCTATTCTTATCACTGTTAACTACTTAGTAACTTTTAGCAATGCATTCAAGCTGCAGAAAGCTGCTGACTGGTAAAAATATGGGCTTTCTGAGCAAGTTTGGAAGCTAGTCATCAGCCAATAAATTGGGTGAGCAATCAAAGAAAGATCAGCTGACTTGGGAGCTACAGAATAGTCTTCAGTGCAGTGCTGTCCAGTTCAGTGCTGCATATATCCTAATGATGCCTCTGACACGCAATTCACAACTACATCACCTGTAGAAAATTTGACTAACCTGTCTATGCCCAAGCCTTAAAGAAATACATTTGGGTATAATTCCTCTTCTTACTTATAGTGACAGTGACAAGAAGTAAATCAGTATGCCAGTTTAGCCCTCAGCTACTTAACAAGTCTTAAATTCATTTAAAAACAAATCACTAACTCCAAACCCTTCCAGGCAGGAATAGTCACATTGCATGAGCACAATCAATTAGTAGCCAGATGACAAACTTGAGTAAATAGGTTGGGTATTTTAGGATGAAAAGCAAAAATGAAATATACATATATATTACATATACCACAAAGCCAATCGTACTTTTGAAATCTTGCTATGAATTGTACCAAAGCATGAGTTTCATCTTAGATTTGTGACTCTGAGTCCAACTCAGTCATCAATTAAACAGCAGCTCCTTTCAAAACTACATAAATTCACCTGACTGTAAGAAAAGTGCTTTTCCCCTACAGCAAATTTAAAATTAGCAGGTCCCTGGTAGCTCCTGCCACTAACCCTAGTAACATGTAACAACTACATGTTACACCTATGCTGTGATGAATGTGTTAACTGCAGCATAAGTGGGCACGGTGCTACATGTGCACCCAATTAAAGTGTCATTAAATGTTTCACATAGGTTACAGAACATTTCTACGGCTGGTTTATATGGTACCTTAAATTTAAATGTGCGGCTGGAGCTGACAGCCAACTGATCGTCAGTCCCAGGGCCAAGACTGGCCCAGGGTCTAGAATGGCCCTGGGAATGACAATCAGCTGATTGATGGCCACAGCCAGAGGCTGGGGCAAGAAAACCTTTCACGGGACTTTAAAACTCAATGCCTGGAAGTTCTAGCTGGGCTAAAAGGAGTGAAGGATCTGAGTCTCCTGCTGGGGAAGTTGAAGGGCTTCCCTCACAAGGACTTTAAACCCCATGCCTGGCATCTTTGGCTGGGCTGCTGGGCATGGGGTTTAAAGTTCCCAGCAGGAGAAACAGTTCAGCTCCCCACAATGAGTTTCAAATTTTCTTCACCTGGTAGCCTGACCAGATTGGCTGGAAACAGGGTTTTGACAAACAGTTCCAGAGCAGAGGCTGTCTGGGTCAAGGTCAACAATCAGCTTAGTGACTGGCTGGAAAGGCTCAGGTGAACCAGACCCAGGGCTGTCAGGTCAGGGCTGACATTCAGCTAATTGTCAGTCATGGCCTCAGACTACACTGGAGCCAGTTTGAGTCCCCAGGTCATAGCTGAGAATCAGCTAGTTGTTGGCCCCAGACCAAATTGCTGGTGCAGGGGAAGCCTGGGATTATGATCCTGGGTTTCCTCTGCACTGACAAGTAGTTAAGGCATGATTAGAATCAATTCCCTGATCTTAAAATCATGCTTTCTGCCATGCATATGTGATGGCGCAGGAGGCACAATTGCTGGAAATGTAGATCAGAGCCTCTCTCACTATTCAGTGAATATACCAAGAGCCTCGGGCACGAAAAGTTCAACAGAAAGTAAAGGTATCAGTATTTTTAAATGAAATTTTAAATTTCCTTTATTTCAAGAAAAGGAAATACAGTATCCCAGTCAAATATCTGCAAACCCCACAGATGAGTATGGGTTAGGTTCTTATGAGCCAGGCTGGAAAGAGGTGAACAATATTACGCTAATGAGCCTGTTTTATAAGAGAAATTGCAAAGAGTGATAAACTGGTACTGACATAAGAAAACTCAAACTATCAAACAGTGGCCCAAAAGGCACTGTGGGCACTGCAAATCCGGGGGACAAGACAAATGGGCACCAGCAGTGCCAAGCATAAACAGGTAGACCACACTGACTAAGCTAGTTTCCCCCAAATGTAAGCAGGTGGCTGTCAAGTAGTATATGGCATCTTCCAAAGTTGGAGCCCAGTATGCAAGGCGCTGTAATATGCAGTGACAGCACGTGCCAAAAGTAAGAAGAGGGTCTGCAAACAGCAGGTTGCAATTTCTACTCCCAGTAAGTTTTCTAAGATAAAAAGCTGGGTCACCACATTAAAGGGCAACCCGATAAAGGACGGTTTCATTTTTTAAAGGGAGTTCATTTGACAAAATGCAAAGAAAAGCTAACAGCCCTCTTCCTTCTGCAGCTACTCACTCTGAGAAAAGTGTAGTTCCTCATTACTAGTCCTGACACTTCTTCAACTTCCCTCCATCATCAAGACTCACAACCTTCCCACAGTCACTCTCTCGTCATCAAACCATCTTTCAGGACCTCAAACACACCAGCATGAGATGCCATTATCTTCCAGTTAACCTCCCTCTACCCCCGCTGGAGAAAGACATCAGATCACCTCTGAACTGTTCTGAAATAACTCCCACCTGATGCTGCCAAACACCAAATGCTCCTCTATAAACACGTTATGCTTTTCATAACTTAGAATCCTTGTCAACTAATATTCACCACTGCAAAAAATCCCAGTTCTATGTCACCCAGCCACAACCAACTAATTACTTACAATTTGCATTTCCTCGGTAACATATCCACTACCAAGACATACATGGAGTTACTTAAATCACAAGCATACATTACAATTTTACAGGTGATATAGTATTATCTAGTAATTTATAATGGACTGTATTATGGTTTGTGCATTAAGCACAATTTAACAAGTTCTGAAAGGAGAAATCAGGCAGTCAATTACACCTGAAGACACTGAACAGTATAATACAAAACAGAGTTAAACAAACCCAGTTCATAAGCTGAAGAACAAGGACACCAGCAAAATGAAAACTCAGGTAATTTCCTCATGAGAATTACAGACATTTTTAAAAGAAAATTAAGAACCCCAAGGATAATTTACTTCACACCTGTATGAACATTGCTTCTCTGTCTTAAAATGGGAATAGGGTTTCTCACTCTACAAGGGAATAATAAACATTTCAATGCTGGCAGAGCTCTTGAGATATAAACTTATACAAGCATTAGCAAGTCATTTAACATTGATTAAATGAAGATTAGTGATGACACTTAATAAGAAAGAACAGCGTGAATACAGGTGACCTCAGAATTCAAGGGTTTGCTTGTGGCTATATGCTCTAATTTAGTTTTGGAAACAACAAATCTCAAAGAAAGTTACCAAAACTTTCACAAGAAAAGCATTATGAAACATTACTCAGCAGTAACCATGCACAGTCTCAATAGCTACACATCAGTTTAGACTTAATATTTACTAAGTGTTTAAAAAAAATCAGTAGTTATGACAGTCCTTTTCAATTAGCTATAACATTGCAGATATGCAACTGTTTAGAAAAACAAACTTATCTCTTTTCCTTTGTCAAAGCTGAAGGAAATTTAATAGTAAATACTACAAACAGTTAAGTTATAACAAAGCAGTGTTTTGCTATTGTTCAACATCTGTTTCTATTTTAGGGTAGTATATTTTAAGTTCTATGAAGTCACCATGCTACTTCAAAAAGCCTCTAAAAATTGAAGATAGTTTTAGCGGGACAAGTTTGTGATCATTTGATTTGATAGTTTCCAAAATATACTATCCCTACTCTGCAAAACAACAATTTATATACTTGAGACTCAAACTAGGGCTCTGACCCTCCTCAAATATATCTCAATCAGTGCATGCAACTACCATGTCTGGGAAGAACAACATGAAGAAGTTATCTGTGGCAAGTTCAAGTTGGTTTGTCTCAACACATTCACCCAAACTGACCAAAGTGAAAGCAGGTAGCAAAATTATAAGGCAGACATTATATCTGTAGCAGTACAAAGAGTGCTTCAAAAGTTATGAGGCTAGATATGCACATTTGTTGTAGCACTATAAAAATCGCAGAGGTGCTACAAATATGTTCCTGCATGAAACAATATTGTCTGTAGCACAACTCTTTTTAGCCATGGGCAATGCCTGTATGATTAAATACATTTTAATAGGAGCTGTCCCAGGCTCTGAGCATTCCACAATACTGTGCTCCCACCCCTGCTTCAAAGGAACAACTGTCTGGTCACAGCCATGAACCTGTGGACTTGGCTATACAGTATTGCTGTTCATCTGGGTCTGCCACCCTGGGACTAATAATCCAGGCTGGTAAAACCTGGCCTGAAGCTTCCAGTAGGATCTAATCCTCCATCCACTCCCTGTCAACATAGTGGCCAGCCGGCCTGGGTGAGCTGACTCTCCACATCCCTCATATAAGCCTCTGATCCAGAATTGGAAGTGTCCAGGCAACAGGACTCTCAAACCTGATCCCAGACTGTTTTGCTGTTCCCTCCAGCTTGCTCTCCAACTCCACTCAGCCTGATCTCCCAGCTTCCCGACTTCCTCTGCTCTCAGATTGACTTCTTAGCTTCCTGACCCATCTTGTCCCTGGATTCTGCTCACTGCTCCTGACCCTGGGATGGCACCTTGATTCCCAAATGGCCACAGGCCTGGGCACCCATGACTCAAAGTAACAGCAGCCTGCTGCCTAGAGAGCATGCCTTTACAGCAACTTTTTACAGGGTACTGTGAACATATGTATGCCCTCATAATGCTATATTTTTGTAGTGCTACAAGTTGTAGCATTTATAGCTCTATAAATGCATGTCTGTCCATAGCTTAAGAGTTTTGACATCATTGAGGTTTCCCAATAATCGTAAATACAGTAATATGGTGGCTAGAGGTGTTATTAGTGATACTGAACTTCAGCAATAAACATGCACTGTAAAATTACCCGCAGTAAGGCTCAAACAAGCCGACAGGCATATTGCTTGCTCTTTGCATTTCTTCTGCAGGAAGTTGATTTTGGAAATCTTCCTCCAAAACCTTTTGTTTTTTCTTCATAATCAATATTTTTCTACTGCTCTGAAATCCAAAATGACTAAAATCTTACTTTAAACACCCTGGCAAAGTAATTAGCATTAACTGAACAGAGGCAAGATCAAAGTGCCTGCTAGACAATTAGGGTAACTGGATCGTGTTTTCCTTCTTCCATTGTTCAGGAAACCATGAGTGATCAAAGGGAAACAAGCTGTAGCGTAATCTTCAAGGGGTTGCTGATACATAAGATCCCTTCTCTCACAAGTCACTTGTAACTTTCCTTTAATTTTTTTTGAGGGCTGAGTTAGAAATTATGGCAGGGTGGAAAAAACACAGCAGATGTGGACTAAACCCCTTTACAATGGTGCAAGAACCAAATTGGACCTGACTTTTCCTGAGCCTCCCACACTTCTACTTCCTTGCTCTTCCTCATCTAACTGAAGATACTCCTCAAAGCCATCATGGTCACATTTCTCTCTGACTTCTCAAGGCTTACTGGAGGTCAAAGGAATGGTGCCATTGTATATGGATATCCACAAAGCAAGGAGCACTAGCATTGCAATGTGACCTATGCTAGAGCATTGGTAGACGTCTGAGCTGTGGATAGAAACACAGGGTCAGAGCAGTGAAGGGATATGCTAGAACAGTTTGGGGAGAAGGTGAACATCCCTCAGTGCTGAAAGAACAGGTTAGGGACTACTTAGAAATACTGGGTGTGTACAAGTCCACGGAGCCAGATGGGATGCACCCAAGGGTGCTGAGGGAGTTGCCAGATGCGACTCCAGAGCCATTGTCCATCATCTTTGAAAACTCATGAAAAGGTGATTAGAAAGTCAGCATGGATTCACCAGGGGCAAGTCATGCTTGACCAACCTGATTACCTTCTAGGACAAGCTGACTGACTCTGTGGATGCAGGGAGACTGGTGCATGTGGTGCACCTTCATTTTAGCAGCCATACTGCACTGACATAGCTGTGCTAGCAAAAACTTACATTACATACTGAGCTTTCTTCAGGATGCCTTTGTTCCATTTCAACTCATGTTGCTTTGGCAGCAGTTTAAGATATTCCAAAACAGCATAATTACTATGGCTGTGCAAAATGGCACCATTCCATTTCAATGGAACAGGTTTTGTTTCGAATTTCGTTTAAATTCGAAACAGCTGTTCTGTTTCATTTTGTCAAACCAGTTTCGCTGTTTCGCCCATAGGCTATAATGTGGAAGCTCGAAACAGCCTATAACTTTGTCATTTCTGGCCTGCTTTGGATGAAACTTGCAAGAATGGTAGCCCCTTCTGAGGGCATGATGCCTACCAAGTTTCAAGCAGTTAGGTGCAGGGGGATTTGGAGAAACTGCACCCCAAAGTCTTGAAAGCAAAACTCATGTCACATGCACAGCTGGGTCAGAACTGCAGGCATGCTAGCCCCTGCTGATGCCACAAAGCCTACCAAGTTTCAAGGAGATAGGTGCAGGGGTTTGGGGGAAACTGTACCTCAAGCAGCAGACAAGCAAAACTTGTGACATGGGTGACATTGTGTGTGTTAAGGAGCAACAGGGTGAGAGCTGCAGGCCTGCTAGCCCCTGCTGAGGCCATGAAGCCTGCCAGCTTTCAAGGAGATAGGTGCAGGGGTTCTGGGGCCCTGCGCCTCTAGCTGCTGACAGGCAAAACTTGTGTGATGTCTTGGGGCACAGGGGGTGGGGGGAAACTACTGCAGGTCTGGCTCCTAGGCCCTGCTGTGACCACAAAACTTGCCAGCTGTTAAGGATATAGGAGCAGGGGGGTTCTGGGGCCCTGCACCCCTAGCTGCTGACAGGCAGAACTCGTGACATCAGTGGGTGACACTGTGTGGGTGTGTTAAGGTGCACCCTCACTCAACTGACACCAAGGCAGAAAGCAGGGCAGTACAAACAATGCTGCCTTTTTTATGCTGTTTTTCCATTCCTCCCCCAGAGTACTGGGATTGGAAGGGACCTCAGGAAAGGATGATAGTCACTGGCCAGCTACAAAGTTAATAATGAGAGCACTCCTTCCCCCCCACTTTCCCCTTCCTCTCCTTACTTTAGTTTGTTTCCCTTCAGGAAAACACAGCTTGAGCTTCAAAACTCAAAACATTTAAAAAATTTTGAAACATTTCGACTTGCCTCATTTAGTTTCAAGGCTATTTTGAAGCTCTCTGTTTCATTTCGATTTCGCTGTTTCGAGCTCGAAACGAGTCAAAACAGCATTGAAACAAAACTGCTGGAGAAATTTTGCACAGCCCTAATAACTACCCCAAATCTGTGTCCTCACATGGAGTGTAATATATAATTAGAGTGGTGTAGCTGTACCAGCATAACTAAACTGGTTAATTTCTCATTAAGAAAAGCCCAAAGCCATCTGACCATGATCATACAGGAAGCCCATAGAGAGGAGAAAGTGAACTCAAGGTTCTGCAAGTCCAAATCCAGTATCATAACCACTCCAGTATCCTTCTTAAGTTGCTCTATCACTGTCCCTTCCTTTAAAGCATCACCTTGACTTACACCTGATGAGTTCCCACATCCTCTTCCCATCTCTGCAGCCTGCTGTCCCCAGTCATGGGGAGAACAAGGCACTGCTGGAAAAGCAGAAAGACTGGCAGTAAGAGAGGTACAGTGAAGCAAATGTGAGGGAACCAAAGCACCTGGCTATGGCTGATATAGGTAAAAAGGACAAGGCAGTGAGAGAGAAGAGCTGGGCTGAAGTAAATTCACATTTTCTCAGCCTTTAAAACCTAGATTAAGACCCCAAAACTTCACTAATGAAGTCAACTTTGCTCACCAATAAGCTGGTGCCAGCTAAACTTCATCAAATAAGGAAGAGAATATGAAGTTAAAGAACTTCCCCAAACCACCCCAAACCTACTCCACCCAGGCCACCCCATACTTCCTAAATGCCACTATTCCTGCTGAAACATTGCCTTCACTTGCCTGTTGCTTCTATGTATGCCACCAGAATGCTGACAATCCTTATAGCAAGACACCTGCTATGGTCTCTGAGGGTGCCTATACATGAGTTCTGAGGCTGCTTCAATGCTCTGGAATTCCGGTACATTGCAGCAGACATGATTAATCTTAATCCCCCATGCTTAAAAATTGCAGTGGGGGCACTTAAAGGCTTGAATGAGCTTAAGCATGGCGCCCACGCTGCCATTTTTAAGCGCGGGGATGATGGTACATGAGACACAGCACTGCGTTAATTAGAGCAGCTCTTGGAGCTGCTCTAATTAAAACGTTGCTCCCTCCCCACCCCCAGAACAAGTGTAAAAGTGCCCTGGTAGACCAATTTGTCAAAGATCAAAGTCTTTGATTTCAGATGCCAATGGCAAAAGATCAGATGGCAAAAGGTCCGAGGCTAACGCAACAAACTCTGTAATTGTAGTCTCACACTATTATTTTTTAGTTTGTAACAGTGCTGCATATTCACACCCCTGTCTGTGCCTCAATTCAAATCACCTGAGCTTTTCATATGAGAGACACTAACCTTGAACAAATTGCAGCCTAGTACCGTGATGTCAAAGAGAGATACCGTACCTATAGTGACCAGATAAAAATGAAACTAACGGAATTGTAAAATTAAATAATATGCTACGCTTGCCCTCTTGTGACCAGACAGGACCAGTACCACCCAAGCAAAAATATAGCCCCCCCTTTGATGAAACTTGAGAAAACAAAGAAAGCACAAGTGCCAACCTGTTAATTATTCATGCCAGGCGTATTATTATTGGTTATTTTGTTTCCTATAACTTGGAAAGAACTTCCGCCCAAAAGAAGAGAACTGCGCATACACTCAAGAAGGGAGATCTCAGAGCATTCCCAAGAGACACACTTTGTAACCTGATCAGTTACAAATATTATCTCTCCGCCTGCGACCTTGATTCAGGCGTACTCCTGTTTTGCTGGCTCGTGTCATCTTATCTTTTTTGCTCGTCTTATCTTATCTTTCGTATGTCCCTGTCGTCAAGCGCTCTCGGTAATCTGCAGACCGTAGTAATTTGTATAAACTATTTGAAACCTGTACTCAGCAAGTCTGCAATCCACTGTAATCACTGGGTGACAGAACATCTGCATGCTGTAACTAAAAAATCAACTGCTTCTGCCTACGCTGCAAGCCATCAGTAGCGTAAGTAAAATAAATTTTCTGTGTAACCAATGTGCTTTAAACCATCTGACTATCTGACTCCTGCTCGCCATTAACACCTGCCTGTCCAGTCATAAATCCCGCCTCGTGCCAAGCCAGTTGTACCGACCCAGGCTCACAGGTCAAGGGTGCACTGGCATCGAGGCACGACAATTCACTGCTGAGATGAGACATAGCTGATCCTTCAAAGCATACATGGACAACTCCTAAGTATCAAGTACAGTTCTCCCAACCTTGTCCTGCTAATGCTCAGACTGTTCAAGACAGGTACACCTAGGTGGAATCCATGTACCCAAGTGCCACAACTCAAACTTTCGGACTGCACCACTTACACTGTCACATTATTAGGATGAGTTAAGGCTGGAAGAGATGATCTAGTCTCAACTCCTATATAAGAGGCTAGAGAATCTCTCTAAACCAGTTAACCTCCAAGATACCACACTACCCTACCTTCCACCTCCATATTTAAGTCAAGAGGAGGGAAGAGGTGGGTACACAATTAGGGGTTTTAGCTTAAATCTGCTAGCTTTATTTTTCAGAAGCTGAAATGTAGCCATTTTTCATTATGTAGCCTTAACTCTGGAGTAGACTTAGGGTGGTGGGGAGAAGCTGTGTTCCATAACTTGGAATTTTCTTGCTTATTTCACCACTCTCCACATACTGGAATGTCACCAGCCCATCACTGAGCAGCATTAATTGTATTAATGAAATTTTGGGCAATTTAAATGAACTCATTCTTTGAATTCTTTAATTTAACTCAAATTAATAGTTAGAATTTTTCACCCTTCCTTTTGAACTCCACAGCTTCTTTGACTTTTCTTAATAGGATTTTAATATAATCTGGATTATTATGCTTCTGATTTCATACAAGTCCCTACACAAAGCCAGAAGCCTTTCATACCAATGTCAAGTCATCTGTTTTAAGTGCCGGACAATCTGCACGCTTGCAGGTTTGGGCAGGTTCTGCAGTAAAACTGTGTTGGCATACATTTTTAAAAAGTTACAAGAAGCTTTTTTTTCATGCTACAGCCTAAGGCTTTTCAACCCTAGGAGTTATGAAGCATCTCTGAGGTCTAACATCCCTAAAATTATAGTTTGGCAGTGTGGAAAAGGAAGGGTTATCAAGTAGCAAGAGTACCCTGTTTTTGCATTAAAAAATTAACTCAAAGATGAATTATTTAATGCAACTCCCTAACGGAAATGAAGAGTTTGATGACATAACCCCCAATTTAGAGGGGAAAAATTGCTCTAGTACGGGTAACTTACCTGAGACCATAAAAAAGAGTCTATCAAACACAGACGAAAAGTCCCAGGGCTCCCATGTCTGCACTCAGTCCATAATTGTGGGAAAAAACAGGTGAAGGCCTTTAACGGAGTTAAAGGCATGAGACCTAAATCTAGTATGTCTGTATCTTCAGGTGTCCAAATACAAATACATCATTTTAGCATACCTTATTCACATAGGTAAACCCAGTTAAAAATCAACAGGATGAAGCCATCGGGGACTCACATCTATTGCATCCCTTTCAAAAATACGTAGCTGCAGAAATAGTTCAAGCTTGATCTTGCGCTCCTGAAAAAGTTCTTCCATCTGAGACTGGGCTTCATCCAGCTGCTGCAGGACTGTCTCTATGTGGTTGATAGAGCTGTTGTGAGGGGTCTTGTTACTAGAAATGGCAGAATCCCTATTTAAAGTGGAAAGAAAGGAAAAGGAATATGAAAACACCAACAGGAATCAAATTACAAAAAAAGTCAGCTGCTACATGTTTGTGACAAAGTTCTTTAAGAGAGAACCTTCCCAGTAGCATTGTTTATACTAATTGTTTTAAAGTATCACATGCTGCAATTGAGTGAAACATCGGCACCAGCTTTTTTTTCTCTCTTGCTTATTTCTTCAACATAGAGTTATATTTGTTTTTAGTACACATTTAAAATGCCTTTTTTAACAGCTAACATCTAAACCTATATTTAAAGCTAACTGTCAAGAAGAAGTGAGAAAAATGGACATTTATTATACTGTATTTCCAAGAAATTAACAAAGCTGAATTAAACTGAAAAGGAAATGTATTTCTATATTTAAGCATGCAGTGTGTATGCGCACACATGCGAACACACGCGCGCGCACACACACACACACACTGTAACATCCACTTTTGCAAGGTAGAAGAGATGCTTCATCAACATAGAAAGAGACCATGGAATTAAGTTAACAATAATAATGGAAAAGACCACATAGTCACTTTTTTTTAAAGTAGAAACAAAGTCATTTTGTGCCTTGTCTAACATAACTCTAAAAGGCTGGTCAAGTATTCAGTCATTCTTAGGCATCGTAGGTCAGACTGATGAGACAGAAGCTCACTCATATCACAAAAAAGGGTATTCTTGTGAAAATGAAACTGTCCTTTATGTGAAGCTAATGCTCAAGAGCTCAACTTCCTGAAAACAAAGAGTTAACTGAGATCAGCATAGAATCAAACAACTAATGGCATTGCTAATATTTACATTAAAGCCAGGTAACAGAGTACTCTCACCCCACCCCATATTAAACTAGTAAGGATAATGATTCATGCAGTACTAGAAGGATACCAGAAAACAAAATTATAGAGAAATATGCTGAATGCTTTAGAATAAGGCAATCAAAGGATTTAATATCAATTTGTCTAAAAGCCATTACCTTAGTTGCTGAATAAGATCTTCCCCTTCCTTGATGACATTGACTGTCACTTGCAGAGTGGTCTGTTGCTGCTGACCAAAACGTTTGATCAGGTCTTGCACAGCCTCGACAGACTCTGCATACACATCATCAAGCAGCTCTTTCTGTAACTCTTCGAGCCATGTCCACAGCTACAACAGAAGAGGAAAGGACACCAGTGTCACGCAGGCAGACACTCTTCCATGTTCATCTCCTTGGGTAAAAGGAAACAGATGGGGGAAGCAACAGGATTTGCTTCCTTTTATAGGAAATTCCCATCTATTTTTCTTTTTTAAGAGAGTGAACTAGTCTGCAACGGAAGGTTTTTCCTTTGTGGAAAAAGCTGATTTTTATCCATGCTGCAAAGTCAACCTTTGCTTTCGCAGTTCCTGACTATACTTCCACCTATATGTGAAAGTGTAGCACAGAATTCAGTCAGAATCCCATCTGCAGCTCTGTGGCATAATTACTGGGAGGGAAATGCTATGGTAACAATCCCTGAGAGAAGGAAGGAAGGTAACAATCCCTGAGGGAGGGAGGAGAGGGAGGAAGGAAGGAAGGAAGAGAGCTGCATCTCAACAATCATCAAAATTTACACTGCCAGGGTAACACATACATGGTACTTTTAAGAGGTTGTAGAACACTAACTTGGCCAAAAGATGCATCAGAAAACAAAACCAAACCAAAAAAAAAAGCCTCCTTACACTTCTCTCTGCCTTCTGAACTGAGAAAAGGCAAGGCAATCAACATCATATGCATCTATTTAATTCTTGTGATTATATTGTCCAATAGAGTGCAGCCCCCTACTGAAACAAAGCAAAATACGCACTGGTTGAAATAACTGCAACTAAACTAATCTAATGAGCCTAATCACTTAAATCTTTGAAGTTTGTGTAACCCCAAACTGTTATAACACATTTTAGTTTATGGTGAAACAAACAGGTAAACACTTCGTGGTGTTGAATCAATGGTAACATAGCTTTGTTCCCCTTAAGTTGATAGACTAGGCTGCTAAAGCATGAGTATCTGGGAACACATTATATGCCCCAACATTGTTAACTGCCAGACATCTATTGTTTAAAATAATCCAAATACTGTTCTCCAAGCAATGGAGAACACAATGACAGTAAAAATATTCCTGTGAGTCTGGGTCCATAAATTCAAGAATGATGATAATCTGAATCAGTTAATTTTAATATTTCTAAAGGGAAGAAATACCAGCGAGTTTCCTCACATAAAGAACTGTCACCCAACCACTAGTATTTTATATAAAAGTTATTTGAATGTTGTACAAATATTAACTGCTATTCTTTACGAAGTCTTGAACAAACCTTTCCGGTATAATGAAACTGAAGAAGAAATGTAAGAATTTTCACTCAGTTTGAAGGGTTTTTGGTTGTCATCGTGTTGATCTCAGGACATAGGCAGGCCAGGTTCTTTGGGAAGATGTGATATCTTTTATTAGAATAACTGAGTAGTTGTAAAAAAGTTCTTTGCAAGCTTTCGGGCACAATCACCGTTCTTGAGGCATAGGGAGTCTCTGCCATTCTGAGATCTCCAAGGAATGAAAGAAGCCGAAAGTGCGGCAGAATGTCATTGAGAAGGTAAATAAGTAGAAATTAGGAAAACAAAAAAGGAGAGAAGGGAAGGGGGAGGGTGGGGAACAAGAGAGAAGAAAGCCAAAGGTAAGTAAGGGAGATTCTACTGTAGTAGTTTTCCAAGGTAGAAAAGAGGCAGTCTGTAAAAAAGTAAATAGCTGGAATTTAGGAAAACAAAGGGTAGACAAGGAGGGTGGGGTGGAGAAGGAAAATGTAAAAGGTCAGTTCTGGCTGGTGAATCAGATGTCAGGCATGTTGTAATGTGTTATAAATCCAATATCTATATTGAGTCCATTATTTTTTGTATCCAGTAGTAGATTTATGATGTGAAGCTCGTAGGCTTGTCTATGAAAGGTGTTTTGTAAGTTCTCTTTGAAGATTAGAACTGAGAGATTGGAGAGGGAGTGATTGTCCCGTGCTGGGTAATGGGGGCACAGGTAATGGGGGGACACTTCTCACAAGACAATCACTCCCTCTCCAATCACTCAGTTCTAATCTTCAAAGGGAACTTACAAAACACCTTTTGTAGACAAAACCCTGTGCTCTACAGCCTTATCAATCTCAGATTGCAGCCCAAGAAAAAAACACCTCTTAGGCTTCTAGTATATTAAAAACATGCACAGACAGACTTCAATTTCTCTATACCTATACTATATCTACCCCTAAACTCATCAAGGTGAAAGACACAGATGCCTGAATAACACTGAACCACGTGCACTCTTTTACGTCCTTTTACACATGAAACTACTAGCTAATATGTCCCCCAACCATAAAATAATATACAGCAATATACTGGAAACATATATACATATGTATGGTCCATGTCATTCAACAACTGTCATCCCTATCAACCCTTGGAAAGGCCACAGCTACCTAACACATAGCTAAAGAATGGACCTTAAGGCAGGGGTATCAAACAAATGGCCCGTGGGCTGGGTCTAGCCTGTGGATCCATAACATCTGGCCCCAAGTGCTGTCCATAGGTCTCAGAGTGATCACAAGCAGCATGTGGGGTGCACTGGATGGTGCTGTGTGCTGCATGGGGAGCTTGCTCCAGCTCATATCTCAGGTCTGTGTTTCATGCAGTGGCTGCTCTGGGGCTCATGGGCCACACTGAATTGCCTGGTGGTGGTAGTGATGGCAGCTCTGGGACAGTGCTGCATGGCTCTGTGGCAGTAGGCCTAGATCTGGAATGCAAAGCTAGTCTGTGGGTCCAGTGTGGCTCATGGGCTGGCCCTGTGCCACTCATCCAGTCCACAAGGCCAGATAAGTTTGACAGCCCTACTTTAAGACATATTGCACAATTGAGAGGAACAGGAAAGGGAAGCCCAACTTGCAGCCCTTTCTCCCTACACAAACAAGAAACACCCCTTCCCCCCCGGGCATGCTTCGCAACACGCACAAAAACAACAGATCTTTAGGAATGTCCCTCCCCCTCCCCACTTATTGATTTACCACATTCTGCAGTAGACGTGTAGGATCCATGCATTCTGGTGGCTACAGTGATAACACAAGCATTACAGCAGTTGTGCTAATAACTAAGGCTTGAAAAGTAAGAAGGACTGCGAATTTTTAAGTGTTCACTCATGGAGATGTCACTGGCCTTTTGCATCATAATTGCAGTATTTTTTAAAAGGTACTGTAGGTAAAAATGCCAGCTATAAAATATTATTACATAAGAAGAGATTCCTGCTTAAAAGTCTATCTGTCTATCAATAAACTTTTTTTTGGATACACTTCTTCAGGTATGAGAAAGAAGCAGACAGGCTAAGTTAAACAAAAAACATTTTATTTAGCTCCATATAAATAAAAGGAGTGGTGGATGGCTGTGAAATAGGAACAAAGAGAAGTGAACAGAAGTAGCTTCAAAATGAGATAAATGAAGTTGAGTGGATAACCTAATAAAGTAGAAGCACAAAACCATTCAAAAAGAAGTCATCATTATCTGTGGAACGCAGAGAGGCAGGTAGAGACTGTAAGTAGACTGAAAAGGCCCATAAACGATTATTGTATGTATTCAGTCCACTGCTTTAGTGCCCAGTAAAGTTATGAATTTCTTTTCCCAGGCCAACCTTTTGAAGGCATTTTGCTGAGTATCCTTGAGAATAAGCAGTGTGAGGTCAGAAAGGGAGTGGATGTTTTGTGAAAAAAAAAAAAGTATTCTTCTCTTAGTGACTGCATGTCTGCCCATCTTGTTCCAATGATCCCTCAATTCTGAAGCACAGCTTTTTTCAACTTTCACCCACATACTTTCCATAAGGGCATCTGGTGCATGGGATGAGATGTACCATGTTCTGAAATAGACACATGTAAGATCCATGGATTCTAATGGTTTTTTTGTGAGGGATGCTGACTACAGTGGCAGTAGAGATATTCACAGGTTGTTGCTGAGCCAGTGTTTGACCTATTTAGTGTGTGCTGATCAGAGGGGAGTGCACTTCTGATGAGTTTGGAAAGGTTTGGAGACTGTTTGAAAGCCAGCAGCAGAGACACTGGGGCTACAGACAGATATTACACATAAACCAGTTATAAGTGATAAGAAAGTGGTTTAAACCTGTAACAGAACAGATATTCAGTGCACATAAACCAGTTGGAAGATGGCTGAAACCGGTTTGAGATAAAACTGGTTGAATATAGTATCAGACTTGACTGATTTGGCTAAAATCAGTTTATACAATGTCTGTCCCAGACCCCTTCCTAGTTTAACCTAAACCAGAGTCCCCCAGCATCCCAGATGCTTTGCAGTCATGGGCAGGGCTGTCTGCTGGAGCAGAGCAGGGTTGGTTCTGCCCCTCTCCTTCCTAACGAGAGCACAGTCACTGCTCCCATTGGCTGAGGAACTGCAGCGTCTGTCAGGCTTCCCCCTGCCCCCTCCTTCTCCCACCCCTCTGGCTGCTCAAGCAGGGATCCCCCTCCCACCCCTCTCCCATGGCAGGGGTCTCAAGTCAGGGACTCTGGCATCTGGCCATGCGCACCCCACATGCTAACTAAGGCTGAGAGGTGTCTGTGTGGGCCTCCAATTTCACTGGAACAAAGGGCAGACAGCTGGCGGCTTCCAAATGCAAATGCATCCTGCAGATAAGAAGAGATTGAAACTAATGATAGAGATGCTTTCTTTTGTAGGACTTGATGGGTCAATAAACTTTGTCCTGACAAGCAACCTGCTAGCTGCAATCTGTCAGTCTTTAAGAGGGGACAGAGAAAGGTGTTAGAAATTATCTGATTTGCAGACAGTCTGAAGAAGCAGGGAGAGGGAGATTGAAAAGCTCAGTATCAACAAATGCAGGGTCTGGCAACACTTCTGCCCCTCAAGCAGCCAGCAGGGAAAAGCCTGGGACTGCAGGCAGTGCTGGGGTTTACACCCCTCCCTAATGAGAAGGTCCTGCCAGAGCCTGGCCACCCCCCTCCCCAGCTCATCACTGCATGTGCCTACATTTCTGGAATGAAAAGGAAATGTCTATTGACCTCCAAATCAGTTCAAGCTTTGCAGGTTAGACTAACCTGCAAAGATTGAATCAATTCAGGCTCAGGCTTTTTGAATGTCTATTCCTAGTCTGGGAAACTCTCTCAAGGTCCTATGCTCTCAACTATAGGCTTTAATTGTTTGATGATGCTTCTTTTAAATTCCAGTGTAGGATGGTATGGGGCAACCAGGGATATGCAGTCAGTGGGGGATTTCTTTTGCATTCTAGTAGTCTACTGAGCATTTGGGTGATTTGTTCAAAGATCTCTCATTCTCTGCTGCATGTTCATGCTTTGTAACGACTGTTTTTAGGTTGGTACAGTGGGCACCATAAGCAGATGTGGTGGTATCTATTTTATGTTATTTAATAAATATTATCTTGTGTCTGCTTATTTTCCAGATGTGAAAAAGGGCTCTTTGTGCAACTTGTCCAACATCTATGGTTGGTCCAGTGAAAGACATCACAACCATCCCTGCCTTCTTCCCAAGAAACAAAAACTGAAAAAAGCCTTTTGGCTCTCATAGTTTTGGCAGCTCGAATACTCCAGCCTTACTTCTTTCAATTAGATACATAGATCCAGTTAAGTTTGTCCAGTTCCCCAAGTGAGAGAAAGAGACACCTTCTGATCTGGATACTCATTTTGGTGATAAACAGTGAAGTATAAAAACATCTGAAATTAATGATTCAAGTAAAAAAAACAAACAATTTCACTGATACCTGACTCATGTATGAGGGGTATCCAAATTTTCTCTCTTTTCAAAACTTTAGCAATTCCTTCAGTAATCAACTCAGAAATGCTGCATTTGGTTCAGTTAGCCATGCTCCCATTGTATCAATCACTGTGCAGGACACTTCTCATTCATTGCCATTGTAAATGTGTTACAGATTTCATTTTTTAGTTCTGCACTAACCAAGAGTAAGTCTTTTAGTTAACACACATGTATTCATGCCAAACAACAGCAATTATTAAGAGCCCTTTCTGGCTATCCCTCGCTTCCCATGGTTTCAGTTCAACCAGCTTTATTTGCATGGATGACATGGCAGATTTACATTTGAGTAAGGTAACAAGGAAAAAGCATTCAGAAACTTCTAAAAAGGAGATAAACTGCTTGAAACTCCTAAAATAATCTGACAGAATATTCAACAAGTATTCCCTGTAAAATGCTAAAGGAAAATGTTTAGGAATCCACAATCCTCTCTCGTATGCTCTGTTCTCAGCTAGGTTCCAACACCTGACTTTACAGTTATTGAGAAGATTGCTGCACTCTGGCTTGGCTACAAACACCTGGCTTGGCCATTACTCCAATTTTCCATCTTCTGGCTGACAAGGGAGCCATTTGGCATATCAGTTTGTGGAACAGTTCAAAGGTGCAGACACAAACATATATTCATCATTCAAACACGTTTCTGCACCCCAAATAAAAGCTTTCTTTTACTTCATCTGCTGCTAAAGATCACCTTGGGATATGGTCAGTGAATTCTGCCTACCACTTTTTCGCAAAACCGCCAATCCTGTTAACAACTCTCCTGAATTATTAATGTGCTGCTCCTGAAATTTGAATGTTTCCCCAAAATCATGAAATGCTAGCACAAGACCAAACAAACACACACACAAACAAACAAACAAACCAAAAAACAAACGTGAAATCAACAGCTTGGAGGAAAACTAATTTATAAAGCATCAATGATGAATTTGGGTACTTCATCCTAGTGATGAGAACAGGCCTGCACAATGCCACAGGGAGAATACCTCCTAAGAACATTTTGTGTACCAATACTAATGCTTGCATGCGGTCTAGTTTCAGTTGCACAGATTATTCAATTTAATTTCTGCACTGACATTTCTCATGGCTTGTCTGCACCTAAGTTCAGTATTGGCACTGGTAACAACTTGTGTCAGAATACACACTGAGATATAAAATTTCAATTTAGTTATTTTTCTTCTATGTTTTAATTTCCAGTATACTTTATCTGTACCAGTGACCTCATTACAATAAAGCACAGTGTTCCCTTTCAGTTCATTCCTCAAGCTTTGCCTTGGAAATGAAAATATATGATGAATTGTGTACCTAGTATAAACATAACTAATGCCAGACTCCACTGTTAGAATCGCTGACAAATGCTAAAATGTTACATACTCACTGAGCCATTAATGATACAAGTTGTTATAGGAAGTGGTTACCAGCAGGGTGGGAAATCTTTTGATAGCATTGCCTTTGGAAAATGCAGGGAGGAGAAAGTGAATGTGAACAGCAAAGAACAGTAGAAAAAGCCCAGGGGATCAGGGGAAGCTATGTGTCAAGGAAAGACAAACATGAAGGAATAGGAGTACATGAGAAAAAAAAAAAAATCAAGTAGTAAGAGACGGACAGAAAAAGACAGAGTAGAAACTACAGCATGAGGCAGAAAGGCAGGGTCATAATGAAAGGAGAAAGGACAAGCAACAGGTAATGGGAAATGGTGAGTAACTAAAAAAAATAAGGCAGTAAGGTGACTCAGGAAGAGGAGAAATGGCTACAAAACAGAAGCAGTTGCAGAAAATCCATGCTGCCAAAATAAGCAACTGACAGTGCTTACACAGAGAAGAGAGTTCAGACACTGGAAAGCAATCTGGATATTAGAGCCATGCATAATTAAGTAAGAGGCAAAGATTCAAAAGACATTTAAAAAAAAAAATCAAATAAAAAAACTGAGACCACAAACTATTCCCTATCCCTCACTGAAAATAATTTTTCACTGTTTAACAGAGTATTTTGCATAGACTACTGACAGATTCCCCAGCATACACAGGGGTGTCACCCCCTTCTGTACTCCACTTAGCTTGAAAAAGAA
Source organism: Gavialis gangeticus (assembly GCF_001723915.1). Lineage (NCBI taxonomy): Eukaryota > Metazoa > Chordata > Crocodylia > Gavialidae > Gavialis > Gavialis gangeticus. The sequence continues at coordinate 22,031,068 of NW_017728992.1, read as the reverse complement.
TACTGTGTTGTCCGAAAGCTTGCTAGAAATATCAACCCACCTTCAAATTGGTCTAATAAAAGATATCAACTCGAACCAAAAAGTCTATCATATAGCCCCAGACCAATACGGCTGACCCCAAAAGAAAACTCCCACTGTTAAATAGACAGTTTGTTTTGTAGAAGCACAGAAAATAGAAGTACATTAAAAAAAAAAACACAAGAACAATAACCCTGATCCCATGCTGAGGGAAGGCAAGCTTAATACTATCTTTTTACTAAAGAATGAATTCATCAATATGTTGCTTGATCACCAGCTACATATGTACCGAACCTTCTTGCCCTAGCCACTTTTAAATAAGTTTTTTATGCAACTGAAATGCAGGCTAGAGGTAAATGTAACAAATGAAACCTTTTCAAGTGAAATGTACGTGGAAACATTTCAAAAAAGGAAATGTCATAGCCAGTGGATGAAGGCTGTATTGTTCCCAGCATTTCAAATGCTGCAGCTTGCTCTAGCACCAGGCACAGGGCACTAAACTAGCCTGCAGCAACTTGTAGCATAGTGATGGGAGGCAGCAGAGAGGGTAGAGCAGTGAGCAGGAGAGGAGACATAGGCAGAGTTGGGGAGTGGGCACTGGGTGCTCCCAAATCCCCTGAATCTCTCTTCTCTCTGCTTAAGAGGGAAGGGGTAGAGAAGACAGGGCTGGATGGTTCAGCTCTGATTTTGGTGCAAGAGTTTGGCATCTGTACAACTGTGTACATCTTTTAAGGCCTTTGAAACATTAATTCTTGTGCCTGTCCACACCCTAGGGCAGCAGTTCCCAATCTGTGGTACATGTACCACCATTGGTATGCAGACAACTTGTCAGAGGTACATATTAACAGATTATAATTACTTTATATGACAAAAATTTGCCAGTGGTACTTAAGGTTGTATTGGTTTACATTGGTGGTGCACAATTTGTCAGTTTGAGAACTGCTGCCCTAGGGCAAAAAAAAAAAGGCATGCTTACAAACGTATGTTATTGTAATCCTGATTCTTAACAAGTGTCCTGCAGGAGAAATCTATCCCTCCTACAACCATAACTAAGATGGTATTTTGAGTTACTCCGTTTTTACTTGCCAGCTGTTTTGCAGGACCATCTCAGCATTCCACACACAGCATTCCAAATAAGCAAGATACCACTGAATTGTCATCTGAGCAAATGAACAAAGTGAAAGAACAGCAGCAGCATAGACCCAGCAATCATTTACCTCCGATTTTGAATTTACTATTTCTTTGCATTTCAAGTTTCATAGTTAGTAGGGTCGGAAGGGACCTGAGCAGATCATCAAGTTCAACCACCTGCCACAGGCAGGAAAGAATGCTGGGGTCAGACGACCCAGACAACGTGCCTATCTAGCCTCCTCTTAAAGACCCCTAGGGTAGGAGCGAGGAACACTTCCCTTGGAAGTTGGTTCCAGATCCTGGCCGCCCTGACTGTGAAGTAGTGCCTCCTGATATCCAGCCTGAATCTGCTCTCTGTCTCTGTCCACTGTTCCTTGTTACTCCCGGTAGTGCTCGGGGGAACAGGGGCTCTCCCACTGCCTGCTGGTCTCCCTTGGCCAGTATATAGACAGCCACCAGATCCCCTCTCAGCCTCCTTTCGTGGAGGCTGAACAGGTTCAGATCCTGTAGCCTATCCTCATAGGACCTGCCCTGCTGCCCCCTGATTATGTGGGTGGCCCTCCTCTGGACCCTCTCAATGTTGTCCACATCCCTCCTGAAGTGTGGCACCCAGAACTGGATGCAGTACTCCAACTAGGGCCTGACCAAGGTCGCATAGAGGGGGAGGATCACCTCCTTGGACCTGCTCATGATGCATCTGTGGATGCATGACAAGGTGCGGTTAGCCTTTCTGACTGCATCCCCACATTAGCAGCCCATGTTCATCTTTGAGTCAGTAATGACTCCAAGATCCTTTTCTGTCTCTGTGCTGGTGAGAGGGGAGTTCCCCAGCCTGTAGGTATGCTGCTGGTTCTTCCTCCCCAGGTGCAGTACCTTGCACTTGTCAGTGTTGAAACCCATCCTATTCTCATCCGCCCACCTCTGTAACCAGTCCAGATCTGATTGTAGTTTGTCCCTCCCCTCTACCGTGCCCACCTCCCTCCACACGGTAGTGTTATCTGTGAATTTGAACAAGGTGCTATTCACTCCCTCATCCAAGTCACTGATGAAGATGTTGAACAGCACAGGCGCGAGGACCGAGCCCTGCGGAACCCCACTGCCCACATCTTTCCAGGTTGAAAAGGACCCATCCACCACCACTCTCTGGGTATGGCCCTCCAGCCAATTGGCGATCCACCTGACCGTGCAGGGATCAACACCACAGTTGCCTAATCTTTTAATGAGAATGGGGTGAGAAACAGTGTCGAAGGCTTTTCTAAAGTCCAGAAAGACTACGTCCACCACGAAATAAGTTGACCCCCAAAATAATATCACATATCACAAGTTGACCCCCAAAATAATATCACATAGGACAAGTTTACTTAAAACTGTAATACATAAAGTTGCATGAGATAGAAACAAAGAGTTATTTCTTGTCTGGTTCTACTTAGCTTTTTCTTCCATGTCTGCTGGAGCATATTATGGCAGAACTTGAAAAAGAGCCACAGAACCTGGCCCCCAAGGGCCTGGTTAAAACAGGCTTCCATCGCAATAACTGTGTACCATTGCAAATGCAGAACAAGCCAAATTATTCCAAAGAGTAAATAAATCAAGATAGGAAGGTTTTACATCAAATAGTCTAATAGTATCTAGGGGAACAGAAGCAGTATTCCAACACATGCGGACAGGCTCCCCAGGATTCCTAATGCATGAATCACCAGTTACGTCTGTCCTTTCTCAATCATTTCTTCCCTTCCTCTGCATCTCCCATCTCTCATTTGCCCATCACTACTGCATCTACTGATGCAGAGTATAGCCATTTTCAGCCCCTCTTCGTGACGCTAACAAAAATAGATAATGCAAAACTAAACAGAATAAAAATAGGAGTAAGATTTTTTTGGCATTTGACCAAGGCTACCATTTCTCTGCTGCATTAATGGTGTATAAGCAGCAGTAGGTATTAGAGGAACATGAAGAAAAGCAGCAGTACAGATCATTTATGAGAAATACAAAGGTAAGTGTAATTTGAAAGATTTTCCTCATTTGGCAATGAGGTAAGAATAGTGGCGGGAGAGAGACGGGAGGAGGATGAGAAGAACAGTAGAGATATAATGAAGTAGAAATACTGAAACCACTAGTTGAGCAACATGTATTTATGGTGTAGAGTTATAAAAAAAATTAATAGTGAATATGTTTGCAGACCATTAGCCTTGAGGAACTGGTAGAAGTATCAGACACACACATATCGAAATATGCCCATCTGGTAAAGCATTTTGCAGAACACAGCACTTTGGCTACTATCCTTTTCAAAAGCATGAATCTGGCTCCAAAGTCAAAAAGTCAAGGACAAAATTATAATATGAATTCACTATTCTAATATTATAAAATCATAGAACCATAGAAGTAGGGTCGGAAGGGACCTTGTAGATCTTCAAGTCCGACCCCCTGCCTGGGCGGGAGAAAAGACTGGACTCAAATGAGTCCAGCCAGGTAGTCATCAAGCCTCTTCTTAAAGATCCC
>NW_017728992.1:22022936-22026693 GCF_001723915.1 Gavialis gangeticus | reverse complement strand
CTCTTCCCTTTTTTGAAGATGGGTACCACGTTAGCTATCTTCCAGTCATCTGGCACCTGGCCTGAGCACCATGAGTGCTCGTAAAGCTGTGCCAAGGGCCCTGCAATAACCCCAGGTAGCTCCCTCAACACCCTGGGGTGGAGAGCATCCGGACCCGCTGACTTGAAGACATCCAGCCCCTCCAGAAGTTCTCTAACCCGGTCCTCCCCAACCTGAGGTCTGGAGGCGTTCCCCTCGAGTCCATCTGGCATCACAGCAGGGAAGTCCCAATCCCTGCACAAGAAAACGGACATGAAGCCTAAGTCTGTCTGTCCAGCCATCTGTAACACTTTATTCGCACTCCGATTGGCTGACGGAAACAGCCAATCAGTGCTCCAAGGGTGGGGGAGTGCCGCCATGATTCTGAAGTCACACCGAGGACCGGACAAGGGGTGGGGGAGCCGAGGCCAGCGCTGCTGATAGGCCAATACCTACTGCTGTTATTGTTTCTGCCAATTCTCTTTCTGAAAGAAATTAAGGAGAATTCCTTCTGCTACTGGTATTCAAGTGAAATGAAAGGGATTTGGAGAGGGCTCTCAACTGAGAATCCCGACATAAATTGCAACTGACCTTCCATAAATCAACTGACCTCTGAACTTCTTCTTCCCTCTCAATCTCAAATCTCATCAGAAAAGAAACTTCACCTTTCAAAAATCTCTATCCAGCACCTAAGTTAAAAGGGGCATGAACTCAGAGAAAGCCATCAAGTGTTACTATAAGCCAACAACAGGCTATTACATCTACTGAGAAGTGTGTGAGGGACTAGGAAAACATGGAACAACCAAACACTGTACTTAAAACAAGAAAAATCACAGCTCAGTCTCAACTAAAAACTCTCCATACAGTTGGGGTTCACTTATCTGACTGCAAAAATTTTATAGGGTGACAATGGACAGCTTCCATTTTATGTCTCCCATGGGCTTCCGTGTTTTGTCATGGAAATTACCTCTTTAACGTGAGTGTGAAAAGACACAGACATATCCAGCAGGATCTTGCGTTGCTCCACACGCCGAACAAAGTCCTGTATCCGGTCTTCAAGCTGATGGGCAGCCTGATAAATCTCTTCTGGGTCACACTCCCCCGTCTGAGCCAGTTGCTCAGCTGCTTCAAGTAATTTATCTGCATTGGTATATGTGTTCTGCAGAACAGTAAGAAACAGCTTTGTAGAGTTAAATAGGTTTAAGTCAACACTGACTGAAAACATAGTTTAAAGCTGTAATAGTAGTGCCCTTGGTTGGAATCCAACTGGAAAAAAAGATGCCGTTAAACATTAGGTTTCTGAAATGTCATGTCAGTAGCCTTGTCATGATGATCATTACAGTACATACTTTACTGAAATCCTCTGACCATGTCTGTTACACTGGAGGAAAGAGAATATCCATCTATATCAGCTGTCACTTCACTCTATAGAGCAGTACACTGTCATGTTTCTCAGCCTACAGCCAATTACTAGTACAAAGACAACATCTACCAATGCCTGCTTAACTTGGCTTCAGTTTCACAGTAACACTAAGATCTAATTACTTTTTCCTGAGGATGCTAGTAGGATGGGAATTATTTCAGTGGTATGTAAAAAAATGTAAGGACATCGATGTCTGCCTCTTTTATAACAGATTCAGGACCTGGTCTATTCCTTTTCAGACTAGTCCCAAAAATCCACTGAACAGCTTTATGGTCCAATAACTTATAAATTATCATTTTAAAAAGCTATTTAACAGATCAGGATAAACAGGATGAGAGGCAGGAAGAAAGTTTTTGTTTTTTTTTAAAGTTCTTTGCAAAAGACAAAATGGGTTTAAATCCTACTTTACTACTCCAGTTAGACAATATTCCATTTAACCAGCAGTAGCAAGGTAAGAAGAATTTACAATAAATTCTATGTTTCTTATAATATACAATTACAACAGGTGCAAGCTATTTAACTCCAGGTAAGAACCTGTAAGACGTTCAGGTGCTAATGCCTGAATAATTTCAGAGTGGAAGCAAGTGAGGCAAGAACTAGTAGCTGCATAGGAGGAGGGAGGGTTCGGGGGAGAGAGAAAGTTGATCTACACTTTTTGAAAAATATGATAGACATCAGCAGTTTAAAAAATAAGGGGAGCTCAAATCAGAGCACAAAAACTACCATCCCAAGAAAGAAAAATGTTAGAACAAGTTTCCACACACAAACCAAAACACTGAAGTAGCAATTTTACTTCACACAGTCCTCTCAACTTCAACCATGTGCTATATAGACTTTCCACATACTATATATTTAAAATAATTTGTTAAATCAATGACTTGCTGCCTTGAGGGAATTGGCACATGATTGCAGGGTTTAGTATTTCTAACAATAGGAGAACTTGATGTCCTCTCTCACAAGTAGTAATGAGGCCTAGACTACCCAGGAGCTTTACTGGTTGTACAAGTAAATCCTCCTACGGTAGACTCTACAAATTTTGGGAAAGAGCTTGTGCCAGTATCAGGCTAATCTCATTCTCTGAAATACCAGTGCGATGCTCTATTTTGCCAGTTTAACTGGTAGTAGGTTTTTTGTTGATAGAATGCCATAAAAATAAAACATCTCTGTCAGTCATTACAATATCCACAACAGTTTCCACTCCAAACCTGCCTAAATCACGTGCAGAAATCATCTTTCTACCCTAGCTCTGACAGTTACTGGGTAAGTCCTGCAAAAGTTATTTATGTTGTTGCGTTTCTCCATGTACAAACTGGGATTTGAGTTAATTTGAGAAGAAAAGTAAAGTAATCTCATGTTTAGTTTACAGGTGTGTATAAAATTGCTTTGGATTTCTTGCTTGAAAACTGTTGTTGACTGTTTTTATTCCATCCAGGAAGAGCACGCACCAACTGCAGAAACTTCCACAGCTTGACAAAAAGTTTTTAAACTGGAAAGCTTGCTTAAAATTTTTTTCCCCAACTATTTAAGTTGGTCTAATAAAAGATATCAGATTCACCCAAAGAACCTTGTCTGCCTATGCCCTTAGACCAACACAGCCACAATCTAAACCCCTGTTATCAACTGAAAGCACTTGAAAATCATCTTAACACACAGATATTAAATCTGTAATGTTTGTGTTTGCCTGTCTTTATGCCTGTTTAGATTCATCGTAGCGCCTGCCTCGATATTTCTTTGAAAAACATGGTCTTTTTCCTCACTTTTTCCACCCTGCCTTCTGTTATGCCATAAATAATCAAATGTCATCACAGGAACACTTTAATGAAGGCATACATGTCCTACAAACCCAACACAGGTTCTTGAATGGGATGCAACACCCTGCAGAGCCCAAATTGGTTAGTTTTTGTAATGCATGTAGTATAACCAAGTTATGGTGGCTCACAAAGCAAATGGGGACTACCTTTACAATTACACATTTCCAGCTCCTTGCCAGATGCATTACCACCAGCTCTCCAACCCTAACCAGAGACATCTCTCAGGTCTTCTACCTCAAGAAAAATGCACCCCTTCTAGGTAACAGAATTTATTACTTAGTTCCACACCAGCAGCTTAAAACATGACAGTACAGAACCTTTTCTGATTAAATGTTCATGTTTTAAGTGCTATAATCAAAGCTCAAATACAAAACCCAAAATAGTTCAATTCTCAAGTTGATAACCTTTAGGAATGCAACTGTGAAGGAACTCAAGGGCAACTCCCAGATTCGACTGACTTAACTATTTATCTTGCTAAAACCGTATTATCTTCTCTCTCTCTTTT
>NW_017728992.1:22015319-22022925 GCF_001723915.1 Gavialis gangeticus | reverse complement strand
TTTTTTTTTAAGTATTCCAAGAGCTTCCTCTGTGCATCAGATTCATCTTTCCACCAATTGGAAAATGACCTAGTTGAATTTAATAGTTGAAATAATCTGGAAGTTACTTTTGAAGGGATTCCATACATCTGCAAAAAGCAAACAGCAAAATGGTAAGCTCTCACACTTAATAGAATATCCCTTCACACACTATTAATGTACATGAAATTTGTGAGAGTTGCAGTCTTAGGAAGGGAAGTCTTTCATTCTAGTCTTTCACAAACCAGATTGCCAGTACCTAATCAGCAACCCCTTCTACAATAGACAATATGAAGACAACAGAAGGAAGAGAGTTACAGGAAGACTGTTTTGCTTTTAATGCAACCTTCTGTTCCTTAGAGCAGTAATTTTGATATCTAGTAGTCTCATTATTTTAAAACATTCACCCCACACTCTACCTACTTTCCTACCCATAGTTCTAGAATAACCACATTTCCAGTGAGAGACTGGAGGATTCACTTCATTGCAAGGAATGGGACAGAGCTCACATATTTTAACATACATATTTAAAATTTGTGTAAATGCTTTCCTATGGCCCCTGGTGACCATAATATTTAAACGTGGACCCGAAGTTTCCTTCATAGTAAAAGCTGCCATCCATTTCTGCAAAGCTATGCAAAAGGTTGTCATGAGGGTTTTGGTAACAAATGTATTATTTTGAAGTGCTTCACATGGAACTGAATCATTTTGCCTGAAAAGTAGAAAAGGTGCCTGGGAAAAAAGACACCTCACATCAGACCTTACAACATAGGGAGAATATAGATCCTTTCTTTTATACTAAGAATGTTAGTTAACAAGGTCCACAGAAACTATCCAAGTACAGCAGAAAAACAAAACAAAACTTGAGGCCTACTGAATCCCACTAGTTACAGGATTTTTAAGTACTCGGCCAGTTCAGCACTATGTGAACATGAAGTCCAGCTCTAGGGAGCATGAAGTCATTGAAAAACAATAGAGGAATCATTTCCATTCTTACTAAGGGAGAAGCTGAGAAAGCAGTGTTTCATAATAAGGACTTGTATGTTGGTGCTGGTTAAATTAAAACGATAGGATTCTATGAACGCCGCGTGCCCCCTCCGGAGGCTGGGCGGGGCACAGGAAGCTCCCACGGTGGTGGGTGTCAGCAGTGGGAGCATGGTGGCCACAAGGGTCAAGCTCCCACAGGCAGCCACAGCAGTGTCGGTGGTGAGGGGGAAAGGGGGGAGCGGAGACCGCCTGCAGGCGCCACCGGCAGTGCTTTTTGCAGGGGGTACACTGCCAAGCTCAGGGGGTGCATGTACACCCAAGTGCAGCTCCTATGTGTTGCCAATGCAAGAGTCAATTTAACTTAGTTCCACGCTTGGTTCATTTACCCAACGCTTTAAAAACCCTGCTCTTCTCTAATGGCCAATATCAGACAAAAGGAAGAAAAAGACTGGTAAAAAAAAAAAAAAAGGCTACGACATCAAATGACCCAGTTGCTATTTAAAATGTCATTTCATTCTTTAGGTCACTGTACAATGGTGCTACACGCGAGTCTACATTTGACTCCTGACAGGTGCGGCATGGCATGTAGGGGGTGCACGTGCACCCCCTGTGCATGATGGTGCTCCACCTATAAAAAGGTCCCCCCAAAAAGTGTTTTTGTGTATAGCAGGCTTCAAGGAAGAGATAAAAGAGCAGGCAGGTGAGTAGACTCAAGGGCTGGTCCTTTGCTGGAAATAATTGTCCATTTGATAGAAATAGCAGCTGATGTCTGCAGTGCTATGAAACAGGTTCTTATATTGCCTTTCGCTGAAGGATTAAAACAATATTTGGATTTAAATACTCAAAGACAGGGTGTATATTTTTATTGTCTACTTATGTTCAGTTTTAGGCTACAGGAAAAGTTGCAAGGGTGTGCCCTGTTTTGGCAGCCACTGCAGAATCAGAAATTTGTGATGAAAAAAAAGGCATATTAGATTATCTAATTTACTCTTCTGCCAGTGAAAAAATACCTCTCTACAGTATATTTAAGTACTTTGTCCTGTCTAGCTTTGAATGTCTCAGGCAACAGACACCACCCATTCCCAGAAGAGATTATTTTGCAATCTAGTACAACTTAGCTTTAGGAAATGTTTATTTATATTTCGGTCTAAAAAAGTTTCCCTTTGTTCATCTACATTACATGTAGAGTACTCCCATTACGCCTAGCATACTTCCCTACTCCTACCAGGTGTTAACATCCTCCAAGTATTCTCATTCTGTCATCTCTCTTTAATTGTATTTTAGACTTATTTGTATGCAAATATCAAAGTATGAAAATGTATGGACTTCATCTCTGGTGTCTTAGAAGATGAGATTCTAGTTGCTCTGGTCCACAATGCAGCTGAAAGGGGCATAGCGGAAGAAAGTCATGTTGTCATTAGTGAAACTATAGATATTTTTAGGGAATCCAGGATTTATGTACAGGATTAAAGCATCTTGGAACTATGTGTGAGAATATAATGAGACATCTGTTCTCATAGTATTTCAGTTCCTGGATGGTAGAAGGTCTCCAAGTCCAGGTCTCACGTGATAACTCCATAAAACATATAACTAGAACTCATTGTAACAAATCCCCATTCTCACACATGCAATATTTGAGTCCTCAGTGCAGCCTTTGATAAATCCATTCATACCCAACACTGATTCTTATTTTTTATTCTATTATTTCCCTAGAGTAGTCTGGTTGTCTGAATATAGCTTTTATGAGTTTACTAGAGAATTGTGAAGTTACACAGTACCTGAAGTTTCCTTAGCAAACAAAGTAAATTAGACAATCCCCCTGCAAACTGTGTGTGTTGACCATTCTAATGGTGTTAATAAAACCAGCTATCAGGTAACGATGCAGGAATCAATGCAGTTCACATTTTTACGTGCCCCCCTTTTTTGGGGGGGAGGGGTACTTAGCCTTCCCTCCACATCTTCAAGAGACAAGCTACTATTTAAATTAAAAGCCCATTCCTTTTAAGAAGGATCACCGCAATACATTCTTCCAAGCCTCTTAAATACACATTAAGGGATACACAATGATCACTAGTTGTGCATTACTTATTTCCCATGTTAATACTAGGCATACATAAGGTTGCAGCAGTTTAACCATTTCACATCTCTAAGTTTCCTCTCCAATTTTATTTATTTATTTTCCCACACAGTTAATTTTCCTAAGAGCTCTGAATAAAACGTACATTGTTTTGTAAATTTTACTGTTAATCACATTTGATGGTAGAGCTGCATGGACGTTTCCCCAACACAACAGTTTTGCTCATTTGACAGGAAGAATATTTTGTGTGGATACATCAATTCCACTGAGAGTTCTGAGAGAAACAAGAAAAAGAGGCTGGCCAGCCTGGTTTCCTGCCACCCCTAGCTCCACCACTCCTCAACTGCCTGGTTACTGAGTAATTTGGGAGCTGGAGTTGCTACAGCTTCTGGTTTCCTGGCTCTTGAAACAGCCCTGAGACATTGTTTCCAGCACATTCACAGGCTGTTAGCTAAATTTGAGTGCCTACACTTTAAGGCCTCACCGCCACCTTGTATTTCTTAATTTTATTTTATTGTACTGCCATTGTCAGAAATATGTTGTTTAATGGTTTACTTGACATGGATGTGCCAGGTTCAACCAACTGGTTGAACACCTCACTTCCCAATGTGTTTTAATTGATTACATTGAAAGATGGGTTTCTCATAGGCTCTGTTGAGGCTTTTGTTTTCTTACGTGATTGTTCCATCTTTTCACACTAGCACACTATAACGCACAAGAACTGATGCAGTCAAGAAACTGCAATGTTCATATCTTTTTTATTTGCAACCCACTTGCTCCCTGGTGGGCTGCTGAATTAAGGAGGAGGCCCCTGAGATGTTTGCTGCAGCTTCTGCTTTCAAGAGCACCACTTCTCCATACTACAGGAGCATATCAGCTGTCCCAATTATTTCAAATGCTTATTTTCACTGGGGAATTGGGAACCCAAACTAGCAAAATAATCAGGTTCTATTTCATTAGGAAGTTAAGCTTTTAGGCTTCTTACATTTATCTTTTCCCCTTTTACAGTAGTTCTCCCACTTGATTCTTCAAGGGAGAAATGCAACTGAAAAAGGAAATAAAAACTTATTTCACAACTAAAATAGTTTTAATTTAGTTAATGCTTAAAAACTTTAATTTCCATGATATAGGAAGGCCTGTTTCTCTGACCAGAGGATAAAACGAGTTTAGTTTAAAAAAAAAAAAAAAAAAAAAAAGTGTTAACATCCTTAAGCAACAGCAGCACAATTGGTCAACATGTTGTGGGTTGAAACATTTACCTGTGCTACTTCTTCGAAGTCTTCGTGACGTTTCTGCAAAGCTCGGGCGCGATGTAAGGATTTTCCTACCCCGGTGTGTTTGCTAAGGAAAGCTTCCCCATGATTTTCAATCCAATCCAACACCTATAACAAAGAGCATAAAAATGAGCCTAAAAATGTAAAAGGGAAGCATCTGTTTTGCTCCAAATACTGCTTCTGGTTGTATAAGGAAAGGAAGGCAATAAAATTCAGCTTTCCAAGAACATGAAAAGCTCTTATGAGACTAGAATGAAGAACTGTACTGATAGATGTGATATCAATTTCTCCACTACAAGCAAAGTTTAAGTTCACCTTGAAAGCTACCTTGACAGTTACCAAACCAGTAGTAATCTACAGCCAGCTCAATTAGAATATAATCAAAGTCTACTGTATTCCCCAGCAAGGAGAACCATGACTATGCAAGCTGCAAGTTCTTTTATAGCTAAATTTAGATTCCACAATTCAAGGGGGTTCCATTCGGTTATTCTAGAAAACAAATGTTAATTCAAAAGACTTGGATTCTATGTTGACACTGAATTCAGTTTCACATGTCTGTTAGTTTTAACTTGTTAACAATCTTGAATACAGTCACTCAGAAGAGCTGGGAATTTAGGGAGTGGTACAAGTAATTGAAACTTTTGGAAAGCAGGGATAGATTGGTGAGACAAACCCACACGGTGGCTGCCTTCACTGAACGAGACAAGATAGTCACCCTTGGCGATATTGCTTTTAGGTTCCCTGCAGTCTCTTCAGACAACCTCAAAGTAAAAAGAATCAAGGTTAATCACCATCAGAGATTTTTTTTTTTTTTTTACTTCTCAACAAAAGTTTGGCTGTGAAGTCATGGCACACAGGAAAACTCTGGTTACAATGACCTTAAAACCTATATGGCATTTGCCTGTAATTAGCTATTAATGAATGTCACATGACCCTAAGCAGCATGTAAATGGATAGCACACTTAGAGTACTATTTTTCAGGCGTGTTCTTATTTCTCTTACAGTGACCGAGAGACTAAGGAAAGGGACTGCATTCAGAAAGCAATCCCAGAACCATACCATTATGTTTCATAAAGGCTTCCAAACTACAACAGGGTTTTCTCCTCAACCATGATTTTAAAGCTAACAAAGGAAGTTCACAAAACAAGTTCTGATTAAGCAGTAGCATCCTTAAATCCAAATGCCTGGCCCTGCAGATTCTATACTGCACAATGAATTCTTACAGACTGGAAATATTTCCAGAGAATATGTAGACACATAATAAATAGGAAGTAAATGCATCTTGGAGCTGCCATTTGATATCAAACTTTCATTTATTTTCATTGTGTAAATGCTGACTTTCAAAATTACTAAATGTTAATACATTTTTAATATAGTTAGCCAAATAATTATACACCATTGAAAAACAACAGTCAGCTGTGTTCTGGAAAGTCTTCCAGAACACAGCTCTGGAACTGTTACGTGTTACCCACTTAACATTTTAATACCATCAAACAGGTATGCTTAGCAATAAATTTCTTTTGGGGCTGCAATCTTTATCAAAATTCTCCTGTCCCCTTTTCAGAATTCTGCATGTTATCTCACCTTATACAATCATTTGCCAATTTGCTTTACTCAAGTCTACCAAGCAATTTAAGTACTTTTTTCTCCTATTTAGGGCAATATATAAGCCAGGACAGCAATCTAAAAGGAACCAGGATTCTCTTCCTTGGGCAAGACTAACAAATTTGCTATGCAAGCCCCATTCTCATAAATACAAATTTAACTATGAGCTTACATAACCTCTACCTATATTTTTATGTAAAAATTCTGGTTTTATTTGCTGGTACTATAGGAATCAAAAAAATCCCAAGTTTGATGTTCAAATTTTAGTTGGCAAGATCAATGGTTCAGTTCCTTCTTAAGCTCGTTGTCTTCCATATACATATTTTTATTTGACATGGAACACAATGCCTTCTCTCCAGTTTATACAGTCACTTAAATCCCATACTGGACTCCTTTTATGTTGGATAACACAATGAAGAATAAAACAAACACATTTTTCTGAAGACTATATCAAACTTGTATCTTTTACATTTTTATAGCTTTGTTTCTTATAACTTTCAAGGAAGCAGTTGCCAAAGAAAGCGGAGAAAAATCCATTCAGGAGGAGATACCTGCATACAATAAGCACCAACATAAAATGACTACACTTGTCCTAGTATAACTTCAAATCCATTTTTAAAAGCTGTACTAAAACTACAGTTTTACTGCTGCAAGGCTGATTAACTTCATCTCTAAAAGAACAATTAAATATCCAACTGAAAGCTGTAGTTTCTATTTAAATTTATCTTAAATAAAAGGTAACAGATGGAAATTTTAAAGTACAGCTATTAACTCCTCTATTGCTATAGTTCTCTTGGCCATTAAGCTCTACCACACAGAATTCTCAGTAGTTTGTAACCTTACGGGGACTAAAACAACTTCATGCACAAGTTTTAAAACATTAACCTCTCCTCCTTGAGCAATCTCCAAGAATTTCTGAGCTCTCAACCTCAGAAGACAGATATTGTAAAAGAAAATAGGTGGGCAGTTGCCAACCTTGTGCAGAAGTAATTTTTCAAGGGTGTTAAGACCAAATGGAATTAGAAAAGAAAAATATACATAGAAGATTCTGCACACAATATTAAGAGCTTCAGAGAAATCATTAGGGCTCCACTCAGCCCCCAGGAAACAAGTTTAATATCTACTCCTTGGATGAGGAGACATATTCAACACCATTCCATGTTAGTGCCAAGAGTGGAAACTAGCTGAAAGCTAGTTTCAAGCTACACAATTCTAAGAAAGAAGGCCAACATACCACATTGTACTACTGCAATTAAAAGCAGTACTGAAGGAAAGATGCATTGTACTACCAGATTTCAGGTTCTCTCTCTCATTACTAATTCACCTTTGATTCACAAGGGATCAGCATAACAGTATCAGAAATTACATGGTCTACAATAGCTTACTACTGCTTTGAAGTGTTTTGAAGGGCAGCTGTACAAATGTACGTGCTCTCTGAAACATTCCAAAAGTATCTGAAGCACTCCAGAGTAGTACCTCCTGAAATAAGGTACTAAGGTACTATTTTGAGGCATTTCAGTTCTTGGTATGTGTGCATGAGGGACAGAGGACCCATAGATCCTTCAGAATCCCACAGTGCTCTGTTCTCCTGCTCCATGGGAAAAGGAGGGCAAGCAGAGGGGGCAGTCTTGCAGACGCACTGATA
>NW_017728992.1:22009490-22010319 GCF_001723915.1 Gavialis gangeticus | reverse complement strand
CATTTCAGTTCTTGGTATGTGTGCATGAGGGACAGAGGACCCATAGATCCTTCAGAATCCCACAGTGCTCTGTTCTCCTGCTCCATGGGAAAAGGAGGGCAAGCAGAGGGGGCAGTCTTGCAGGCGCACTGATAAGACTGCCAAAGCATTCAGCCACTAGCTATCACTCCCTGGTTCCAGCTGAACAAACACCTGGGGGCCCATTGCCAATGCTGGGCTCTCCAGCTCCAATCCAGTCTAACTCTCCATGCCAGAAAGGGGGAATTAAAGAGGCAGAGGGGATTGGGGATGGAAAGTTGCAATCTCAGAAATCCCAAGGCAAGGAGTTGCTGCTGTGCCCCTCCCCTCTTTCAGACATCCTTCATGCCATGGGTGTTCCCCTGGCTGTAGAGATCGAGCTGTAACAATTCTTAAATGGTCCAGGGCTGTACATATTTCCCCTAGCTGAAATGCTCCTTTTCTGAAACATTTCCAGGCCTGTTTCATTTGGAAAGGTATAAAAAATTACTTCCGTCTGCACCCTCAGTCATACCTAAGCATTTCTACTAATCAGGAGGATGTTGCCAAGCAGGAGCGATGTGTAGAGGGTGTGTGCAGGTGCACATGCACCCTGAGCATGGCGGTCCACCCCTTACAAAAAGGCACTGCCAACAGTGTCAGCGGCGCCTGTTGGTGGTCGCTGACCCCTGGTTGGTGCTCACTCCCCCTCCCCCAGCCATCGACAGCACCAGTGGTGTCTGTGGGAGCTCTGTGCTTACTGCCACCACACTCCCACCACCGCCAGCACAGCCACACCCGCCCCCCTCCCCCCCCAGCCACCGGGGGCATG
>NW_017728992.1:22005412-22009458 GCF_001723915.1 Gavialis gangeticus | reverse complement strand
CCCCCCCCCCCCCCCCCCCCCCCCAGCCACCGGGGGCATGTGTCATTCATGTTGCGAAGCCCTCAATAGAGAACTTGAGACCTGTGCGCTCCTCCAAAAATATTTCTAATGAAGGGAAATGAAACAGTCTCATGTCAGCCAAAACCTCTCCTTAAACAAACGGTGGCACAAAAGGACAAGAAGTTAGTGGATTGTGTTTTCTGGGACCCAGAAAAAAAAAATACATCTACTACAAGGCCAATAGTAGACAGTGATCTCTGAAGTCAGAAACGCCAGTCAGCAGGAGTGTGGCAGAAATGCCACTGTCTGGGTCTCTCTCCAGGGATCTGTGCCTGTCAGCTGGGTACACTGGGACCGAATTCCTAAGGGAAGGGGGATTTTCCTCCCTGCCTACGTGACAAAAGCCTGGTGTCTAGGGTGTGGTCCCTCTGGTCACCTGAGTGGGGGGAGGGAAAGGCTCATCTGCCCAGTTAACCAGTGATGTTTTTTAAACTGGTTGGCTAGTTGCCAACCTGCTGTCTTCTATTGGACTGGGCTGCTGAGGTCAGAAAGGCTATATAAGGGCCTGGTCCAAGAAGAAGGAGAAGCCATTTTACCAGCATGGCACAAGCATCAGGACACAGGGAGAGAGTCTGATCTATCTGAAATGCTTTCTATCTGGAAATCTCCGAGCCAGATCTCTACCATCTTCTGAATGATAGTTGTAAGTGTTTCTAGAGAGCTAGTCAGCTCACAGTGATGCATTTGCTTAGCAAATGGCTACCTCAGCCAGACTGTTTTGCTCAACAGTAATCCCTTGATAGAGCTCTACCTCTTACCCTATTCTACCTCATCCTGTCAGGAGCAATAAAGTTCTCCTTCTGCACAAGGCTGGTGTAGGAGACTTATTGAGGGGTGGGTTTAACTATGCCTAGGAGGCCCCTTGGGTCTGTGGACTAAGGGAGCCTATTTTTGGCCCCCAACTTGGGGAAGTACCCCAAGTTCTTGTATTGGGTTGAGTACCTTTGGACTATTAGGCCTGTGTTTCCCCGAGGGTACAGGACCTAGACAGTCCCTTCTCGGGGTGGTGGCATCACGTTACCCCCGGACTTTGAGGTGGGGCTCGAAAGCTGGTCTGCCCGGGCTTAGGCACCCCTGGAGAGACACGTGGAGTCTGGAAGGTGGACGGGCGTAGTGAGGTGGGAGGCTCAACGCAGGAGCTCCCCCTACCGGCCCGCCACAGGAGTAGGGGAACTTTAATTTTTCTATAAGCATTTCTTGGCAACTGATTTCAGCTTTGTGGACTAACTACAGAAATTCACTCTGGTTTTCCAAATGTACAATTAAAATCAACTAAAAAGTGTTGAAGCTGTGATTTTAAAGAGGAATGGTGCTCTCAGTTGCATCCAAGTCATTCCATACTTTCACATGTGAAATACAGCAAAAGCTGTCCAAAGCAGAGCACATCTGCGCGTGGATGTGGAACAATATGAGTAATAATATGGACTGAAGCCAACTTTGTACTCCAGACATTGACTGGTAATTCCTGAATCCCTAAAAGAATCCAGGACAAGAGGAAATCTGGAATTTGGATGCCTGTAGAAATCAATTTACATTTAGGCTACAGAATGACTCATTATGCTGTCTCTATGTAATGTTCCACAAAAATCTCATCATGTGAGCCAAATGAAGATCATCATTAACTGGAAGCAGCACTGACTTCAAGTGGACCAGATGCAATCCTATATCAGGCAGATTTTTTTCAGTTCTCCAAGAAAAGGGAAGAGCCAGACAGCCCATTAAGTCCATTAGTCTCTATCATTGCTTTGAATTTAGAAGGAAATGAGTCTGGTGATGTATGTTAATTAGGAAAACTCTGTGATACAGAAAGACATAGGCCCATGTTGTGAAACCTTGTGTTACACTCATGTTGGGTGTCCAACATGTTAGTACTAAGGAAACCAAAAGAGTCTATCCCAAACATGTGCTTGAATGATTACATTTTTTTTGCCATTTCAACCTTAAAATATGGGCTTCCCCCAGATAAATGATTCACTTTTGCTGAACTATTTGCTTCAATGGGATTATAAGCAAGTCTGGTTAAAAGTAAAAGGGAGACTTTCCTTAATCATAAATAGGGCTTTAGAGAAGAATTTCCACTCAGTCCACATGAATCAATCTTAAGGCTTTGTAGACAAAATGGAGACTTGACATAAAGGATGCTCTGTTCCTAAAGGTATTTTTTTTTAATAGGGAGAAGATTTAAAAAGTAAACTAAACTTAAGAAACTTATCTCAAGTTCTGGTAAACACCTCAGCTGAATGTAATGTATTGTTTTCCCAAGACCTCTGGTATGTGCATATGTTCCTACACACCTGCATACCCACTTTGCTACAGGGCAAGTAAGACTGTTTCACAACTTCCCAACCCCATGTAGTTCCCTATGGACCTCATTTTGTCAAAGTAAAGCAATATCAGCACTATGACACTATGGTACAGGCACCAAGTTATTAAGTCATTGTGCAATCTTGACTATCTGTCTCTGCTCATCTAGTCAGAGCAACTTTCCCTTATATCTACATTTAATGCCAATACCGTTCCTCTATTAAAAGCACAGTCGGCAGTCAAAACTTGCTTCCTTACTATTAATATTCCTAGGATTGCTGTGATAAGCTTGAGTACTATCTGCCCGGTTTACTTTATGCACTTTGAAAACTTGCTCTATTGTTCCTTTTATGGATAGGTTAAGTCAATTCCTTGTTTTGAACCAATCCTTTCCCAAGCAACAGTTAGGGCACACAAAATTAAGTGTAGAAGTTGTTTTGCAGTTACTAAATACCAGTCTTCTATACAAGGGTGTTTTGTAAATATTATTTTCAAGTTTAATAGTGAACCATACTTTGTCCTTACCAAACATGGCATGTCTCTGGTCTTGACCTTATTTCTCAAACTCTAGCCACTCCCACAATTAAATTAAGCTCCTTATCTTGTAATCAGTTTTAGTCCTGCTGCTAGGTTCACTCACACCATTAGCCAACAATTCTTCTCTTGCTCTGCCTCAAGGCATTACATTTTATCCAATGTTTCAGCTTTTAGTGAAGGACAAGACCTAGTTTTTCTCTCTACATGAATTTGTGGCCATTTAGGCCAAACTTAGTTTAGATGTTTTTAAAAAGGATACACCACTATACCCAGTTTGGCTTTACACAGGATACTTCTAACAGTCCAACAAAGAACAGCCCAAAAGAACACAATTATGCATTCATCTCTGTGTTAAAGTTCTGTTGGGCTACTGTTCGGGGAAAGAAATCATTGCATACATCTTAGGGCTGTGTGAAGCTTTGGTAGCCGATTTGATTCGGAGAAGATTTTGCCCAATTCAGGGACCAAATCTCTGAATCCGAATCAAAATCGGGAGACCGATTAAAAGCTACAAATCCATTCGAAGTATCCAAATCAATTTGGAAAAGATTCGGCCTCTTTGGAGATTCGGCCATAGACTAAACAGGCAGCTGATAGCTGCCTCCAACTGGTTTGTTGAGGCAGACGCAGGCACAGCCAAAGGAGCTGTGGGAGAAGACCCAATGGTTGCCCTGCCTGGCCCCATCCCCCTCCCCCTCCCGGCACTTAAAAAATAAATAAACAAATAAAAATAAAATAAAAAAAGCCCCGCACTCACCAGCTCTAGCAGCAGCCATTAGGCCTCTGGGAGCTGTTGGCAGAGCCTCCCGCACAGCACAGGGCAGTGGGGGTCAATGGGGATCACCCCCACTCCAGCCTGGCACTCATGTGGCAGCTGCCGCATGGCATGGACACAGCATGGCTCAGCAGGATGCAGTGCACTGTCTGGGAGCTAGGGTGGCTCCATGTGTCACCCAGAGTCCAGCTCCACTCAGCCCGAGTGGCCCCAGCTCCCAGGCAGCGTGTGGTGCCTTACCAAGCTGCGCTGCACCCATGCCAAGAGGCAGGTGCCATGCAGGTGCAAAGTGGGGGAGGAGGGGTCTCTGTCACGATTGCCCAGATGCCCCAATCGGCGCTGCTCTGCATCCAGTGAGTGAGGGATTTTT
>NW_017728992.1:22000031-22000412 GCF_001723915.1 Gavialis gangeticus | reverse complement strand
AAGAGACTGGGGCTGGGTGGGGGATGGGGCCGGGCAGGGCAGCCATGGGGGCTTCTCCTGTGGCTCCCCCCACCTGGGGAGAGGCAGGCACAGCCAGGGAAGCAGCGGGAGAACCTGCGGTCACTGGGCTGTGCCATCCGAAACACCGAAATGAATCATTGTCCCTCCAAAATGGCCAAATCCGAAACCAAAATGAAATGTAGCCATTTTGCACAGCCCTACTAAGCAGTTTACATACATGTGGAAATGAATTCAGTTCATTATTTTAGTCATTTTTCTTTCATATATTAATACAACTTTTACAAACCCTTTTCCTATTTATTTTTACTTTTCCTTTTATCTTTATCATTGTTCCTGTCATTGAGGTTGTCATTTAGTAAA
>NW_017728992.1:21998918-22000020 GCF_001723915.1 Gavialis gangeticus | reverse complement strand
CTGCTTCTCCCTAGCCAATCCGAAATCACCCAATCTCTCCGAATCAGCAGCGAATCTTCTGAAGCTGATCAGCACAGCGATCCAAATATCTGAATCGAATCACCGTCCTCCAAATTGGCCAAATCTAAATCCAAATCAAATACTTCCCTATTCGCACAAGCCTAATGTACATCTGCTCTATTTGATCAAAATATTCTTACAATGCTTTCTGACATCTCACCACCATGGATCTGCATTTTCCATTCGCCACAGAAAAATGCAAGAAAATGTGATTAAATCAACATCTACATTTACCAAAGCATCTATAATGCTTCTAGCATTATATTTGCAGTAGCCAAGTTTCAAGTAACCTCAAAGATTTAATGACTTACTCATAAGCTAGCTCTTAAAACAGGAATTACTTACTGGGAACAGTTGAAGATGGCAGAGCACTTTTTCTAAGTAGGCGGGATAAACCTTGTTGCCTGATTCGGCTTCTCACTCAACAGCTGCATTCAAGCCATGGTTCAGTGCAAATGAACCACAGTGTTCAGCATCACTAGATTCTTTTCAGTAATTCATTACTGGCACTTTAACATTAAAAAAAAAATGTAGTGGCACTACTTTTTGTATTCCAATCAACACAACAGTGGCTACTAGGTGTTCTGTATTTGGGGCTCTGACATTTTACAGCAGGGGTTTTCAACCTTTTTTAACAAATGTACCCCTTCTGCCTCAAAGTTTCAGCTCATGTACCCGTTAATATTTTTTTTCTTGGTTTTAAGTGGGGGGGGGGCGCACAGACTGAGGCCCCCCTGGTGAAGGAGGGAGTGGGGCTAAGGCAGGAGCAGGGCCAGGCTCTGCACAGCTAGTGAGGAGCGCGAACCCGAGAGCGGTTCATCCAGGGGGAATGTTGTGGGTTAGTTCCTGCTGCTGCGCGCATGCTGGTGGAGGTCCAGGGGTCATGTGCCCCCCAAATCATGTGTGTGGTGTGGAGGCAGCTGCTGCTGCTGCAGGCTGGACTCTGCACCCCGCTGCCCCAAGAGCTGCGCAACAGCATGTGCCTGCTGCAGCTGGGTGGGCAGGGGAGACAGACAGACACAGACACCCCAGCAGGTAAGTG
>NW_017728992.1:21986057-21993918 GCF_001723915.1 Gavialis gangeticus | reverse complement strand
CAGGGGAGACAGACAGACACAGACACCCCAGCAGGTAAGTGTGTGTGTGGGGGAAGGGGCAGAGTGGGGGAAGAGGGAAGGGGCTGTGGGGGGGGGCAGATCAAGAAGTGGGGTTGGGCGTGTGTCTCTATGCCCGGTCTCAGGAGCAGGGCTGGGGAGGCGAGGGAGGCAGTGCTCCTCTGTGGGCCGCACACGCGCTGTGTGGGGCTCACATGCGGTGGCTGCCATCTCCACTGCCGCGTTCCATGATGCTTTCCTGTGGCTGGTCACACGTATGGCTCCGCAGGCAGCTGATGGGCAGCGTGAGAGATACGAGGTGTCATCAGCCCACAGAGTTGAACGTGCGACTGGCTGCAGGAATGTGGCACGGGGCACGGCAGCAGCAGCACAGGATGCTGGTGGTGGCAGCTGCTGCGTGTAAACCCCCCGACCCCCAGCCAGGTGGTGTGTGCGGCCTGCAGAGAGGAACCGCTGCCCTCGCCCCCTCAGCTCTGCTCCTGGGACCGGGCACAGAGCAAGCTGAGGTGGGGTGTGGGGAGGTGCTTTATGGAGTTGGAAGCGCCCGACACACCCCTCCCCCGGGTAAGCAAAGTATGGGAAGGCACCAGGGAAGACGCCGCCATCACGCCCCAGAGCACAGTCCATTCCTGCCCATCTGCTGGCCCATGTGTACCCCCTATGTCCTTTTTAAGTACCCCTGGGGGTATGCATATCCCCGGCTGACAACCCCTGTTTTACAGTCATTCTATTTCAAGCATTTCAGTTAAACTGTAGATCTTTAACACAGGATTTTTTACACACTTTTGCAATGCCTTCTGCACAGCCTACTTATACCTGTTACCATTATTTTTGGATTTCCTAGTTTATAAATGGCTTACTTTTTTTTTTTTTTTTAATTGCCCCAGTTTCATTACAATGTGGGTTCACAAATATTGATGTGAGAGGACTGTAACTAACCTGTTGAACATCCTGTTGAAAAACACACAGCTGAAGCCGCTGGTGCAGGCGAACCTTCCGATGCTGCCAGATGTTCTCCAACTGTCGCTGGTGGTGCAAGACTTCATGGATGACATCAAGAACATGATGCACTGCCTTGGAGTAGTTAGCAGAGGCTGTTAGTGAGTCAGAACTCCCAGGAGTCAAAGGTCGCTGAAGTTTATCAAGTAATGACTTCCCATCTTGACTCACCTAACCAAAAGGAATGAAGAATAGTCTTTGTTAGAAGCTTATTAGTTAAAACAGGGTGTGTCTACATGTGCACTTTAATATGCAGTGGCCTATTTTACTAAGCATTACATTGTCATGTGCTAGTACGCAGTAAAATTAGGCTACTGCACATTAAGTGTCACTAGAATTGTATGCGCTTTCACTACTGTGCATTAGGTAGCCTAACACGCATTTAGTTAATACCTCACATTAGAGGTACTAAATTTAATGTGTAGTAGCAAAAATGCATTAATGAACATATAGGTACACACAGTTATGTACACTGTTTCATTAAAAGAAGTCTCAGCAATTAGTCCTCTCTCCTACCCAGGTATTGAAACATGCCGTAACCTATTTTACAAACATCTTAATTTATGCTACCCAACTTCCCTGTATAGACAGACTATTTGAGGAGTTGCCTATTGAAATACTCATCTTCCTAGTAACTCCGAAGTAACTGAGAATTAAGGGCAGAGATAGCTTTAACTCAGGACTCTTGATTTATCATGCTTAACACTTGCACAATTGCTTTTGATTTACTTCAGTAAATTGAACCAAGGTGTTTGTATCAAGAATCATTTAAAAAAAATGACATGTTACTCCACTTGAATACTGACATTTATGGCAAAGAGAGATCAAGTAAAATTTATCAATTTCATCTTGATTCTTCAATGTGAATCATGCAGAAACAAAATTAATTAATATGGCAAAACTTTGTGTTTTCACTTTCACAAGCTGAGGAAAAGCAGCAGTGACCACATAAAATAGTTGGTTTGAATTAATATTGAACATATTTGAGCTATTAAAGAAATTAATTTTCAAAGACTAATTCCAAATATGATCCTGTCACTTGTATAATGGAATCTGGTGAGGTAACAGACCTCTGTGGAAGGAGGTCTGTTTATGACTGGCAAGCAGGAACATCTCAACTGTTTCATGAGAACTAAACTGCAAAAGCAGTCAACATCCCAGGTGATGATACCTCCATGGCCCCATGGCCCCCAACAAAAAATGTACAGACATACTCTTTTTCACTTTTTACCTTTGGGGTCTTATTTGGGGACCACTACTCCACAGCCAAATAGCTCCTCCCAGAAATGCATTCTTCTATTAATAATTTAAGGAGGAGTGTGGGGGGCAGGGGCAGGGAGGGAGTGGTTCTCCATCTTCCATTAAAAGCTTTATGCTTTCAATAGCTAAGGATACACCTAGCAGCAGCAAACACTGACTAGAACAACACTGACACCTGTCCAGTAATTGAACTTAAGGGTTTTTTTCTGTGCTTCAGTTTCCTTGCTATGTTTTTGCTGTTGAATCTCTAACAACAGAAAAGTTGATTATCTCAACTGCTCTTTCCACATATGAAATCACACTCAAGTCCACCTTGCACACACCCATAAAAATATGATTTAGCAGGGTTAGCACTTGGCTGAGCAAGAATATCAAGCTTCAGCTTCCTTTTTTCTATGAAGAAATTATCCCAGTAACTGAAGAAGTTCACAGAAATGGAGTGGATACTTCGCTTACAGGAAAATTTCTCTCAAAAGTTTAAATAAGGTAGGTGGTTAAAAAGATTGTTTCAAAGACATAATGTTGAGGCTCCCCTAAATCTTCTAAGATGTTTGCCATTTAAGTGATATCAAGATACTATATTTTACGCAAAATTAATCTAATGTCTAATATCTCCCAAGTCACTTCCCTCCCTCCACTCCATAGGGGTTTGTGGGAATGTTCAGCCTCTTGAAAGAAGTAGCTTTATACTGTTAAAACTTGTCTTTGCTTTTAGTTTGACCCCTTTTTGGTATGTATTTCATTTAGTTTCCTACACTAAGCCCAGGTCTATGCTTATGTTGACAATACTAGGAACATCTGGAATGTACAATACCAGCAGGATCTGTACACCACAACACTTATTTCTGTAGTATTCCCAAGCTGAATTTTACAATACAGTGCAAGACGTTTGTTAGCAAACATTTGACCTTTTTAAGTTATCTTGACAGAACATGCCTTAATTTAAGTGAGGCTTTTGTACATTTTCATTCTGTAACATGTGCTTACCTTGTCAAGACTGTATAAAAGCAACCCACCAAAATATAAACAAAAAGCAAGAAAGCTAAATACAGACCAACATCATGAGTTGTCAATGTGTTTCCAAACACACTGAAATACTTAGTACATAGTAGTGTGGTATCAAAAAATTTAGTAGTCTGAGGCCAAAAAGCTATTCCTATTAGTGAACCACCAAGAGCAGCACCACCAAAGACTGAGATCCCCTCTATACATTATACACATTGCACAATTACCTGGTTAATTGTGTAATTACTTTAAGACAAGCTACACATGCAAAGTAGTTATCACACCATTAAAAGCTCCAACAAGCTGTAAAGTTAGACCTCAAAAATACGTACTAACTATATAGACAGTTGCTATCAAGCTTTAACTGGCATGTGTAACAGAGTCTCCTCTGAAACGGAGCCCCATCAGCTGACAGGGCTCTCAGCTGCAGGGGTGTATTGGGCCCAGTGTGAAACTCATACAGGACTCCTGGTCCTAGCTGTGCATTGCCCTTATGGCTGGAAGCATGTCCAGCTGTGGGAGCCTGCTTTTTACCAACGTAGCGGGAGCCCACCCTGGGCTCCTCCTACACCAGCAATAAGGCGTTACTAGATCTAATGTGCGATCCCACAACCTCATTTCTTGCCCTGCGTGTGTGGCATGGCAGGAAGCACAACTGTATGGATCATGCATTAGACGCAGTTGTACCTTTACCTGCATGTGTAGAGGGAGCTTGATTGAACAGGTCAATCTTTAAGGTTAAGTTGCTAATATTTCCCCCAACAGCACATTGTTCTTACGAACACTGGAGGAAAAACCTGACCCATTTAATCTTGCTTCTGATAGATTTGCATAGAAGGGAAATTGGAAAATTTCATTTTAACGTAGTTTAGAATTGCATCAACATTATTCAGAAGTCCCCAGACATACATTACATTTGTCACACCACATTCAGCTGCTGTAGCATAACAAAAAGCAACTGTTCATACATTTATGCTTCTTTGTTACGGTTAACTATTCTTCAACAAATTTAATGTGATACAGAGAACAGCTTGGTCCTCCAGCATCCTGGAATGCATTGCTTCCCACCCCCACCCCCTGTCAAATCCAAGGGAACAATTTGTTTGTCACTGAAGCCAACTGGGCTCAGGGTGGGGCAGCAGAGGCTACTTGTGAGTACACCTAGTGTTGCCCAGCATGAAGGCAAGAGGGCAGGCTGCACATGCCCCATTCACCCCTCCAGGCTTGCACAAGTGCATTCAGCAGCAGCACGTCACCTGGGGGCAAATGTCCATGCTAATACTTCGTTCCTCAGCCAGGTGGGCAATCAACTGGAGTCTGGCAGAAATGCAAAATCTTCATGCTATCTGGGATAAAAAGGAAAAACAGTGGTCCCTGAGGACAGGCCACTAACAGGGTCATGTTTGAATGTATTGCTGATAAAATGGCAGCTCAGGGACCCATGCAAAACTGGCAGCAGTACTTGTTGCAAACAAAGGTCCTCAGAGCAAACCATAACATGGAAGCTGGGTGCCCAGGACAGTGGTAGCACATGGGAGGCAGTGAGTTTCTGGCTGTTGTCGTTATAGTGGCAGCTGTCATCTTTCTCTCTGTCCCCGACAACAAGTTGCTTCTCTGGGCTGCTGCCTTAGGTGCACTGCCTTAGCTACCTTACTGCCTCAGAGCCAGGTACAGGTAGGCCAACACTGCAACCCATGTGACAGGTACCCAGAGGATGACAGCTACCTACTACACAGAGCTCTCCCTCATCTTTGTGGCAGGGTACTTGGTCGAGCTTCAGAACATGTATGACATTACTGTCTGCCCAAAATAATGAGGATGTGAGTGACTAAAAAGATAGAGGGGGAAGAAAGCTTCCTCCCCAGGTACCAACCACTCCTGGATAAGGAGCAGGAGAATATGCTGGCATCCAAGGACAGGTCCATCCACAGTTCCAACAGTAGAGTCATACAGTTTTCACTGCTTCCCACTGATAAGAGAGGTCCCTATACCTCACAGCATGCCCTGAGGTCACTGTTTCTCCAACCTGGGCCCTCTGCTTAGCATGCCATCAGTGACATCCCAGACCCTCGCAGAAGACCCTGGTGTCATGGAACTTCCCTATCCCCCTCCAACACCAATCTGCATGAATTGGTCCCTATGGTCCACAACACCCTATAGTATGATGAAGAACCTCTTTCTGTTCATGTAGTTCAAGCTGAGGGCATGGGAGATGGATGGAGACATAGGATGGAGATATGAGTTTCATCAGGTCAAAACTTCCAGGGGATTGTTGAGGTGGAGGAGTTAAGCAACAGACTGGCAGCTGGCAGCACTGGTAAGCTTCAAGATCATGATGGTGACAAGCTTCCTGATGGTGAGGGACAGTTTAATCCTCAGGTTCTGCTGCTCAAGGATGGAGGCCAGCATCTTGCAGACCTCAGGGGAAGGGGCACAGCACATCCAGAAGTTCTATTGCCACTGATCACTGTCTCATGTCCCCAAGATGATATGCTCCCATCAGTTAGCTTGTGTCCTGAGCCCTGAAGTGATGTGGCACACTTTGCAACTGGTCCCACAGAAGTAGCCACTTGCATGCTTTAAGGCCTTATTCTCATCCACCAGGCATGTGTCAGTGGACACAAGCAGACAACAGAGCTCAAAGATCTGTCTTTGCAGTGCATGGACTCTCTCCTCATTGACGTGCATTTGCTGCATGCCAGCCTGCACAGGCAGCAGTAAGCCATGACTTGTCCTAGATTATGATAATAACAAAACAGCTCCACAGTGTACTAGAATGGGAGTCATAGGTCACAGGGGCAATCTGAATCCATTCTGGGTTCAGAGACCAACTCATGGGGCTCTGGAAAGAACAGAGAATAAGCATGCTTTGCAGCACCATGCAAAGGTGGGTTGGGTGTGCTTTAAGTCTTGGCTGGATGGCCAATCAGCACTTTCCTGTGCTCAGCTGTTTCCAGCAACTTCTGGAGGAAAGAGCTGCTGCACAGCATACTGGGAGTTAGCAAACTGCTTCCATACGCTGGTAGCACCATTCTGCAAGCTGCTTCCCTCCTCCCACACAAACAGAGAAGTAGGGCCTTAAACATGTGAAAATACATGTCACACTATATTTCTGTGGTGACTCAACATTCTGCAGTATCTGTAGTGTGACAATTTTAACATGTCTGGGGATTTAAAGCCTATAGCTCATCTGTGAATACATTCGTTATCTCCTAAATTCTGACTTCTGTCTCCTAAGATTGAGTCTTGAAAACATGGGAAGTGCTTCCCTTAGGAATGCTGCACGTGTGTTGATGCATGCTAGTTTAGAATGCTTTTCTGCTGCTGTCAAAACCAAGATGCTGATTATGTTTTGTCAAGCGATATACGCATGACACTTCAACTTCAGTTCTCCTTCAATAATTTTGAAGTAATACTTTCTAACGTCTTAAATGCTTTAGCATGAGCTTTTTCCATAGGAATTTCAAGAATTATTGCCAACCTAATTATTTTTAAAGATGGAATCATAATGCTATTAGGAGGTAATAATGCCTCTTTAAAAAGGCCCTCATACTTCATATAATGTCTGAACTGTTGGCCCCAAACAACCTGTAAGAGAAGCACTCTGGTTTTAGTTTGCTGGTTGAAAATGCTTCTCAGGGGAAGGGGGGGAAAAAGGACAAACCAGCAAGAAAGTTAAGAAGTTTGAAACAAAGATTAGAAAAAGCCAGAACTTAAAAAATTAAGACTGAGACTTTGCCTTTCAGTTGCATACTTAAAGGAACAATAACCATTTTTGGTGCTATTTTTCTTGTCTTCTCTTCCTTTATGATGAAACCTTAATACCATTTTTTCTTGTGCAGTGTGCCCCAGAATAAGATATGCACCTAGTTTTTGAAAGGCAAACAAAAAAACCCATCTTTCTTGTAGGCAGTAACTGAGAGTGCCTATACCTGTGCAGTGAGGCTGCTCCAACGCACTATAATTACAACGCGTCAGAGTAGACTCGATTGAGTCTGCCAGAACATGGTAATTATCTTGCTCCAGCAGACTCCAGTGTAATGTGTATCTGCGTCCCCACACTGAAAAATGGTGGTAGGGCACTTTAACTAAAATTTGTTCAGTGAGCTTTAGTTAAAGCCCCCCTGATAAGCAGCAGAAAATGTTCTCACTTCTTTCTTCATATATAATCTGTGCTCCAATTTCCAGCAGCTGGTTTTTAGAAAAAAGGTGTGTTGTTTTATCTGAGAAAATACTTATTACTCATATGTACTACAAAAAAGCCAGCAATGTAATGGAATAAATAAGCTACCTACCTCAGAATAAGCCAGAGTGATATGTTCATATATTCCTTGATGATGATGAATCGCGTCTTCTAAATCTTGTAGCTCGGATGGAAGTTCTACCTCACCACAGGCCTTACACCATGAATCCACATTGCTCATGTACTAGAAATCAAGAAACCACATTTTGTTATTTCAAGTTATACCTGAAGTAGGGCCCTGTCAGTAAGAAAAAGAAATGACATTACAGAGGTGTCTTTTTTATGCTAATGGCGGTGTCTCTTTTTGGGGGGGGTGCGGGGGGGGGGGGGGGGGGG
>NW_017728992.1:21976981-21985968 GCF_001723915.1 Gavialis gangeticus | reverse complement strand
TTTGGGGGGGGTGCGGGGGGGGGAGGGGAGGATGGGAGACAGAATTGGATAATTCAAGTTGTTTGCATTCACAGATTAAATGGTTTCTGGAATATGACCTCTCTTCAAAGCCTACCTGAAACTACATCCTTGGTTTTACATTTTTGGGAGTAGTTCACACAAAGACCAATAAGTCAGAATGAGTTTAACGCTACAAATTCCCATTTGAAATCTCTGGCGTTAGTTTTGTTAAACACATTTGGCCACCTAACACTGTTAATATGGTATGGTTCCCTGCAGCACTCCTGAAAGGATGTCAAGGCACCCCTCAGGGAGAATCAATTACTTTACTATACTGTGGGCACTCTGGCCATGTGAGTATAAGTCATAAGGACATAGGGGGTACACATGGGCCATGCTCTAACTTATTGAACACATAACTTACTTGTGAAGGCAAGTCCTAAACCTTTTTTGCTATTATTCACAGTAGGAAGCACATGAGGGTATAAGCCTAAGAGTAGGCAAATATGGAAGCTCTAAAAAAAAAAAAAAAATAAAATAAAAACCTAATCCAATTTTCATGTAAACTAAGGAAGTCCTATATGCAAAGCAAGCCATTTCCTATTTTTAAGCATTAAAAGGCAGTCCGTTCTCTTAATATCCCTACTGTCCATCTAAAGACCAATAAACCACAGCCAATTTTTCTAGAGAGAGACTATTAGAATCTATCACAGCTAACTGTTAAATCAACACTGCTGAAACAGCAATTAAGGGGGGTTAATTCAATTAGTCCCAGCAGACTTATTTTCTCTCAATTTTATTTTAGTTTTCTCCTGATTCACATGTGTATGCAGAAAGTATGAAAGCACACAATCATTTTTAAATAAGCCAAGACACCATCCCAACTTGCCAGGATCTAAGCACTAAGTTTGTCTGGCCTTGGATATATATATTATATTTGTAGTGATATATACACCCTTTTAATACTACAAAAAGCAATCATGCATGCATTCACACAGTTGGCAGTGCCACAAAACCATAGTTCTACAGATAGATTCCAAACACAGCCCTCTGCTCTCCTCCCTTCCTCCTCCAAGGGGGCAGGGAGGGAGAGCTGTGGGCTCCCTGGCAGCCTGATGCTCTGACCAGAGGAGGGCGGCAAGGGGCCACATGGAGGGCAGGGAGCTGTCAAAGAGTTTTCCAGTGCTGTGATCATAGAAGCACTAGCTGTCAAACACAACCTCTGATGTCTGTGGCAGGTACCCAGGATCCAGAGCAGCAACTGTCCAAGACAGCTTGCCCTCTCCCCTCCTGAGAAGGGGAGGCACCAGGCTGTCAGTGATCAGCCAGCAGCTGCTGCTCTCAGATCAGAGCAGCAGCTGTGAAAGAAACTTCCCCCTCCCACCCACAGGAGTGGCAGGGGGCTCTACATGTCCCCTGCCACTGTTGCAGATGGGACTTTTGCAGATAGGGAGGGTGGTAGTGGTGGGGGTGGGGGGAGAAGGGGGAAGAGCAGTCTTTGCCAGCTGTTACTCCAAGTCTGGGAGCAGCAGACTAGAGCAACAGCTACTGGCTAGTCACTGACAGCCTGCAGTTCCCTTTCCCCAGCAGGGAAGAGGGTAAGCTGTCAGTGACTGAGGTCACTGACAGGCCCTGCTAGGGGAAGGAGGAGCAAATGTGCAAATACCAATTCCCTGCTGGCCAGTGAGTATGCCTTTGCAGCAGCTTTGTCGTGCTCCAGCCAGCCAGCTCTCAACCTATAGATAATCTCACTACAGATCTCATCACAGAACACTTTTGCAGCACTCCAAAATGGTGAGGCACTTCGTAACACTACAAATGAACGTGCCCATGGCCCTTCTGTTACCATGATGCTTGGTCTCCAATACATATTCCTTCTTTAAAGTAAGATATTTGTGTCAGGCTGTATTCAATTAAGTTTATTTAATCAGATGAATGTCTTGAGGAGCATTGAGGCAACAAAAATCTAAATTTGGCTGGGGGGGAAGAAAGCATGCCAGTGCAATAACACAGATCCTATCAAACACCTGAAACCACCCCAGAATAACAATATCTTTATATGTGTGAAGAGTAAACTCTGTGTCTCTTTCCCTATTGAGACCTGCAGGCTAGGAACTATCAACAGCTATTCCTTAAACAAGGACACAGTCCACTTGCAACAAAAAAGTTGTCAAAGTTTAACTACTAGCTTCCTCACACCAAAGGTACGGATAGAAAACTAGAAATACACTGTTCAGTTCACACTATCGACATTTTCTAGCTGTATTTTTTTGTTAAATCCAACTCTCGCAGATCAGTAAACAGATAAATAAACCTTAAAACAATTAGCCTTATCCCAGATTTTGATAGCTAAACCTTGCTACTTCCCGTTTCTCAAAACGTTGCTTCAGTTTAGACATTTTGCTAATAACAAACAAATATAATAACCAGATGAGTGAATTTTTCTGGAACTTAGCATGGTGTGACAAGAGGACAAGTGAGGAATATCTCCTAGAATGACCAAACATACTTAAAATGGCATCTTAGCAAGTCAAGGGCTACCCATTAATAAAACCACAAGCATAAGATAACAAAACACCCTACAAAGTAACAGAATAGACATGGATGACTCAATAGCACACATCTGCCAATTAGGCAGTATCCAGTTCCCTGGAGGAGAAAAACATGGCGAAGTGATCAAAACTATTAACCTAGGGATATAGATTATTCATGCCTGTTTCTCTCTGGACTGCATTAATATGCTAGTGGTTACACATGGATTATGACCATTAATTAAAATGTTAGAGGGCCTGTGGCAGAGCACTGTTTGTGCCTGCCACTTTAAGGACTGAAGCCAAGCAGCCAGCAGTGCCTGATTAAGGCAGCCATTTTAGATTCAGGGCTGCCTATATAAGCAGGGCATTTCCCTGCAGCAACATCATCTGGCTGTAAAGCTTCATGGAACAGACTGGAGGTAAGGGAGGAGCTGTAGAGGATGGTCAGGCAGCTCCTGGTCCTGGGCATGTCCTAAAACTGCACTGTGCTGGGAGTGGGTGGCCTGGTGGGGCTCTCAGTGGTGTGGGAGTCCCCAGGAAATGCCAGGCCAGTTACCACCTGGGTGAAAAGCAGGTCGGGGTGCCTTAATCCCAGCTCACATAATCAGGTGCGTTACCCCCTTGTAGGGTTCAGAAGGTGGACCCCAGTGAGAGAGTGGGGCCATAGACTCAAAAAACCTGTCTTGACATCCCCCAACTGGTCAGGACCAGAAGGGTCAAAGGGCCAGGGGCCCACCGCGAGGGATGCCCAGAGCTGAGAGCCTGGGGTTCCGACTGTCCCGGAGGTGGGGCCAGGGCCAGTAGAGCCAAAGGTCCCAGGGGGACCACACCTGTAAGGGGGAAGCAGCTCAGGGAGCTATGCAACCTAGAATGAAGGCGGAATAGGCCACCTGAATGGATGGATCCAGGTGGGGTTCAAACAGTAGGATTCTGGGGCCCAGAGTGGGGCCAATGATGTTAGTAACATCTGGATGCCATCTGTGAGGCATGGGCTGTGGTGTAGAGGAGGTACGGAGCCGCACATAGCGCCCCCTGGCATCAGGGCAAGAAATGGGCAGCCTCCTGCTTAATTAACATCAATGAATTAATTATCATCAAGGCATGACATGCGGTTAGCCCAGAAACAGGTGGGCGGGCCACAGGGAAATTGGCTCAGAGAAGGCCCCCGTTACAGGGCCCAAAGCTAGGAAAAATAATTTTATGTCAAAGGAAACTTACGGGAAATTCAGTGAACACCCCTATACTACCTCGTGTAGCCCCCCAGATTTAAGGAAGAACTTTAAATCTAACTTCATTTCAAGCAAGAGCATTATTTCTTATTACACTCTTTTACATACTGACACACTGACTTTTCCACATGACAGGGAAAGGTAAGTGTGGAAATCACTAACATTGTATCTTATTTTTTCCTCTTAAACACAGGGGTAGAGAAGTTATCATTTCTTAAATTTCTTAGTTTTTATAGAGCTGTCAAATGATTAAAAACTGATTGCAGTTAGTTGCACAATTAAAAAAAATAGTTGCAATTAATCATGGTTTTAATCGCATAACTAAAAACTCAAAGTAATGCCCTCAAAAACTCAAAATTATGCAGGTACTTTGTATGGTTAGGAGGATGGATGAGGGGTATGTGTGTAGGGGGTGGGGAGAGGGAATTTGTGAAGGGGGTGGGGCTGTGGGTCAGTGTATGCATAGGGTATGGAGTCCAGGGAAGGGAAGTCATTGCACACCGGGGTACTGTAGGTCAGAAGTAAGGGGCAGCAGCAGGGCTGGGGGGGCTATGGCTTGGGAGTGATGGGCAGACACATACAGACAGTGCACAGCAAGTAAGTCTGTGGAGGGAGAGTGGGGAGAGGTAGAGGGTGGGGAGGGCAGATCAAGGACCTTACGATGAGGGAGGGAGTGAACGGGGTCCTGGAGCCAGGATGGGTCACGGGACGGAGCTGCAGGTGGCTTATCCAGAGGTATGGGGGTGGGGGCGGCAGCTCCCTGCCGCTGCATGCGCCCCTAAGGGAAGTGGGGGGGCACATGTTCCATGGATTTGTGTGGGAGGAAGAGGCAGGCTGCCCACTGCAGGGTGGGGCTCTGCACCCTGCTGAGCCCTTTCCCTAGGAACTGTGCAATGCCATGTTGTGCCTCCCACTGCTGGGCGGGCAGGGGATGTGTGGGTAGGGTGTGGTTCTGGGGGCAAAGGCAGCAGGGTGCAGAGCCCCAGCCTGCAGCAGGCAGCCTACCTCTGCCCCATGCACAAATCTGGGGAGCATGTGCCCCCTATGCCTCTCCCCAGGATGCACACAGTGGCACGGAGTCATCCCCACCCCGAACAAGCTGCCTGTGGCTCCATTCCATGACCTGCCCCCTGGTGCCCTATTTGCCCCAGCATCTGCCCCACTCCCTCCCTCACCATGGGGGGCCTCAATCTGCCCCACCGCCCCTTCCCTCTGCCCCCGCCCTTTCCCTTCCACAGACTTATTAGCGCAGTGCTGCAGGTTGCAGCTACTCACGTGTGTCTGTGTGAGCCCCATCCCTCTCCTGCTGCAACCACCCGGAGTCTACGACTGGGCTGTCCTGTGGTTCTCTACACTGCTACAGTGGGCAGCCTGGAGGTGGCGGAGAGAGGCCAGGCACCATGGGCAACTGGTGCCACCTTAGTCAGGGGGGACATGTGCCCCCCACCCTGCTACAAAGCGACTGGCCAGTGACTGGGGGGGAAGGAGGTCCCGCTGCGGCCAACCTTGCTGATTGGGGAGGCAAAACTTACCATCTGGTGAGTGGCCACGCTGCTCCCAAAAGTAGCCACAATGCTCCTGGAAGTGGAGGGGCCTATATCTGGCACTCCCACTCCCTGGCCAGTGCTCGCGGGGGGGGGCACAGGCACTCCTGCCTGCCCCCCCGCCCATCACCTAAGCAGGGAGTGTGGCTGATCAAGGTGTGCACCAATACTCTCAAGGGGTGCACGTACGCGTTGCCACTGCTGGGCACCGACTCCAAAACCTTGCATGTGATTAAAGCGTTAAAAAAATTATGCAAGAACCAATTAAAGTATTAGTAGCGCACATTACTGCAATTGACAGCCCTAATTTTTTTTTCATTTTTTCTTCTGTAAAATCAGAGTCCAGTTTATTCCTGCATTCCCATTGTCTGCTTCTCCACTCTATTTTGTTTCCTGAGCTGCACTTGTCTTCTGGTGCTGCCTCATTTGTAGAGAAGTTTCCTATTATTCCACTTAATTGGAAAAATCAGGCTTCTGTCACACAGTCTCTTTGCTCCCTTTCTGGCCTCATTCACATTGGCGCTAAAACCACATTTCCTTGGTTTCTTTTAAATCTCAGTTTAAAAAAACAAAAACGGTTAAGTTCAGTTTCCTGGTCTTTGTTGGCCTTTTCCCACATACTGACCTGTTCAGCTTTCTGGTGGAAGATAGAGGACATATCCAGTAAGGTGCTACGTTCATCCAAAGCTGCAGCAAACGCCTTCCATTCTTGTTCCAACTGGCCAGCAATCTGCTTTATTTGCTGTGAAGCATAATGGCCTGACTCAACCAGACGATTTGCCACTGACATGATGCGGTTTATGTTTACATACACATTCTGTGGTGTGGAGGGAGAGAGAGAAAACAATTAAAAAAAGCATATAAAAACTTAACTCTAGATCCATGGAACAGCCTGTTATCAGTACTGAGCTTTGACAACCAGACCAACTGTCTTACATTTACTGGTAATATTTTATTTGGTGCAAAAAGACTTAGTTCCATCATCTGCAATGAAGTTAAAACATTAACAGCTGAAAATCTAACTACAGTGGGTCTCTGGGTTTTTGCAAAGTACAGTGTGTGAACCTAACAAACCCACTGTACTTCAAAAAATCCCCCAAATAAAAGTACATTTTAAAAAAGATTAATCTTGTGTGACAGTGTAAGTGGTTGGCATTTTCTATTTACTCTGAATCTTTCCTGTGCCTGTCCATTTTATTGAACAGCTACAATGGCTAAACACACTAGATGCATCCTTCAGCTGTGAAGCCATGATCAGGATAGGGAATGGAGCATTCAAGCTTGTGAAATGCATGTAAGGAAAAGTATTCAGATACTTAGAATTTCCCAGATGCAAAGTATGGCTGGGAAGCACTTGTTTTTTTTATAGCCTATCTGTATTCAGAGAACCTATCCCATCCTCCAAATTCCAAGGGCTTACCTTTTTTTTTTTTTTACCCCTTTTTTTTTCAAGAAACCTCTCCCCCCCCCCAAATTCCAAGGGTTTTCCTTTTTTTTTTTTTTTTTTTTTTTTTAAGGTACAGGCAGTCCTTTGACTTATGACAAAAGACTTGGTTTTCAGGAACCAATTAAGTCAAAAAGTTGCAACTTGGAATCCATTTTCCCACAGGAAACAATGTTATAAATGGGGGACTGATTTCTGAACCAAGGCCCGATATCCTATTTTCACCAAATATAACCCAGAATTTTGTACTCAATCAATTATAGATGAGTAATATAGCTACATTAATGTATTTATATTGTTAATAGCAATCGTATTGTTTTGGAAGTACTTCTTTGAGATGACTTTGCTGGACTTTTTGCAAGGCTCTTGGTTGGACTTTTTGAAGGGTTCTTGGCTGGAGTCTTCTCAGGGGTCTTGGCTGCTCTTTTAAAGAAACTGTCCAAGGACAGATGTTCTCCAGGGAGATGGGCAATACAATGAACTTGTTTGCTGGTGTGGTGTGGCATTGGATCATGTGTTGTAAAGTCAAAACAGACGTCAGAAGGTTGAAACAGGGTGTCAATTTATAAACATTGTAAGCATGAAACAGCGTAACTTGAAATGCTGTAAGTCGAGGAATGCCTGTATCATAACTTTTCCAAATTACAAAGATAACAGCTTCCAGACTTAAAAGTGCTGAACTCCAGCCAAAAACAGCAAGAGGCAGGCTAATTTGGAAACAAAAGAAAAAAACCCTTAAACAGTGGAGGGCAACCTTTTTAACAGGTATGGCACACATTAGCCCCACACCCTCCCTAAGGGCCACTACAATCCCCCTCCTCTTCCAGATCTGCTGATTTGCTTTTGCTGCCCACGATCACCAAATAAATAGTGACAGAGACTCCTGTTATCATTAGGTTATTTATATTCTGCATAGGTACCTTCCCTCAATTATATTTAATATTAAACAGCTCAGTGCACAAAAGTCTTGCTCATCTATTTCTCTAAAGTCTGATACTTCTGCAAACCCAGATTAGACACAGAATTAGAATACTTCCCACTAAATTTAGTTTAGTTTATACAATCTGATGAAGTCTTCTAGCTAGATTTCCTCTCTAAATCAGCAAAGTGACTAGAGAAATAGAATTTTACAATGTATTTAAAATAATTTGTTGGAGTGGGTTCAACCTAGTTATTCAACACCTCATCTAGAACAGGCATGATTACAACACCTGAAAAGTTACTACCAGATGGCCTTGATTGAAGAAGGAAAAAATAATGATCGGCGCAAACATGGAATTTAAGTTATTCTATAATGAGCACTTTTAAGGTCTTACAGGATTAAATGTTTTTATAACCAGCTACAAGAAGTCAGCTAATCCTGTCATATTGGCTAGGCTTGAAGGAATGTCAGTTTTACTACCACAACAGCCTATAATTTTAGATGTCAAAACAGTGATGAGTAAGCAAACATTAGGTTCCAAAAGCTTAAAATGGTTTGTTGCTGGAGTCTGACAAATAGCATAATTCAGATCACAATATCTAACTTGAAAAGTTAAGTGTTCAGCTACTCACTACCATTACAGAATCAAGAACAGTAGGTTTTGTCCAAAACTTAATTTATTTTCCTTCAGCAATGCATCTTCCACCATTAAGTTATGAAAGTCTCCATATATGGGAGCCAAATTTCTATGACAAAGCAGCAACAATTATCAAGAAAACAATAAAAAGGAAATGCTACTTAAGGGTCATGTCTACACGGGACACTTAACTTTGAATTAGCATATTTTACTGTGAAGTAAGCATAGAATCATAGAAGTAGGGTCGGAAGGGAGCTTGTAGATCTTCAAGTCCGACCCCCTGCCTGGGCAGGAGAAGAAACTGGGCTCAAATGATCCCAGCTAGGTAGGCATCAAGCCTCCTCTTAAAGACCCCCAGGGTAGGAGCCAGCACCACTTCCCTTGTAAGTTGGTTCCAGATCCTAGCCACCCTAACTGTGAAATAGTTCTTATGGATGTCTAATCTAAACCTACTCTCCAACAACTTGTGGCCATTATTCCTTGTTATGCCGGGGGGACTAGGGGAAACAAGGTCTCTCCCAAACGCTTCTGGTTCCCCCTAGTGAGTTTATAGATTGCCACCAGGTCCCCCCTCAGCCTTCTCTTGTGAAGGCTGAACAGGTTCAGGTCCCACAGCCTCTCTTCGTAGGGTCTTCCCTGCTGTCCCTGGATCATGTGGGTGGCCCTTCTCTGGACCC
>NW_017728992.1:21961417-21971750 GCF_001723915.1 Gavialis gangeticus | reverse complement strand
CTTACCTCACCCCAAATTTTGGTATCATCAGCGAATTTAAACAGGGTGCTTTTCACCCCGTTGTCCAATTCACTGATAAAGAGATTGAACAGCGCAGGCCCAAGGACCGAGCCCTGGGGGACTCCGCTGCCCACTTCTCCCCAGGTCAAATACAACCCATCCACCACCACCCTCTGAGTACGACCCTTCAGTCAATCTGCAATCCATCTCACTGTGTAGGCATCAATGCCACAGTCGCCCAATTTTTTTAATGAGGATGGGGTGGGAGACAGTGTCAAAGGTCTTGCTGAAGTCCAGAAAGACTACATGCACAGCAACACCTGCATCCAATGCTTTTGTGACCTGATCATGAAAGGCAATCAGGATCGTTTGACATGACCTGCCCCTAATGAAACTGTGCTGGTTGCCCTTGAGCATCATCTCTGAGGCCAGCCCATTGCAGATGTGCTCCATGATGATCTTCTCAAAGAGTTTCCCTAGGTTTGAGGTAAGACTGACAGGCCTATAGTTGCCCGGGTCCTCCCTCCTCCCTTTTTTAAAGATGGGGATCATGTTGGCTATGCTTACTTTGCAGTAAACCTCCCTAATACCAAATACATTTTCTACCTGCAAATGCAAGTAGTAAATTTACTCAGCATTAGTAATGGCACCATAGTGCTTGTGTAGACGCCTAACTTGGAACAAAATCTGCTCCCAGTGAGCTGCCCACCAGGGGGTGGGAGATTGCTCCCTGCCCCTGAGAGCTGCCTGCTGCCAGGGCGGACTCCACCACAGAAGCCCGGGTGGGAACTATGTCCCCGCTCCAAGATCATAATCGGGGAGCTAGGGGTAAGAGATCCTTATCTTCCAGCTCCCATGCAGCCATCGCGACTGGGGAGTGGAGGCCTGAGAGACCATTATCTTCTCTCAGTGCCAGCTCCACAACTGCAGGGACGAGTCTAGAAGACCCCTATCTACCAGTGCCAGCTTCACAACATGGAGCTGGCACTATGAGTTAAGGACCTCCCAGAACCAGCTTTTAGAGTCAGTACTGGGAAATAAGTCTCCCAGCACTGGCCCCATGGTGTTTGGGCTGGGAGATGCACAATTTCTCAGCAGCAGCCCTGAGACCATATTGCTCAGGCTGGGAAATAAGCATCTCCCTGCAGTGACCCTGTGGTTGCAAAGCTGGCACTGGGAAGCCCCCTGCTGGTGGGGGCTGGGAGCTTGTTCCCTGCCTAGCATGGGGGGTGGGGGGAAAGGGAGGGGAAATGAATGGGGACTAGCTCCCCAGCCTGTGCTCACAGAGTTGGGTTGGGTACAAGCTCCCCAGCCCCTGCTCCGTGTGCCTGGATGGAGACAATGTCCCCTGGCAGAAGGGAGCTTCTAGCCCCCACTCCCAGATCATGGGGCAGGGCTGGGAGCTCCCTGCATGGGGAAGGTTCCTGACTAGCCTGGAGCTGGCTGGGACCTGCACCTGACCGGGACAGTTCCCAGCCAGCCCCATGCTCAGCAGCGAAGCACATGCTGCCTGGAGGTGGCTGGAAACTGTCTTGTTTTGGGCAGTCCCCAGATAGTTCTGGGCTGCACATGCAGACTTCCCTGTGCAGCCTGGGGCTAGCAGGGAACTGTCCTGGTTAAGGGAACGTCCCAGCCCTGTGCCATTTGGCTGATTGAGGCATGGAGCTTGGAAAGAGCTGCCGGGGTGGGGCAGATCCCAGGCCTATGCCCAGATGCACCAATAGGGCAGCTAGCAGTGAGGTAGCTGCCCCTCCCTTTCAGCTCTTTCCACACCCTGTACACCTGATCAGGGAGCCAGGGCCAGGAGCTTCCTGCTGTTGGGGCAGGCGGATATTCTCCCTGACCCAGCAGCAGGCACCCCCACCCAAAGCTAGGGACAGGTGTCTCCTGGCCTAGTGCTGCCTGCCAGCTTCTCCTGGTAGTGGCAAGGCTGCATTGCAGGGCTGCAGGGACCTTGGAGCAAATCTGCTCCATAATCCCTGCATGTGTAGACACATACTGCACAGTAAGGGTTTTTTGGGTATTTTACTGCACTGTAAATCTAGGCTGAAGTAAATATATTTGTAGGTGCACCCAAGGAAAACGAAACTCTCAAACTACTGAAATATAAAGACTGCTAGAAGGACATTAATGGACTGAACAGGACAACTATCTACATACATCATGAATATTAACTGAAAACTAGCAAGTAGTTTTCCAATACCTGAATTTGTTTTTTCATTGCTTTGTCCAAAGATCTCAATTATTTTACTAATTGCCTGGATCCTTCAGCAGGATTTCAATCAAAATGCAATAACTGTAAGTTAAAAATTGTTAAACTTTCAGCAAGAAAGCATTTAGTCAGTCATTGTGATATTGTATTTTCACATCAACTGATCAGCAGTTTCCAAATGAGGAGAAAGACTGTGCAGTTACACTGTTTCAGGGGTTTACATTCCATTCTAACTGTAAATTTAGTAAGACAGAGCAGTAAAGAGTAAAAAAACAAAAAATCCGCAACAAGCAAATAAACCCTCCGCATCAACAATATGCAATAGGACAGCATTTTGCCAAAAAATACAATCTCAATCACAATGCCCTTTGGTCAAGACTCATCTTAGTAGAATACAAAAGTATGATCAAATGCTTATTTACTAGTTTTGAAATACCTAATATCTTCCAGTGTATTGCAGGTGTGTATGTCTGCATGCATACACATATTCCCCAGCATGGCAAAGGGCAGAAAGTTGAAATAAACAAGCCATGATACAGGCAGACTGCGGTGCA
Source organism: Gavialis gangeticus (assembly GCF_001723915.1). Classification (NCBI taxonomy): domain Eukaryota; kingdom Metazoa; phylum Chordata; order Crocodylia; family Gavialidae; genus Gavialis; species Gavialis gangeticus. The sequence continues at coordinate 21,968,984 of NW_017728992.1, read as the reverse complement.
GTATGCATCATCCTTTGGCACATGGCTTATTTTGCTAGAGGACAAATACACAGGAGAAACACAGGTGACAGCCTGTCAGTTGAACTCAGTTTCTCTGTAGTGCTTTACAGTAGCCAATGGGCAGTAGGACTGAAGGTGCAATTTTAGACTTCTTTAGTACACAGGCTCAAAAACAGGAGCTAGTATTCCTGATATAGGGAGTACATTAAGCATTTATCCTTAGAAGGTCACTAAGATCATCATCACTGCATTTATACTTATAGTTTCAATATTTAAATTTAATATATTTTTTAAAAATCTGAGATAGGCCATTGGCCCTGGTTTTTCAAAGCTATTATACTCTACCCAGCACATACAGATAATAATTGGGCAGTTTTTGACAATCTACAAAGAACTTACTTGGAGAGCTCTTCAAAGATCCTTTTCGTGCTGAGAAGAAGACACAATTGCGTTCTTCAGCATGGGAACCCAACAAGCTTAAAAATGTAGAGCTGGAAGGGACCTAAGAGGCTACGTCCAACTGAGGGTATTAGACTATCCCTGACAGATGCCTCTGAAATATTTTCCTAGCCTCAAATGACAAGGGTTCTACCACCTCCCTAAGCAACCTGTTATAATACTTTTACAGTCTTAATGAGTAGAAAGCTGTTCGTAATATCCAACCTAAACCTCTCTGGCTGCTATCGCTCTTCTCCTACCAATGCATGACATGAATATCAAATGACCCCCTGGGGTTATGCACTTTTTTGAAATAAATTAAAAGTTACTTTTAAAGATGTCTGCTTTGAATTATTCTGTTCTATCCAATCTTCTTTATTCACATTAAGCAAACAATTCTTTCCTCCTAGTTCATGTTTTCTACCCTCTTTATTTTTACTGTGGTCCTTTAGATTCTAACCAATTTGCCTACATTTTCAGGCACAGCACCCAAAGAGGATGTTGTATTACAGCTGAGGCCTTGGTAGCATCCAGTAATTCAGAAGACCTCTTATGACTCGCATACAACCTTCCTGTTAAAGTATTTCACAACAAAATCTGGCTTTGTCTTTCTCTCAACATCCCACTGTTCATTCATTTAATCTGTGATCCACAATAAGCCTCCAATCCCTTTCAGCCATTCTAATGGCCAGATAATTCCCATTTTGTATTTTTTGCATATCTCCTTTCTAAGTGAAGCACTGAATGCTGGTCTTCACTGCCTTTTTCATTTTAAGTACTTTCATCGTTGCTTGGCATCATTATTTAAGTGCACTCATCCAAAAAAAAGAAAAGAAAAAGAACCCCCAACAAAAAATATAATTGTGCTGGATCCAGAAGATACCTCTGAGGGACCCCACTGTAGTAAGGTATATCACATTTGCTACTTCCCCCTTTTCTATGAGACAGGTGATCTTCCCAAGAGAAGAAACTGATAAGAAGAGCATTTTACAAAAGAGACTGCCTAGCAGCAAATGATAAAGCATGAGGTGTAGTAAGAAGTCTACTCCAATACTGAATTTGCATTTGGACTTTTAAAAGCATAGCAACTCAAAAAAAGAAAACCCCCCCTTGCTTAAGATGCACCCCAGTTTAAAACTAAAAGTACAGCTCTTGCTGAAACCTCAGAAGGAACCATAGGGAACTTTAAATTCAGATGTGGCTTATTACCATATTTACTCAAATCCAAGATGTCCCTGAATTTAAGATGACCCCCCAATAATTAGATGCTATATATGGAAAGATTATAGATTTGATACAATTTTCCAGGTACAGAATCTTAAGCATCAGAAAGTAGTCTTAAATTCATTCCCCACCACCAACTGCTACAGCAGAGAAAGCAGAGGCTGAGAGGTCAGGTGGCCCCTTTGCTCACTATTCCCTCCCTTCTTCACCTTTCAAATTTCCTGCCACCCCCCACCACCCAAACCCAGCTCCCCACTGCCTTCCTCTCCCACCAGCCACTCTCATCTCTGCCTCTTCTGCTCTCCACCCCACCCTTACTATCAGAAGCTGCTTGGACTCTATTCCTCCCAGGAGCGCAGCACATGAAAGTGCAGCTCCTGCTGGGCCACAAAATACCATTAGTGCTGCTGATTGGCCAGGCAGGGGACAGAATTCCATGTGCACTGTGCTGGGAGTCAATATGGCCCCAGCCCAAACTGGAGCTGAGCTGGGCCAGACAGTAAAGGGGGAGAATGGGGCAGAAGCTGCAGAGAGCAAGCAGAGCAGGGAGCAGGAGGCAGCTGTGGGTCTGACTCTGGCCTCGACCTGGGCTCAGGGCCAGAGTCCAAGCCTTAACAGCTACTCCCCACCCTCTACTTTGTACGCGAATCTAAGACAAGGGGCTTTCCCCTTATGCTGATGGTGAGGGGCACCTTAGATTCAAGTAAATATGGTAAGTCAAGTCTCAAGTTATCAAATTAGTTAGAGAAATATTAGAACTAAAAAGAAATTGACATGGCATGGGGAGGAGTATTTAAAAAATAAAAATCACTCTAAATGTTCAGCTGCTTTCACCTCATTTAACCTCACTTGTATTTTGTGCCAGCCTCTCCAGTGGCATCTGGACAGATTTGATCCAAGCAAGTATCACTTCTCCGGTGAAAGTTAAGGCTGTTTGTCCTCTGGCATCTGTAGCACATAGTACTTACTAGAGTTTGAAGCTTTTTAAACACTTAGGAGTGCTTAGTTCTAGGATTAACACATTATCAACAGTGACTGCTACAGATCACAATTTAGGCACATGTATCATACCCTACTCTAACAGGAAACCAGGTTTTCTTTACTCACTCCAGATCAACTGAAGATTCTTGGGCCACAGTTGTAAAGCACTTACTATGGCTTTCAGTATTATCTCAGGAAATCATTGCCCAGTGTTAATAAACTGTGTCCTGCCCATTTTGTCCACTGTAGCAGTGCTTTGACATATTGTTCTGATGCTCAGAAAAAAAATCTAACATATATACATGCAGTATTTGTTGTGCTGCAAGGAACAACTCAATGATTGTCAAATTTATTCATCTGTAGATTAACTGGAGGCCATATGCCCATAGGTCACAGAAGTTTAACTAAATTTCAAATTAGTATCTTTTCTTTATAAGAGCAAACACACTTTCCCCTGGAAAACAAACATTGGCCACTTTGTGAATGTCACTCATTTTCCAACTTCATTAGGCAACACTGAATGCATGCACTTTTCGTGAATCTAGCATTTTCAACACTGCTAGAAGCAGCTTATGTTTTGGTTGGAGTTTTCTATTTACTCTAACATTCAGCTGCGCTTCTCCATTTTTCTGGCCATTTATATTGGCTAAACTCATTGGATGCATCCTTTAACTGCGAAGCAAAAGGCTGCATCCACGGAATGGTGTTTTCAAGCTTGTTATGATTTAAAGCTCTACAGCTGAAATACCTTGCAAAACTTATGTCAAGAAAAAAAAAGCCAGGGGGAAGGGGGAATGTCAAGATTATAAGAAAGAGACTCTAGAGATTTCAAAAACATTTACAGAAAAACACTGTATGGACAAGCCCTATTTTCTTTTAGATTCACAGATTTCTACCTTTTATCTAAGTTATATTACTTGCATGTCAAAAAAAATTGCACATGCAAACACTTTTTACATCTAGCAGTTGTTCACCATCCTTCTTTACCCATGCTTTCATGCAAATAAAGCGAACAATCAGTTAGTGGAAAGGCTCATTCCAAGACCAAAACCCCTGGTTTTAGAATTCTTACCGTACACTATTTTATTAACAAGCTCAAAGTGGACACTGACATTTTTTACTAGATCATTTACTGTCTACTTATGAAGCTTGTGACATTTCTAAAAACTAAGTATAAGCAGAGCTCACTGTAACTAAAAGTTGCATGGTATTATCCATTTAAAAGACCCATTTTCTGTTGCTTGGTACTTCAGCAAATTTAAGTTGTATGGGCTGAAATTTTTCATGTCTGCTTTAAGACAGCTTTCATCTGAAGTTCCTTTCACTATATTTTGGTTGTTTCCCAAAAAAGACGGAAGTAATATATATTTTGTCCCTTACAAAAAACAACTTTCTCCTGCTTTCCTGACAAGCACTAAGCCTTTTTGCTTCAGACCAAGGGCTCTGGAAATGGGTATCAGAAAAAGACCAAGAGCTGACATTCTCTTCCAGATTTGAGGTCAGAAGGTTAAACTCATCCCAAGATTTCATTTGCATTGAGCACACTAGAGTCCAGACCTGCAGAAATGGAGCCACTCCTTGGCAACTGCTACTCCATATGCCTTCATGACTCATTTTGCCTCCCTCCAGCACCCAAGGGAAGGAAGCACTCCATTTTTAAAAAGCAAAAGGTAAACATGAAACAAGGGTATGTAGGCTGGGTCAGGCAGACCTAAATGATATAGAAGATTAAACCAACAAAGTAAAAAGTGTGGAATTATATTTGAAATCTCAAGTACTTACACCACTCCTCTGGTGTCAATGAATTATCTACAAAGTTTGCTGATCAGGTAAATCTCTCATCCTCCCCTGCCCCAAAATGCTTTTCCACACAAAGGCAAATAACCCACTCACAGCATTCACTCCATTTATCTCACTGCCAGAGGTCTGTGCAGTGGAACTAAAGGGTCCCACCCTCTTCGGTAAAGCCAGGTGAGTATCAATATGATGCCACATAACAGAAGATCCCACATCAGCATTCACCATATAAGATGACAAACATAATTAAATTCTTTTCATACCAGTTTCAGGAAAAACGATGTGTACTAATCTCCCATTTTTCCACCTTAAAAACATTTTATATGCTCCTGAAGATAAACAAACAAGGTAACTTTGGCAGACCCACCATATCCAATAAGCAGCTAACTAAGATACTGAACACAGTAAAAATCTCATACAAAAGGGAGGTGGGGGGAATGTTTATATTTTTGTTGTGCCAGGAATTACGAATGGTCTTTAAAAGAGTATGGATCGTTAATAATGAGGTGACAGGCTTCTTCACTGAGTTAGGATATTTCTCTTTGGTGCTCATGCCCAAGTTAGAGTTCAGAGCCAATTCTACCCATAAAAATGGACCTTTCTATTAAGGCTCAAATTGAAGAGTCAAAAGCAGTACCTACATGGGCACTTACACACATGCGGGGACCCTGCTCTGACACACTGGAAATCCAGTGTGTTGAAGCACACTCTATTAATCGAGTCTGCTGGAGCACTTAAAATTAACACACTCTGGCAGCCTCATGCATCATGTGCATCAGTGGCGCAGCACACCTCCATGCTGAGAAAATGGCTGTGGTGCACTTTGAACTAAAACACATTTGATGTGCTTTACTTCAAAGCGCACCACCACCATTTTCTTAGGGTGGTGGCGTGCTGTACCTCTGATACATGTGCTGCAGATGCGGCACCAGGTGCTTTTAATTAGCACGGCTCACTAAATAAAATCACCCAGAGCCACGTCAGGAGCATGTGTAAAAACGCCCTAAAATTCTACTACTAAAAGGTTAATTATGCCTGCTAGAAAGGTGGTAAAAAACAACCAAACCCTACTCATAACCTGCCTGCTGGTCTTTCAAAGCTGTTCACAAACAACATTATACTAATAGAATACAAGTATAAATTGCACCAAGAAATAAGCAACATTTAAGCATTTTTCTCCAAGTTGCCTCCTTTCTTACCATACAGTTCATGGCAAAGTGATTGTGCTGTGTCTGAAGCTCCATGGCATGAGGATGACTAGTTCCAATCTCTGTGTAACTGTTCAGAAACAGACCCTTGTTGTGTGTGATCCAGTCGAACATCTACAAGAAAATAATATGGTGAGCCCACTCTGTACAATTACAGGGCACAAATTTTTTTTCTCTGATGTCATGAGACAAACAGGAGTTAAAGCAACTGAATTGAAGCTGAAGTCTTTTGGTTATTCCGGTTACTTTATTTCTCCCCACTTACAGGCACTGTCAAAGTCTTCCTTTTGTACTTCAAGCTCCATTCCTCTCTCCTCCATTAACTTGCAAAAAAGTCTATTTTACTGTGTCAGAACAACATGGAAAAAGCCCTCTTCAGCTGCAGCATAAAAGGATGTGGTTATTAACTATGAAATGAAGCCACACTCATGGCCCACTAGATTTCTAAATTTCTAATCCTCTAAGTTACAGTGAACTGGCAGGTTTCAAATGAAGTAATTCAATAAAAAAAGGGAACAAAAACCTAATTGGGCCTAATAACAAGTAAGTGGTGCAATTACCTTCAGATGTGGTCATTGTTTAAAACTAAAAACATGGTTGTAGCTTAAAACATATCCTGTTACAACAGAATTTAGATTTTTCAGTGCTCTGCCACAGCTCTTACTGGCAAAAATAGTTATAAAATTCTGCAGTACAGCAAAGGATGAGGATTTCAAACAAACATTTAGGAGTCCAGAGCATTCTGTGTTATTTAGATGTTCCATATAACTATGCAATATTTAAATATGTATAATATATACAAAAATAATCCTCATATCTTGGAGACTACTATTATTTTGTCAGTGCAACATGATATCTAAGAGAACAAGCATCACAGACATTTGTTTCTCTGCTCTGCTTTTCAAACTCCCACACCACTTATATGGGGCTACCTACTCCTTCAGCTGAATGAGATCTTTCAGCACATATATCAGAACATCACCACCAACTATGGAACTCCATTTCAATTGGATACAAAATAAGTTACAAAAAAAAAATCTGTCCTAACAATGAGAGCCAAAACAACGATAAATATGATGGCAGCTCAAACACTTGAGGCAAGACAGACTACTCAAAGGCCCCGGGTAACGTGGGGCCCTTGCAGGACGCATTGGGAAATTTGGTCGTCACACCAGACGACAAAGCTAACATGTTTAATGATTTCTTTGCCTCCGTCTTCCTAAGTAGGGACCAGAACAGCCACCTCCCTGCTGGGCCCCCCTCGGGCCCCAGGGGTGGCACACCTGGGCCAAGGGTTAGCGAGGATTTAGTTAGGGAGCTTCTGGAGGGGCTGGACGTTTTCAAGTCAGCCGGTCCGGATGATCTCCACCCTAGAGTTCTAAAGGAACTGGCTGAGGTCATTGCAAGTCCCCTGGCAAGGCTTTACAAGCACTCGTGGTGCTCTGGAGAGGTACCGGAAGACTGGAAGAGGGCCAACGTGGTTCCCATCGTCAAAAAAGGGAGGAAGGAGGACCCGGGAAACTATAGGCCAGTTAGTCTTACCTCAATCCTAGGCAAGATGTTCGAGAAAATTATTCTGGCACACATCCAGGAGGGGCCAGCAGGGGACTGCATGCTTAGGGGCAACCAACACGGGTTCATCAGTGGCAGGTCCTGTCAGACCAACCTGGTGGCCTTTTACGATCAGATCACCAGATCATTAGATGCAGGGGTAGCAGTGGACATAGTCTTCCTGGACTTCCGGAAGGCTTTTGACACTGTCTCTCACCCCGTTCTCATTAAGAAACTGGGGGGCTGTGGTGTAGACACCCACACAGTCAAATGGGTCGCCAACTGGCTGGAGGGCCGCACCCAGAGGGTGGTAGTGGATGGGTCCTTCTCAACCTGGAAGGACGTGGGCAGTGGGGTTCCGCAGGGCT
>NW_017728992.1:21952767-21960739 GCF_001723915.1 Gavialis gangeticus | reverse complement strand
AGGTTTAGGTTAGACATCAGGAGGCGCTATTTCACGGTCAGGGCAGCTAGGGTCTGGAACCAACTTCCAAGAGAGGTGGTGCAGGCTCCTACCCTGGGGGTTTTTAAGAGGAGTTTAGATGAACACCTTGCTGGGGTCGTTTGACCCCAGTACTCTTTCCTGCCATGGCAGGGGGTAGGACTAGATGATCCGCTCAGGTCCCTTCTGACCCTAGAAACTATGAACAACCTTAATCCTCCTAATAGTTTAGGCCTTGCCTAGACTGGTGGTCTAAGATCTGTATATTACAATGATGATAAATACATCGGGACACCTTTTCTAAATAAAGTGTTTATTAATTTAAGGTTTAATTTGGCTAGTTTAGTACATTAGTTTAGCCTGTCTTGTTGGCAGTCAATCTAAAAAAGAGCCATTATATAAGCTATCTGATACTAATACAAACTCTGCCTCTACACTAGACAAAACTGAGGGTAACAAAATTGTTACTAATCAGGGTGGATAGCCAGTATTAAAAACAATCCAACTATAAAGAGCTGGACCTGTTTCAATTAAACCTTTCAAAGAATTTATAAAACACAAAAAATATCCCTCTTAGCTATGCAAGTAATATTAAGGACTGAACTCTGAGCCAATTGTCTAAATATGTAAATACAATTTTGTTAACTACCATTTACAGAATTGTTTATCTGCATCTTTCCAAGTCAGTCAGTTGGGGGAGGGGAAAAAAAAAAAAAAAGAGGTAGAGCCCAGCCAGTTAGGGTATCCCACACATTACCTTTTCTTTCATGTACTCTCAATTTCAAACTAAACAAGCAGGCATTTTAGAAGCTCATCAAGGCTTCCAGTCCCACAAAGATGAGATTAATCGTTTTAAAGGAAAGATATTTTTGGAAGGGCTTACCAGAAGATCACCCGAAGAATCATATTTTTAAAATAAAATTCAGGGTTAAACTAGTTTGGTCAAATGACCTTTGAGTCATACTTTTCAGACAAGTCTTATTGTTACATGCACCTAATGTGTATCTTGTGGATTTAAAAAAGAGCTGTTTTTGCATTTAATCATTTTCCTTTTGCCACAGACCATCAAGATTATGTCAAGCAAGCATGTTCAGCTGATCATTTTAGGAAAAGTTTCAAAAGCCACAACATCGCCACATCCTAGCCTGGAAAATTAGTTATGACATCCCTAGAAAGAAGCTTGCATTCTCTATCCAGTAAATGCTTCTTTATCCAGTATGTAAGTTGACAGCAGCTTGTAGAAACTGAAATTCAAGACTCCTGATGGAGAATTACCCCCACTGAAAGGTTGCAATGGTTTTTTTCCATAATTAACTTGTTTTTCTAGGAAAATGAACATGATGAGAAAGGATCCTGGTTTTCTCTGATTAATCACAGAATTTGCAATTTTTAAAAACCAAAATCCATGATAAAAATTAAAGGCCCCCCCCACCACTCCTCCCAGCACTGCTGGTACCCCGCACTCCCCCCCACAGTTTCAACAGCCCTCCTGATGCCCCACACAACAGCCCCCCAGACAGGCAGACACAGACAGACACTGACACTCACCCCAGCAGACGTGGGGGGAAAGGGGAGGGGCAGATCACGAAGCGGGGAGTGTGCCCATGTACCCACTCCCAGGAGGAGGGCCAGCGTGTGAGAGCAGGGGTGCCACTCTGTGGGCCACACACATGCCAGCTGGCCTGATAGGAGACTCGCACACGGAGGCCACCACTGCAACTCTGCCACTGTGCCCTGCACTACCATCCCACGGCCACCCGCATGGCTTTGTGGACAAGTGGCGCAGAGCACGGCAACAGCAGTGCGGTTGCAACCACCGTGTGCAGAGCTGGCTACCAGGTGGCTGCTGGAGCTGTGCAGCTGGCTGCTGGGCGGCAGCAGCGTGGTGGTGGCCAGGTGGCATGCAGATATCCCCACCACCACCCTGTGCTGTGCTGCTGCCACAAAGCTCCAAGCATGGCTCCACGGCAGCAGCGGGAGGTTTTGTAGGCAGTGGCAGTCACCGCCATCACAGGTGGCCACTGCCGCTTACCTGTGGGGCCGCCTGTGCCAGCAGTGACTGCCGCTGCCTACAAAACCACCTGCTGCCACCACAGAGCCATGCTCGGAGGTCTGCGGCCGGCGGCAGCGGCACAGTACAGCGCGGGGTGGTGGTGGCCAGGTAGCACACAGCTATTCCCATTCCCCACTGCCCCACACTGCTGCCGCCAGCTGCACAGCTCCGGGCACGGCTCCATGGTGGCAGCGGGGGGTTTTGTATGCACAGGCGGCCCCACAGGTAAGTGGCAACAGCCACCTGTGCTGGTGGTGACTGCTGCTGCCTATGAAACCTTCCACTACTGCCGCGCCCAGAGCTGTGCAACCAGCAGCAGTGGCACAGCACGGGGTGGTGGTGGGGATGGCTGTGCACCGCCTGGCCACCACCAAGCTGCCACCTGGAGGCAGCCACCACGTGGCAGCAGCAGGAGATTTTGTAAGCAGCATCTGTCACTGCCATCACGGACCTCCAGGTAAGCAGCAGCAGCCGCCACGTGTGAGCTCCCCCCCATGCCGCCCATCCCTTGCTGTGGCTGCAAAGCCAGCCACAGAGCTGTGCTCCGGCTGCATACCAGCCTCTCTCCCCCCCTCCCCAGGACAGGTGGCCAGTGTGTGGCCTGCACATGGCGGGCACCACCACAGTGTCCTGCATCGCTTTCCTGCAAAGCCCCCTGAAGAGGGACACCCCTGCCCTCACCCCCTGGCCCTGCTCCCAGCTGCAGTGTGCCACCTGGGGCCAGCAGCACCCCCACTCCCTCAGCCCTAACCATCTTCCCCAGCCCTGCCCCACAGCCCCACTTACCTCCATGCTCCAGGGGCAAAGGGCGAGTCTGAGCCTGAGCCCAGCTTTAGCTGCCTCAGAGGCTCAGGCCCTGCCCTCCCCCCTCTCCCTCTGGCCAGGGCTGGGGGTTTCCCGCCCTTGCAGGCTGGAGCTGTGCCAGCCTGCAAGAGCTCTTTGCAGAAGTATAGAATCTGCGGATTTCTCTGCTAAAAAGAGAAATCCGTGTTTTCTCTGATAAAAACAGGGAATCCATGGTTTTCTCCATTTTTCCATGGGAAATGGAAAACCCAGACCCCTGGTGATGAGTTTGCCACCCATGCTCCATCACAATCTAAGTGCACAGAATTTTTGCAGGATTTGTCAATCTTTATATTTCTGAGGTTCTTTTTCTGACATGACATCTGCCTTATTCAGTGTTTAGCCTGGAACTCCCAATTCATGCATCAATACAGACATCTTCCCCACCCCCCCACCTCAACTGCTTCCACGTTATATCTTTCTTATATTGAGAAAGAGATATTCAACAGGAAGCCAAGACAGTACATAGTCATTTGTATTCATGCAGATGCAACAGCAGGACAAGTTAAGTGTGCACATTCATTCAGTGCTAGCAAAACCATTGTTACAAAATAAACTTACTGCATCTCAAGTCACTCAGAATTCAAATCCCTGCCAGTTATAGTTAATCAGGAGCTCTACAACCACAAATCACCACATTTCTAATACATCAGCAACAGAGTTAAGAAAATACAAACACCTACTATACAATAAAATATCCTTACTGGAAAGCAGTATTTAGTAGTTTTTAAAACACAAACTAAGTCCCCTCCCACCCTTTTTCTGGCATTTCTTTTATACGAGATGAGACCAGCTTTAGTTGCTTGGAAAGGATGGTGCCTCCTTGGTGTCCCAGCTCCCCAGTCCTTTACCTTTTCAGCATCCTGCTCAAACAGCCTGAGCTGAAAACATTGGTCCAATTTCACTTTCCGCACATGCCACATCTGATGCAGATGCTGTCGTGTCGAGTGCAGCCGGTCCAGCATGGTTGATACTTTGGGTAAAAGGTTTTGCAAGTCTGCATTCCCTGACCCAGAGTTCTTTTTGGGAAAACTCTCACTGCTCTGTATCCGCTGGAGCAGCTTTTGTCCTTCCACATCAAGGTCCTCAATAGGGGCCTTAATGACCTTCTTCTTTAGTTGTGAATGTTCTTCGATCATATTTCGAGCACCCTCCAAGTCCTGAGGCAATTCTTGTTTTGAGAGTATATCCTGCAGTTCCTCTAATCGTGAGAGCATGTGGGTTGCATTGCTAACGTAGTCCTCAAAGGCAACTCTGATATCAATCCATTCCTCATGGTTATATTCCAAGCAGCCATCAAATTCTGGAGTTAGCTGAGAAGGGTCAACTACTTTGGTAAGGCCTTCCAGAGATACCATATTAGTCTGCAGCAAAAAAAGGATGCATACTGTGGTGATATAACAACCAGTGGCATAACTGGATGTGAACAAAGAGGGGCACCCACCCCAGGCACCATGTTAGCAAGGCCACCAGAATCACCCCCAGCCCTTGTGGAATTTGTGCCTCAGCAGCATTTTCATGCCGGGAACTTCGAAATTGACTCATGCTGCTGCCATTTTAAGAGCAACACCCGAGACAGGCAGAGCAGTCCCCTGGCAGCAGCAGCTCTGCTGGGACCTGCCTCTGCTCTCAGGACATTTTTATACAGGCAAGTGCCGCAGCACTGGGCGCTTTGAAAAGCACCCAGCGCTGGGACACTAGCAGTTGTGTAAGTGGCAAAAAGTGCATCAGCGCTGAGAAAATGGCAGTGGTATGCTTTGAACTAAAACACAACGAGATGCTTTAGTTCAAAAATGCATCACCGCCATTTTCTGTGCACTGATGCGATTTTTGTCACTTACACGACTGTGCATGGTGCAGCGCAGTTTGCCTCAGCTTGCGTGCAGAGACTTGATTAATCTAGTTTGCTCTGAAGCTGAGGATCTCCAGCACATCATGGGACAAAAAAAATAAGTGTATAAATGCCCTCAGATTCTGTGCCCCCTAGCCCTGTACTCGGAACCCAATTCCCTCACCCCCACTCTCTGATCCTACTTCTCTCCAAAACCCATGCACAGGCAGCAACTTTGGTATTTATAATAAGGCTTCTGGAAAATACTTCTCACTAACATCTTATTACATGTTTAACATTTTCTGATCTTGCCTTTAAAATTATGAAGTATTAAAACTACTGAAGTAGCACAGGGTTTTATTTACAAAGCATGTGTAACCAGATAAGCAGTAACTTCCTGGTTTATGGATATTTCCATTTCAGCAGGAAATCAAACTCCTAAGAACATAAGCAAATGCGTTGGGGGGAGGGGGGGCAAGCGCCCCCCCAAGATTGGCTGTCACCAAAGCTCCACTGGCTTCTGTGGGTAGTTGCTGCCCCCCCCATCCCTCCCCCACCACTGACACTGCAGGCAGCAGCTGCAGGTGGTCCCTGCTCACCACCGCTGCCACTGCGGGCAGTCCCCACTCATCGCCACCGATGGTTGCAGGCAGTTCCTGCTCCCCAACATGGTGCCCCACTTCCCAGTCACTGAAACCCAAGAGGCAAAGTATCTCTGGCATGCATGCACACCACCTAGGAACCCCACTTTCCACTTCAGAGTTACCTTATAAGTCCTAGTTATACATATGTCTCTATTGTTTTCATTTATCTCATTGTGTTTAATTAGAAACAGAGAAGAGGTCTTTTGGTTTGGTTATTTTTGGTTGAATTTTGATATATATATCTGCAGAGTGGAAGGACAAGCAAATCTTGGCTGGCAGCCTGCCTTCTTTTTTTGCATGTCACATTTCAAAGGAATTAAATGCAATTACCATGACATTTGTGGAGCTGGAGCTCTTCCCCTCACAGAAAGGTGCCCAGATTTTTTCCATAAGCATGTTCATTTACACACACACACACACACACACACACACCCTCCCTCCTTTAGCAGATTAAACAGCTAACCACATTCCTCCCCATGCTGCAGCCTGATTCAATTTTCCACCCAATCAGCAAAATACATTTGTTTCAACAACTCATTAACCAGTGGAACTACTATGACTAAAGTGAACAGAAAAAGAAAGAAAAACCGAGAAATGTGTGGTACAATGGCACTTACCTCAAACTCAAACTTAGAGCTACCAAAGTTTGTCCTCTGTTTCTGCCAGAAATTGTCTGGCTTGATTATCAGTGCAACATGAATACAACAGGGGAAAGATTCCTGTAAAATCTTCAGCAGAGGCTTTATAGAGTCCCATTTAGATCCACGCATGTCAACAATCACTGTGAATCCTCGTTTACATACTTCTTCACTGAGAAGGTAATAAGAGAAAAATTAGAAGATGCAAACATTAAGTTCCGGTCCAAATTGTGTTTTTCTAATTTTACCATTCCACTGTGATGATAGCTTTTGCTCCTAAAGCCATACTAATCAAAGAAAACTATTCCACTCACGAATTCATCTTGTTTTGCTTGATTAAATAAGTCCAGATATAGTCTAAATATTTATAAACTTTATGTACCATGTCCATCTAGTGTTATTCCATGATAAAAGCGCATAAAGTATTACTCTCAGTTAAAATTAATATTTCATTTCAAGAATGTCCATGCTATAGAATTACAGTTTTCTTGGGAAGTATCAGGTCAATGACACTTATCTTTCACACCTGAAAGTCAGCATTCATCTTCCAATCCTACTTTTTTGTTCTCTTTTACCGTACCAATAGCATTGCACTTCAGCAGCAAAATACAATACAAACTGCTCTTTTTTTTTAAAGTAAGTACATCTCAGCAAGTTTTTCTTAGGAGTCAGAAAAGCTATGATATACTTTTGTTCTACAAATAAGTTTTGAAGCAGTTGAACAATTACTTATAAAAGAGGCTGGTCAGTGTTGACCACAAAGAATGTTGTCAGCTCTAGGTGAACTGTCCTTTTCCATTTAAGGATTCCTCACAAAGGAACCTCAAAGTTAACTTGACTCTAAATAGTTTTCAGGTTGTGTCTGGCTGACTGGCAAATCCTGATCTACTTGTTTCTGGGAAACGTGAAGGTTTTTTTCCCCCTCCCCTGAAAAGGAAGGTCTTATCCAACACAGGCAATTTCTCCATCACACAGTACCTATTCAGAACTTTCTGGCCTCAATTTTCAAGTGTCAGGTAACATTCCAAACACTAAAAATGAGAAACCTAAAACATAGAACTAGGAGTCTCTTGGACCACTGAGTTGATTTCCCTGCTTTTACAGGATATTGTTAGCCAAAGGAGCCAACAAAATCATAACATTTAAAACACTCACCCATACCTACAAGGAGTTTTTATGATGTGCAAAGCTGTAAAATAACTAGTTTCAGCCAGGGCCGGACACAGGCATGGGTGAACCAGGTGGCCACCATGGGCCCGAACAGAAAGGGGGCCCGAAAAGGGTACTTTTTTATTATTATCCTCATTATCTCTAGCAAAGGGGGGCCTGATACTAAAAGTTTACCCAGGGCCTCCAGGAGTCTAAGTACATTGCTGGTTTCAGCTCCAGTCATCTGGTTTCTTTACATGGAGATGAGACAGTGATGAGACAGTGGCATTCAAATGAAGAATCTAGAAACTACCTATTTCTTCTGTACACAGTATCAATTTAGCCTTTGATGGGCATCTGGTTAGTGTATATCCACCTGCTAAAAGCAGATCTCCCAAAACAGCAAGAGGGAGAGGCTGCTGTAAACATACGGGCAGTTATGATATGACGGTAGAAGAGACTATTCTGGTTGGGTACACATTTCTGCTTACACAAACTGTCAGGTATGTAAATTGTGTGCACAGGGTGATGGACCTGTCAACATACTACTTTAAGTCACACTGGAGTTTTCAATGAAGATGCTGGACATTGCCACAAAAACAGGATTGCTAATGATAATGAGGAAAATGGAAATGAACATTATCATAGTCTAATAGGGATCTGAACTCTAAGTGCTTAATGCAGTCAGTTTGGTGAGGCCACATAGATAATCTCCATCCCAGAAATCTCTGGTATAAGTCATTTCAGGTATCAAGGATTTTTAAAAAAAAAAAAAAAAAAATCAACCAACACAAGC
>NW_017728992.1:21952321-21952727 GCF_001723915.1 Gavialis gangeticus | reverse complement strand
AACTTAAAAAAAAAAAATCAACCAACACAAGCTGGGGTGGGGGGGGAGCAGGGGAACAACAATATAATGACAGAAAAATAGCTAACACAACATCAATATAAGAAAGCAGGAAGGTGACTTAGTGAGGTACTCTGCCCTCAGTAAAATATTTAAGAACAAATTTTTGAAGCACAGAAGAAAGGCACGGAGCAAAGGAACAAAAGTTTTGGGAGTGTGGGAATGTTGTATTAACCAAAGTAGATCATATTGGACTCTCAATAGTTTTCCTTGAGAAGTTATTTTTGATTAAGAAACTATGATAAACCTAACATACCAGAAAAAGCAGTAAAACTTTACCAATAAGGATTCACAATAATAAAAATGTTAAGTGAGTCAATAGTAAAAAAAAAAAAAAAAAAAAAAAAAA
>NW_017728992.1:21930604-21952200 GCF_001723915.1 Gavialis gangeticus | reverse complement strand
ATTAAACCAAGTGTTTTTCTGTCATTTGTTCAGATATTAAGCTATATGTTGTTGCTAAGAGCCTAATTGAAGTCAAAGATTAATAAGGCCTTGTATGTAGTGAGGCCTACTAAATTTAGCAAAGCCTTGTAGGAGCAAAAGTAGGCCCTGTGGTGTTGTTAAAATTAACCTCATCAGAAGGCTTGTACTGCTCTTGGTCAGCCCTAAGGACAGTTTAAAGTAGGGAGAATCTAAATGGCTATAAGTTATCAGCATAGCTCAGAAGTTATAAATTGGCTAGCACATCTGGAAATTATTTAGAAGGAAGACGCAGCTCTGTAAAAGAAACTACTGATTTAGAATTAGCTGCTGACCTGGATCTGTGGGCTAGTGGATCTCGAGGACCCGAAGGACTGAATACCAGGGTCCTTCCCAGTACCCCTTGGACAGTGCTGATCAGGGATGCCTGACTTCGCTGAGCTTTGCAGAAGAGAAACTTGTCATACATCAGGCATCAGAGGGGACTGCCAATAAGTTGCCGACATGAATTATTATTGTCTGTCATTGTAGTATTATCATTTACGCATAGTTGTGTGTTTGTTAAGTCAATAAACTTTTCTTACTTTTCTACCCCGCAACCAAACTCTCAATCCCAAACCCTCTGCAGGCTGCTGGGACATACAATCTCTTCCAGATTTGTTTCACCCTCAATTTTGATCAGTACTCTCCATTCCCTTGTTCAGATTATGAATGGGTTAAACAACACAAGACTTGGAAGAGACCCCTCTGGAACCCAACTTGAACCACCCTGCCAGTTTGACATTGGTCCATTTACACTATCTATGCATAGTTATTGATCCTATTATGTGTCTACTGAATGTCAGTCCCATCTACCTCATATTTCTCCAGTTTATTATGAGAATGTTATACAGGTTTTCAACTAAATCAGTACTGAAGTCCAATACATTAAGTCCACTGCTCTGCCCTTATCCAAAGTAGTTACGTTTTCCAAGAAACTAAATGTTGGTTTAACAATAATTCTCCACACTGACTGCTAGTAATATCTTTGTTACTCCCAACACTAACAAATTTATTATTTTTAACTTAGTCATTTAACTTCCCAGGTATTGAACTCAGGCTGACTAGCTTAATTTCCAAGGATTCCTCTCTAGCTCAAGATGAGCACAAAAATAGACACTCTGGTCCTCTGTCATTTCACTCATTGATCCACAGTTTGCAAGTACTGCCAGTCCTCTAGGATTTTTTAGCACTCTGACAGTGAAGACCACCAGACCCCAAAACTTAAAAATAAAATAGTCTGAAATTGACATGTTTTTTACTGAACTAGAGTCCCTGCCCCCTTTTTTACCTCTGTATTAAATTTTGGTAGTCATCTGATGGCAGTTCTCTTGTAAGAGAAAAGTAAAGTAGGCACCGGGAAGCTCCATCTTCCTTTCGTCTTCCATTAAAATTAGTCCTCCCACTGCAGCAGATCCACAGGCCTCCCTAGCCTCTTTTTCTCTCAATGAAAATCTACCCTTTAGAAGTCCAGTGTACCATTTTTTTCTCCTTAAAATACTTAATTCTTATCATGATTACTTCCCTCCAAACTTTCTGATTATCATCATGTCTGCAATCAGTTTATCCTTTTGAGAGACCAAAACTCCCTTATCTAGCATGGTACAAAATTCACCTCAAAGATTTACTCTCCAGCCAGGGGGTGATAGAAAACCGCTCTTTTTCTCTTCCTAGCCACAGAGCTGGGCAATGAGGTAGCCTGCTAATGCACTACCACAGATAGACCAGCAGTGACAGTGTGTATCCAAAGCCTAACTGAGGCAGTCCCCTCTCATCTCATGCAAACAATCTTCTTATTTGCTTGCTCATAAAGAAACAGATAAGGCTACATCAGTTATCCAAACCAAGTATAGCTGTATCAGACAGAGCTCCACTTCTAGGGTATATGGTGGTGCACTGCAGCAACCAAATGAAGTGGGATTTTTCATGCATGTCTGAACTACTTCAGGAAGAATTGCATGGAGGAGCAGTAGCAACCAATGTCCTCCCTGTCAAGCATCCCATTCAGTAAGCTCTCTAATGCTAAACACCTTGGGCCCAAACACTGCTTGCCACTCATCTCTCCATCTGAATATTGCACGTAGACAAGATGAACCCATGAGGTAAGCCAACTCATGGTTTCTTAAATGGTTAAGGTGTATCTTAAGGTAAAGGGCAGGGAAGGAATGGCATTGAAAGCCTGGGTAACCCTTCTTACAGCAATTAAGGTACTCCAAGAACTGCATGTTGCTAAAGCAGGTTCACTATGACATATCTGGGTATATTATGAGACCAAACCATTCAATATACAGCAATGTCACCTATATAAAATCCAAGCCTATATAAAGGTTTGAATTAAAGAACTCTGACAACCCTGTATCAACAATGGATGATGACTTTGATTGGTGTCCAAGTTCAGGACCTAAAAGGTTCCTAGCTAGCCATGGCTTTCATTAGCCTTACCATCATCTGATCACCCAGAGGTGCAAAACAGAGACATACATAGCCATCATAATCAGAGGAGGAAACTTATTTATATAACAAAGCAGGCAAACAAGTTGGTGCTTGAGTGTTGACTTTCCACCTGCCCTGCAGAAAGATTACAGGCTATTTTTAGTATTTTTATCTACATATCTAAATCAACACTCAGTGCCTATGTCATGAACAGTCTTTCATGTCTTCCCACACAACTTCTGTGGCTATTTTGGCCTCAATGGGCAAATATTGCACTGAATTGGGATTTAGGGTGTTGAGTGCCCTGTGCTAACAAAAACTAGCATAGAAATCATGAACAACTACTTGCAACACCTAGTATTTTTCAAGAAAATAATTTTCTTCCTAGTTTTCAAAGAAGATTCCCTCTTATGATATTGGAAGGTATTTTATCTTGTGCTATAGCCTAAGAAGTGAGACCCCTGACACTGCATGAAGGTTTGAGCATTTCCAAAGTAGGCTGAAGTTTCTGCCAACAGCACTGAGAACCAGTTACTGAAGTTCTTCAGAACTGTAACAAACCACCATATGCAGTAGTCAAAACAGCTGAATATCATGCACTAGATATGCCCCTTTATCACTTTTACTGGAACCTTTCTTAGGGGCCACATTTCTCATAAAAAGGAACAAAAAAAAACTGGTGTGCATGGTTTTCTTCTAGATTGCTTCAGACATGTTAGGGGAAAAGGGGTTAGAACTGGCAGTGACATTTCTTACTGGAATTCTTCATTCTGACAAAATGCCGCAAATTTGGAAAGGGGCAGGGGGAGGAAAAAAAACCCACCAAAAACAGTTATGGCCTGTAATGGAGCCTCACAGGCCTTAAAGGGGGGCTCCTCCAGCCCCAGTACCCCCACCACAGTCCTCTGGGCTTAAGTACAGGCTCCTGCTGTTAAGGCATCACAGCTAGGAGCTGCTCTCACTACCTTTCTGGATGACTCCCAGGAAACCTCTGCAGTCCGTTACAAACAAAAATGCAAACATATGGGCAGGGGTATTCCACACACCTGGCCTGTGTTGCTCTCGGGTGCAGGGTTTTCCTTCTCACTACTGCTTGTGTCCTTTTGGGCTCTCTGCCCTGTACTCCAAGCCTATCAATGCTGGTTTCTGGTCCCCAGCTGTAGCTCATCTGTCCTGTATTGAAGGGAGACACCTGGGCTGAGTTAACATCAAGTGACTCCTTTCCTGAGGTTAGAAACAGCCTGGGCTGTTCCAGCCCCGTCCTAGTGTTTTCAAATAGGACTTTTCCTTTCCACAGGTTCTATTTCTCAGTCGGAGTCTTAAGGGGGCCGGACCATCTCTGTGTTCTCCTGGGGCTTTCTGCAACAGGCTTTCCCTGCTGAGATAATTCTCCCCTCGACTTGAGAGTGCTCTGCAGGTAAGGGTTTAGTTCTTTTTAGGCTCCCAGGCCTGTCTAGGGGCTTCTTCTGTTTTCTGCCTCTGAGCAGACTCTGCAGTTGCCCTGTTTCAACCACTCCTGTGGCCTGCCCCTTTACTGTTGGGCCACTTGACTTCCAGATACTAATGGAAAAGGAGTGAGCATAGATTTCCCTCCTCCTACTCCCCCTACTCTTCTACAGAGTTCAAAGGGAAAAAAAGCCAAACTGTCTCCCAAGACATGAACATGTAATTTTAACCATCTGGAACTGAAAACACATTTGCATTTGCAAACATATCCATGTTACTTTAATTCAACTATTGACAGAAGTTACACCTATCCAAACCATGCTGTATTTTCTCACATACTGCACATACATTTTCCTCCAAAATCAGGCCCCCAAAATTGGGTTGCATGTAGTAATCAGAGAAGGTGATTTTCTGCCTCAGACAGAAGCACCCAGCTTTGATTTCTGCTCTACTGGGTAGCAGCTGTTGCATTATTATTCTGGAGACTGAGGGAGTCTACTGACTTTCTGCCTCATTGTTCTTCACTTCAGAGGTATTAACAACTCTCTCTCCTTTTAAAATGATCTTGCTGTTTCTAATGCTAAACGTTCTTAGGGCGATTTTGCTGTTTGCTAGATGCTCCTGGTCTCTCTCCTCCTATTTCACAGCTGTAATGGGGCTTTCTCGGGACTGGTCTGTCATTGGCCCACCCACCTGTTTCTGGGCCAACACCCCACCTCCTCTCCTGCCGTGCTTTGAGGATACATAATTATGGCGTTAATTAGGTGGGGGGCTGCCCATTCTTGCCCCAATGCCAGGAGACGCTATCTGCAGCTCCGTTCCTCCCCTCCACCACAGCCCAAGCCTCACAGATGGCATCCAGATGACACAATGCTTCTGGCCAACAGCCAGACTCGTTGTCAGGCCTCAGACACGCACACAATCATACTGCTCTCCTCTCACTAGGATCTCTCACACTCCACTCCCTCTCACAGGGTCTCTTTCACACATCAACAACTTGTACCACCTTGCTCCCTCTCATAGTGGGCCTCTTCAGCCATAGGCTTTATCTAGCTCGTACCTTGGGTGGCAGACGTACCATCTTTTGGGCCTCTCCCGCAACTCTCACCCAGGTAGTGGCCAGCCAATTACCCGACCAGGTCCAAGCTTGCCCTGGCCCTTCCTGGGGCAACTCTATACACTCACACACACATACTGGGCTCCCAACCCTCTGGTTTCCCCCTCACTTGGGCTCCTCATCTCTGCCCCCTCACTGGGGCCGCCCCCTCACTGAGGCTCCTCATCTTCACCTCCTTACTGGGGCCACAGGGCTTCCCTCCATGGTGGGGGCTCACGTGGTCGTAGCCATGCCTGGTCCCCTTGTACCTACAGTATTGTGGGGGCTAGGGGTTAAGGCATCTTGATCCTTTTTCCAGGGTGGTAACTGGCCTGGTATTTCCTGGGGGCTCCCACACCACTGGGAGCCCCACCAGGCCACCCATCCCCAGCAGGGTGAAGTTTTAGTTCATGCCCAGGACCAGAAGCATCCAAACCATCCCCTTAAGTTCCTGCCCTTACCTCCAGAATTGTTCCTGCTGCAGCTCAGCTAGGCAATATTTCTGCTTGGCTAGCAGCAACAGACTGCAGCCTTTATGTACTAGGTTCTCAGAATGGCTGCCACCATTAGGCACCTGCTGGATGCCTGACCCAGCCCTTAAAGTGCCAGGCAAGTGCCCCACCGCAACAGCCTTGGAAACTCTTTAGCTCTTTTCAAAATCATAGATTTACCTATGGAGACCACTCCAGCAGCAACTAAGGTTTCAGCTTTAGTTAAGCAGAAACTGGGAAGGTGAGTCGGCTGAAGACTGGGCTCTGTCCCTGTTCTTTGCAGCCATAACACTGGAAAAAAAAAATGTTCTTCTTCATTCTGCCTTTCAAAAAACAAGGTGTGTATTACATCCAGGGTACTAATGTACTTGTGGTCTCAAAAGATCATCTGAAATATGAAAAGGTTTATAAATTTAACACTAGGTTCAGTCTCTTCCAACTCAAGTTCTTTTAAGGACAGGTGAGTTCAAAATTGATACCCAATGAATTTATTCTAAGTAGAGAAGAACCAGATCAGAAAAATCACGCATTAAGTGACTAACCCAAAACAAAAGCCACGCATACTGCTATAAAATCTTTCAGTTTTGTCAAAATTTTGTCAAAGCACTTTGGAAAATTTAGAGCAAAGCACTTTCACTCAGAAGAGGGGGGAAAAAACCTGGCAGAGACAGGCAAGGTGAAACATGAAACAAGAAAGATGTTGTGACACTTAGAAGCAGATATTTGAGTAAGACTACTTCTATTAGACCAACTAAAAATAGTAGGAAAAATTCTTCTTTGCAAGTTTTCAGATACAAACACCCTTTGTCAGGCTGAGGAAGTCTCTGCAGTTGGTCTGTGCTCTTCCTTGATAGAACTGAATGGAAGCTAGAGGCCAGTATATAAGAGTGCTTGTCAGTGGAAATGCAAATTGAGACAGTCAATGGGTAAGAAACAGAACCTTGCTTACCTATGTCCTTAGACCAACACAGCTAGAATGTATGCCCCTGAGTAAGTTTACTTAATTTCTACCGTCTTATACGTAACAGTTTTTCTGCAAAAACACATTAAGTAACTAACATCTATTATGCACCTCTACTTTTTTTGGTTTGCATCAATGTCTAAAGCAGCTCTGATTAAAACAGCTCTTTTAAACTACATTGGAAGCTTATAGGGGACCACAAGGCCAAAAGCAGGCATATAAAAATACCACAAACCTATGGAGACTTCCTGGGAGACACAGAAGCTGCTTATTGGCATGACACTGCCTTTCTTTGGCTAGTATATCCTAATGGATCTTGCCAAGGAGATGGAAATGTAGCTAGTGCGTGTGAGTATTTGCATGCATGTATATATACACACACACGCACCGGACACCTCGCAGTGGACAAAACTCTAGCCTTGACTACTACATTGACTGCTTCAAAGAAAGAATGAACAATGAAATAATCAACACCTACCACCATAACAACCTCTCTCTACCAAAGAGAAAGGCCATAGAATCTCTAAGATCTAACCACCAAATAATAATAAAACTAGCAGATAAAGAAGGAGCCAGTCACCCTAAACCGTGAAGACTACATAAAGAAAACCAACAGACAACTCTCTGACACCACCTACTACAAAAGGTCCTATGCCCCTTTTCACCATGATACTCAAAAATACCATCAAAATCATTTCCATTAGAACTACAAGAAAAAACTACAGACCTTGATCCCCCTGCTACCCAACCCCAGGACTTTTTACATGCTCCCTAAAATCCACAAACAAGGGAACCCTGGCAGACCTATCATATCCAGCCATGGGACCCTAACTGAGGAAATATCAGGTTTCATCGAATCAATAATCCTAAAACCCAAAAAGCAAGTTTTGTCCAAGGCACTACAGACTTTCTCCGGAAACTTAAAAACATAGACCACCTGCCCAGTAACACCCTCCTAGCCACCATGAATGTTACCATCTTAGATAACAACATCCCACATCAGGATGGCATACAAGCCTGCCTTACATACCTATGAGAGCAAGATGACAACTCAAGAGTACAGACCCAAAGATATTACTGACCTTATACACTACATCCTCACACACAACAATTTCACTTTTAATAACCAACACTTCCTCCAGACCATGAGCACAACTATGGGCACCAACTTGGCCCCACAGTATGCCAACCTTTTTATAAGCCACCTGGAAGAAGAATTCCTCAAGAACTGCACCATCAAACCCTTGCTATACTTAAGATATACTGATGACATCTTCATCATTTGGACTGAAAACCTGCAATTTCTGATTGAGTTCCATCAGAAATTCAACAATCATCATCCTGCCATCTGACTATCTCCTGAACACTCCAGCACCAACATCTCCTTTTTAGACATGATGATCAGTATACAGAATGGTAAAATACAGACCACATTATAAAAGAAACCCACAGACCAATATACATATCTGCACAGAAACAGCAATCACCCTAAACTCACCAAGAAAGCTGTGATATACAGCTAAGCCCTCAGATACTACCGAATCTGCACTGAGGAGAACACCCAGGATTGCCACCTCACTAATCTTAAAAAGCCTTTCACCCAACAAGAGCACTCCTCCAGAGAGATAGATCACGTTTGAAAGAGCCACACAGATACCACATGAAGAATTGTTGCAGTACAAAAGAAAACCCCCCATGAATCGCACATGGCTGGCTATCACATATCACCCCTCCCTTGAACCCATACAGAAAATCCTCAAACATTTGCAACCCATACTAGGAGACCCTATTCTTATAGAGATTTTCCCAGAACCACCCATCCTAGCCTTCAAACAAGTACCGCACCTCACTAACCTCATCACCAGAAGCAAACTTCCTAAGGCCCAGAACACACTAAATAGATCCAGACCACACCATGACAAGAAATGCAAAACCTGCCAACACATCTACACCACCCCTAGAATTACTACACCCCACAGCAGAACCATCAGCATTCCTGGATCTTACAGTTGCACCTCCAGAAATCTAATACATCTCATCCATTGCGTCAAATGCCCTGATGGAAAATACGTAGGAGAGACCAACAATAACCACGCACTAAAATGAATGCATGCTGGAAATCTAGCAAAGAATACCCAATTACCTGTGGGGGCACATTTCTTGCAAGAAAACCACTCTCTCTCCAATCTCTCAGTTTTAATCCTCAAAGGAAACTTACAAACACCTCTCTGAGACAAGCCTATGAACTTCATTTCATCAACCTCCTGGGTACAAAAAAAATCATGGACTAAATATAGACATTGGATTTATGACACATTATTACCTGCCTGACATCTGACTCCTTAAGTACCTCTCCACTATTAAACTGTTATATTCATCCCCCTTTTCTCTCCCCCACACCCAACCTCTCTTTCACCCACTGACTCCTCAATTTACATTTTCACTGACTGCCTGTCTTGCATGCATACCAGCATGCCTCTGGCTTCTTTACTATTCATTCCATCCAGGAAGAGCACACGCCAACTGTAGAGGCTTCTGCAGCCTGATGAAGAGTTTTTAAACCCAAAAGCTTGCTAATTTTTTTTTCCAACTACTTGAATTGATCTAATAAAAGATATCAGATTCACCCAAAGAATCTTGTCTATCTACACACACACACACACAGTGGGCATATCTACAAGTGCGTTTTAATGCATATTAAAGCATCACAGAAACTGTGCTCTTTTGCTAATGCATATTAAAATAGGCTAATGCACATTTTTCTAGTACTTCATAACGAAGGTACGAGTTTTAATGCACATTACCTAAAGTGCATTAATGAATGTGTGGGCACACACAATATGTATTATTTTACGCTGCTACAATTAGCCACTTGGCGGCCATAGGCAGCCAAGTATGCTAAACCAGTAGGCCTGTGAGAAGTGGCCAGTATTCAATTCAGATTCTGCCAATCTGGGGGACAGCGATTCAGAACACTGTCCCAAATCGATTCAGCCGAATCAGATTCAAGAGATTCAGCAGTGACTCAGCAATAGACTATAATGGGGAATCACTAAAATACTTAACTTTGTGGGGTTTTTTGCAGAACTGGATGAAAACATGCTCTTAGATGGTAGCCCCTTCTGAGGGCATGAAGCCTGCTAAGTTTCAAGGAGACAGGAGCAGGGATTTCTGGGACACTGCACCTCAAACTGTTGAAAGCAAAACTTGTATCGTGTGTGCACGTTAACTGGGTTTCTGGTTGTAGTTGTATTGATCTAAGGAATAGGCAGGCAAGGTTTTTTGAGTAGATGTGATATCTTTTGTTAGACAAACTAAATAGTTGGAGATGTATATCTTGGAAAGCTTTCTATTTTTAAAAACCTTAGTCAGGCTGAGGAAGCATCTGCAGTTGGTGTGTGCGCTCTTCTTGGATGGAATGAATAATAAGGAAGCCAGAGGCTGGGCTGATATGCAAGAAAGCCAGTCAGCGAAGATGTCAGTTACCAGGGGGTGAGAGATGGGCTGGGGAGGGGCAGGAGGCAGGAAAGGGGTTGTAGCAGCCAGGTAAAAGTAGAGAGATACTTGGGGAGGCAGATGTCAGGCAGGTTACAGTGTGTCATAAATCCAGTATCTATATTGAGTCCATGAGTTTTTATATCCAGTAGATTTATGAAGTGAAGTCTGTCGGCTCATCTACAAAACCTGTTTTGTAAATTCAGACAAGCACCATACCTCACTAACCTCATCACCAGAAGCAAACTTCCTACAGCCCAAAGCACACTGAATGGATCCAGACCATGCCATGACAAGAAATGCAAAACCTGCCAACATATCTCCAGTACCCCCTGTGACAGCTGAAAATTATGTCTGTGTGATAAAGGTGCTTGCTGAAGGCTCTGTGAAGATTAGACCAAGTGTTTTTCTGTCATTTGTTCAGATATTAAGCTATACGTTGTTGCTAAGAGCCTAATGAAAGTGAAAGATGTAGTAAGGCCTTGTATGAAGTAAGGCCTAGTAAATTTAACAAAGCCTTGAAGTAGTAAGGCCCTGTGGCGTAGTAAAAATTAACCTTATCAAAAGAATGCAAGGCTTGTACTGCTATTGGTCAGCCTAAAGACATTTTGAAGTAGGAAGAATCTGGATGGCTGTAAGTTATCAGCATAGCTCAAAAGTTATAAATTGGCTGGAACATCCAGAAATCATTTAGAAGGAAGATGCAGCTCTGTAAAAGAAGCTCCTGATTTAAGATTAGCTGCTGGCCTGGATTTGGTGGGCCCGTGGATCTTGAGGAGCCCAAAGACTGAATACTAGGGTCCTTCCCAGTACCCCTCGGACAGTGCTGATCGGGGACACCTGTTTTCACTGAGCTTTGTGGAAAGAGAAACTTGTCGTATATCAGGCATCAGAGGGGACTGCCAATAAGTTGCCAACGCAAATTATTATGGTCTGTCCTTGTAGCCTTATAACTATGCGTAGTCAGGTTTATTGACTTAACAAAAACATTTCTCACCTTTCTACCCCCAACCACACTCTCAATCCCGAACCCTCAGCCCACAACAGAACTATCACCATTCCTGGATCTTACAGCGGCACCTCCAGAATTGTTATATATCTCATCCAGTGCACCAAATGCCTTGATGGAAAATATGCGGGACAAACCGAACAACAACTGCATACCAGAATGAATGCACACAGGACATCTATTAAAGACAAGAACACCCAATTACCAGTGGGGACACATTTTACACCAGGAAACCACTCTCTCTCCAATCACCCAGTCCTGATCCTCAAAGGGAATTTACAAAACTCCCTTTTGTAGACAAGCCTACAAAGTTCACTTCATAAATCTACTGGATATAAAAAAAATCATGGACACAACATAGACATTGGATTGATGATGCACTATAACTTTTCTGACATCTGACTCCCAAGGTACCTTAACACTTTTACCTGGCTGCTACATCCCCCTTCCCGCCACCCCATCTCTCACCCCCTGACATCTCACTTTACATCTTCACTTAATGCCTGTCTTACATGCATACCATTCCAGCCTCTGGCTTCTTTACTATTAATTCCATCCAGGAAGAGCACAGACCAACTGCAAAGTCTTCCTCATCCTGATTAAGGGTTTTTAAACCCGAAAGCTAGCCAAGGTATATTTCTCCAACTATTCAGTTGGTCTAATAAAAGATATTAGACTGACCCAAAGAACCTTGTCTGCCTTGTGTCAGTTACGGCAGAACAGGATGAATGCATCAGGGATGGTAGCTTGAAACAGGGGGTTGGTCAGATCTTGGCCTGCCCTCCTCTCCTTCTCCTGCCGCACCTTGATGGAAAACTGTTTCAGATGTTACCTAAGTGGGAGACTGCCCATTTAGGTCCCTGATGTCTAGGGGTGACATCCATTCTTCAGCTCCGTACCTCCCCTACACTGCAGCCCATGCCTCACAGATGGCATCGCAGGCAGCTACGCTCACCTGGACTCTCACAACTCCACTGCAACCAGTAAGCCTCAGGCCCCTCAAAGATCTTACAGGTCTGGGCTTATCCCAGCCAGGATTGTGTGTGCATGATGGCTAGAAGTTTTCAGGCAGCCCCTACCTGTCTTTCAACAGGGAAGTCCTTGGTCCTGGCATTTCCTGGGGCTGCCACCCCACCAGCAATCCCAGCAGGCCTCCCTACCCTAGCAGGATGCAGTTTTAGGTCATGCCCAGGACCTGGGACTTCCTCCGTCTCTGTAGCCCCAGCCCATACCTCCGAGTTCGTCCTGGCATGGGAGCTCACCACCGAGATGTTCTTCCACTGCTGGCTGGTAAAAAAAACTGTTGCCTCCAGCTCTGAGAGTGGGGCATTTAAATGGTTATCAAAGCAAATAAAAAAAGCAAATAGGTGCAGAGTGAAGAGGGTGGCACTCACTCCATCTGCAGGTGGAGCTTGGGGAATCCCAACAGTGAGAGGTTCACCTTGAGGAACACTATCTGCTCCACCAAACCAGGATCCAAGGAGGTGCAGTGGGGTGTCACAACATCCCCAGCAATGATGAACACTCTCTCACTCGGAACACTGGTCGGTGGACAGGACAGGTGTTCCCGGGCAACTGTACGCAGATCCTGCCACATCTGGCTGCAGGTTGCCCAATAGGCCAAGGGGTTGCAATCCAGCAGTTCCATGTCCTCGGTGAGATAGGTAGTCACCAAAGCCTCTACACTACCTGCCTGAGGCTGGGGTCTGGTGCCTCTGCATCCGACCGCTGGCCCACACTGGCAGTGGCTATTGTGTTGGGCTTTGGAGCAGGGGGGGACGACACGGACTTCTTTTTGGGCATGCTCCCCCTGGTGCCAGGCTGAAGCAGCAAGGGAGTGCTGCCTCCTGAGATGCAGCAGCATCGCTGTGGTGGTGAAGCATTTCACATACTTGCCGAGGCTGATTTGCCTTTGGCAGTACTGGCAGGTAGCATATCTGGGATTGTCTGCCGACTCAAAATGATCCCACAATGCACTACCCCCCCCCACTTCTGGATTGAGGGTGGGGATCCTGCCTTATCCCCCTCCTCAGCAGGCAGAGGCACAATATCAGGGGAAGCTGAGCCACCTGCCCCCACAACCTCCTCTGACATGCCATCCAGAAAGGACCTACCTGTAGGGGAACTCTGAGGGGTGTGGAGCACAAACTCAGATTCTCCCTCCTTCCCCAAAATTTACCTGGCTATGACACTGAGCTCCCTTGGTTCCAGATCCAGCTCCTCCTCTGGCACTGGTAGCCTCAGGCTGGGAACTGAAATTGGGATGGAGGAGACTATCATACTGGTGGCTATTTCTGGTGTTAATGGAGATGGTGCAGATGCAGGGACAGATGCTGCACCCACCTCCTTGCTCCCACTGGCAGCAGAATACTCACTGCTGCTAGGAAAGTGGATGTGTCTATGTTTCGGGGGAGGGCAGTAGAATGTAGCTCTCCTCCTATACTCTCTAGCCCCTTTCCCTGCTCTGCCAGAAGACCTGGCACCTGCCTTTCCAGCACGCTTCATATCATTTGCCGTGCGGGAAAGTGTGTGTGTGTGTGTGAGTGTGCGTGTGTGTGTGTGTGTGAGTGTGCGTGTGTGTGTGTGTGTGAGTGTGCGTGTGTGTGTGTGTGTGAGTGTGCGTGTGTGTGTGTGTGTGAGTGTGCGTGTGTGTGTGTGTGTGAGTGTGCGTGTGTGTGTGTGTGTGAGTGTGCGTGTGTGTGTGTGTGTGTGTGAGTGAGTGAGTGAGTGAGATATATCTTCTATCTGTAATATACTGGAAAGGTGCATCCAATCCTTTCCAAGAAGAAAGACTAGCAAGGGGCTGACTAGGAAGCCAGCCACCGCAGCCAGTACCTTTCACATGCTGTTGCTTCTAGACAGACAGCTCACAAAGGAAGAGAAAGGAGTCACATAGATCTTTATATGCTGTTTCTACATCCCTCCCCCAGAGCACTGTGATTGGAAGGGTACTGAGGGAAAGATCACAGTCACTGGCCAACTACATATGTCAATATGAGAACAGTCTTTCCCCTCCTCCTCCTCCCCCTCTCCCGCTTCTTAGTTTCTGTTTCCCCACACGACCACCTTTTCCAAATCACCGAACATTTTCCAAATCAATCCAGAGCTTTTAATGGGTCTCCCGATTTGATCTGGATTTGATGATTGGGCCACCGAATCAGGCTGAATCTTCTCTGATTTGAATTGGCAACTGATGCTTCACACACCCCTATAAACCAGTCTTGCGGCTGCTTCAACTTACAGTAGAGGCAAAACCCCACCTAGATCAATAAGAGGCACAGAGCCATCCTTACTCAGGTGTAAATAACGTAATACTTCAAGGAACAGTCTTTCAAATTTTCTTTAATAAAAGTAGTCACTGGGCCACCTGAGCATAGACAGACCACTGAGTAAAAGACATAACCCTTCAGGGTATAGTGGCAGAACAGCTTAACTCCAGAGACATGAGTTCAAGTCCTACTCTGGAACTGTGCCAAAGGCTGTCCCCAGTCAACCAAGCAGTAAATAGGTCACTCAGGCTGAGAAGTCCAAGGAAACCAAGACATTACGCCAGCCATGTCACTCCCTTGTGTCATACTGACTGCAAAAACTGATGTTCCTTAACCATGCTGATCCCGTGGGCTGGAGACTCAGGTAAGTCTAGCGCTTTCTTTAGGAAGGTGAAGAAAGGCCTCAAGCAGGTGCTATGATTTCTGACTGTCTGATTCCCCAGCCCAAATGTAAATGAATTCATAAACACCTAGGTTGACATGTAGCCCAAGTCCAAAGCAAAGCTCAAACACACAAATATTGACACTAGAGAGTGTAAAACCATTTTCTGAGCTTAACTTGTGTCCAGCTGATGCACAGAAGTTCATATACCAAATCCCTCCACAAGTTGAAAAATAGCTTATGCAGGTCTTGTTTAGGGTAGCATGAGGACATTAAGCAGCAAATCTTGCTTTTATTATTGCTTTCTGCCTTAGCCTCTAACTGTACACCAGGTAGAACTTTCAGTCCATCATGTGAAAGCTCAACCAGACATCAGCCCTTACCTAGGTATACAAGCTAGGTATGAAATTAGTCTCCTAAGGTCCTCTTGCCGTATTCTATCATGGTTACTGCGAGCTGGAAAGGTTAGAATGGGGCCTCCACGCTTGTCTCTGCCACCTGAAAGAAAAAAAGAACTGTTTTAAGTGCCAGGAGTGAACAACAGTGCATTAGTTCTGCCCTGATGAGTTTACCTTGGGACCCCCTTAAGAACGGATCTCATTCTGTAGCATACAAATGCACTTGCAGAATATGAAATGCAATTTCCAATGCAGTAAAAACAGGACAACACAACTATGGATTCCCTGGCCCGTTTTGAAATAGAAAACAACATCACCCGGGTGAGGATTGTCAACTTCACGCAACAACTTTATTTATACCATTATAGGCCAATGACACATTTGATCTACTGACCAACTGGGTATACCTGTCAGGTTTTCACTTCTGTTCAAAGATGATGAACCAAATGAATTAATTTTGTATTTCAATAACTTAAGTTGGTATCAGAAGCTAGCAGCTCCATTTAATAATTTAAATGAGCAATTTCACTGATTTTTTAATTAATTAATGTATGGGACATGGGGGGGGAGGAGATATGGTCCTAGTTTCTGAAGCAAAAACATATTCATCACAAAACTAAAGCCTAGACCAAACCCACAACTACAGTTTAATTTCTCCAGCTAGACAAAGCAGCAATACCTGCTTGAAGTAACATTGCTGCCTCTAAACATGCACCAGCCTTAAAATTAAGCATATACAAAGCTTAACACTTATTTTACATACTGTATATAACAGCTTCATTGCTTTAGCTCATAAAACACAGTGACTCACGGCTAAGATCAGCAACCTAACTGTTCTTTACATTTCTTAGGCTGCTGCTAACAAAACCAAGATTTGTAACCTTGGGGCTTGAGTCCAGAGTGGGCGCACATGTGCCTCCAGCACAAGTGTGCCCCCTGTACTCACCAGCAACAGCGGCGGCAGAGGCGGCGGATCCTCTGAAGCTAAGTGGGGCAGAGAAGCCAGCACAGCTGTAGAGGATCCAGAGGGGGAACCCCTCGGATCCCTCTTAACTGAGCCGGCAGAGAGCTGCGCACAAACAGAGGCGTGCCGGCATTCGCAGTAGACAGGTGTAAGGAGTAAGCCAGGAGGTAGTCTCCAGCAGGGGAGGGAGGAAGACTCGGAGCTCCATGGACACAAGAAGGATGTGGTGAGCTGCTGCTAGGGACCTTGCCCTGGTGGTGTCACCTGCCCTGGGCCCCTCTGATGCCTCCTCTCAGATGGAGCCCATAGTGGGGTCGGCAGCACCCAGCCACCCTGTCTGTGGGGGCTGCCTGGCAGGGGTCCTGCAGTTGGGGGCAGGAGAGGGGTCTGAGGCCTCCCTTGGTTGTCCCTCTTGTAACCGCCTACAGGCCCTGGAGGAGCAAGTGAGGGAGCTCCAGGCCAAGGTGAGCAGGCTGCAGGGGATCAGGGTTGCAGAGGACGAAATTGACGGTTATTTCCATTCTCTGCAGGGTCAGAAATCAACCGAAGCCCCCCCAAGTAGGATGCACTGCAGAGGTATGTCAGAACAAGGCCTGCCCAGGCTAGTGCAGCGTCAGCTCCCCAGGTAAAACTGGGGAACAGATACGAGGCCCTGGCAAGCCTTGGGGGAGGGGGCTGATGCAGATGCCTCTGGAGGAGACTGGGCCACTCCAGGCAATGCACAGACTGAGCAAGGACAGAATGCCAAGAAGAGGAGACACAGAGTCCTCGTCATTGGAGATTCCATCCTGAGGGGAACAGAGGGACCCATCTGTCACCCCAATCCCATAGCACATGAGGTCCGCTGCCTGCCTGGGGCCCAGATTCGGGATGTCACAGAGATGATCCCAAACCTCATCTAAACTTCTGACCAGTACCCCATAGTCCTGATACAGGTGGGAATGAATGATGTGACCAAGAGCAGTCCAGACTGCATCATGAAAGACTACAAAGCTCTGGGGGCCAAGCTCAAGGAGACGGGGGCACAGGTGGTATTCTCCTCTAGTCTCCTGGTGAGTAGACACGGACGGTGCCATGAGGCCTGCGTTGGTGAGGTCAACCTGCGGCTTCGGAGCTGGGCTTCGGGTTCTTTGACAATGACCCACATTTCCACACGGGGGCATGCTTGGGTGGGATTGGATTCATCTTTCTCCAAAAGGTAAACATATCTTTTCTTCCAGGTTGCCTAGCCTCATACGGTGGGCTTTAAACTAGTCTCGCTGAGGGACGGGGCCACAGAGGCATAGGACGACACTTCACCATCAAGCCAGGTGTCGAGCACAGGAAGTACCCAGGTAAGTGACAGGGGCCACAACAGGCTTAGGAACAAACACCCACAGGATCTCTTAAATGCCTCTACACTAACACTAGAAGTATGGGAAATAAGCAGGAGGAGCTCGCCCTCCTGCTAGCTATCATAAATCCAGACATAGTAGGGCTCACAGAAACCTGGTGGAATTCTACCCATGATTGGGCAGGGCAGTAAATATTAAGGGCTACAGGCTGTACAGATGAGACAGAGCAGGGAGAAAAAGAGGGGGTGTAGCGCACTACGTCAAGGAGCAATACACGTCCTCAGTGAGCAAGGTGGGGTCAGAAGAGGGGCTGACTGAGGTGCTCTGGGTAAGAATACAAGGGGGTCATGGGAAAAGGGACTTAATAGTGGGTGTCTGGTACAGACTGCCCAACCAGGAGGAAGAGCTGGACTGGGAATTTTTAGGACAGCTCACAAAGGCTGTCAAGTCAAGAGATGTGGTAGTTATGAGTGACCTGAACTACCCAAACATCTGCTGGGAAGAGCAGTCAGCTAGGTTTGACCACTCGTGTAGATTCCAAGCCGAGATACAGGACCTCCACCTAACTCGGGAGGTGCACAGTCCCACCAGAGGAAATGCCCTGCTGGACCTTGTCCTTGGTAGAGGCAATGACCTGGTGAGGGAATTGCAGGTTCTCGGCCACCTGGGCAATAGTAATCATCGCCTGCCGGAATTCACTATCCAGCGCAGGGTCTCAAGGGCTAGCAGTAAGGCAGAAGTCCTTGACTTCAGGAGGGCCGACTTCAGTGAGTTAAGAAGACTAGTACGAGAGGCATTGGGATCCTGAAGTTTTGGAGAGATGGGAGTCCAAGACAGGTGGTCGTTCCTCAAGGAGACAATCCTCCAAGCCCAAAGGGAGTCAATCCCAATGCATACCAAGGTGGGTAAGACTGCTAAAAAGCTCCCATGGCTCAGCAAGGGCATTCAGGAATGCCTGAGGGCTAAAAAAGAGGCATACATCCAATGGAAGCAAGGGACTATTACCAAAGAGGATCACACCTCCGTTGCTAGAGGCTGTAGGGCGGCTGTTAGGAAGGCCAAGGCTGAGATGGAACTGGGGCTGGTGACCAGGATTAAAGATAATAAAATGTCCTTTTTCAAATACATAGGTAGCAAGGCAGTGGCACTGGGTAACGTAGGGCCCCTGCGGGACACACTTGGCAATCTGGTGATTGCTGCAAATGAAAAAGCGAACCTCGTTAAATTCTTTCCCTCCATTTTTCTGAGCAGGGACCATGACATCTCCCCCACCGGGAGCATGGAAGGACTCAGGAGAGGCACTGCCAGGCCCAAGGTGAGGGATGACATAGTTGGGGAACTTCTGGAGGGGCTGGATGTGTTCAAAATCAGCAGGCCTGGATTCTCTTCATCCAAGGGTGCTGAGGGAATTGGCGGAGGTCATTGCAGGGCCCCTAGCACGGCTATACGAGCGCTCATGGAGCTCTGGCCAGGTGCCGGATGACTAGAAAAAAACCCACGTGGTCCCCATTTACAAGAAAGGAGGAGCCATCAGTCTTACCTCGGTCCTGGGGAACACCTTTGAGAAAATAATCAAGGAGCACATCTGCGAGGGACCAGCAGGGGAGATCGTGCTTAGGGGGAACCAACATGGTTTCATTAAGGGAATATTGTGTCAGACTAACCTTATTTCCTTTTATGATCAGGTCACAAAGTCCTTGGATGAAGGCATGGGGATGGACATCATCTTCCTGGACTTTAAGAAGGCCTTTGACACTGTCTCTCACCTCATTCTCATAAAAAAGCTAGGTAACTGCAGCACTGATGGCAGATGGGTGGCTAATTGGCTGGACCGTTCCACACAGAGAGTGGGGGGGACAGGTTGTTTTCAACCTGGAGGGATGTGGGCAGTGGAATTCCCCCGGGCTCGGTCCTCAGGTCCATACTGTTCAACGTCTTTATCAATGATTTGGATGAGGGGGTGGAAAGCACATTGGTCCAAGTTCACTGATGGCACCAAGATATGGGTCAACGTGGGCATGCCAGAAGGGAGGGACAGAATCCAGCTAGATCTGGACAGGTTACAGAGATGGGCAGATAAGAATAGGATGGATTCAACGTGGACAAGTGCAGGGTACTGCATCTAGGGAGAAGGAACCAGCATAACACTTGCAGGCTGGGGAATACCCTTCTCATCAGCACAGAGGCAGAAAAGGATCCTGGAGTCATTGTTGACTCCAGGTTGAACATGAGCCGCCAGTGCAAGGAAGCTATCAGTAAGGCTAACCACACCTTGTCATACATCCAAAGATGCATCACAAGCAGGTCCAGGGAGGTGATCCTCCCCCTCTATGCAGCATTGGTCAGGCCGCAGTTGGAGTACTGTGTTCAGTTTTGGGCGTCGCACTTCAAGAGAGATGTGGCTAGCACTGAGAAGGTCCAGAGGAGGGCCACTCACATAATCAGGGGACAGCAAGGCAGGCCATACGAGGAGAGACTAGAGCAGGGGCGGGCATTTATTTCGGGTGGAGGGCTGCTTACTGAGTTTTGGCAAGCCAGAGGGCCACATGAAAGGCAGCCGGGGGCAGATAAATATTAATTTTCTAAATTTTTTAGGGGCCCCACGGGCCGGATAGAATGGCCTGACGGGCTACATCTCGCCCGCAGGCTGCATTTTGCCCACCCCTGGACTAGAGGGCCTGAACCTATTCAGCCTCCACAAGAGAAGGCTGAGGGGAGATCTGGTGGCCATCTACAAATTCACCAGGGGGGGATCAGCCAGGAATAGGATGTGTTCTGTTCCCCCAGGCACCAGATAGGGTAACTAGGAATTGTTACACAAGTTGATAGGTTCAGGCTGGACATCAGGAGGCATTACTTAACACTAGGGGAAGTGGTGCTCGCTCCTGCCTTGGGGGTCTTTAAGAGGAAGCTGGATAGACACCTGACTGGGGTCATATGACCCCAGCACCTGTTCCTGCTGAAGGCAGGGGCTTGGATTTGATGATCTGTTTAGGTCCTTTCCAACCCTAGCGACTACGATACTATGAATACTCTTCCACTGAAATCTCAATGAAATTTACATAAATGTCTCTGAATTTGAGGATTCATTAGGTAATTATCCCTGTGTGGGGAAAAATAAAAGAAACATTAGGTTAAAACAAGAGTCCTCTGTTTACAACATGTAGGTGGGCTACTGTATTTCTGCTTCTGAGTTTACCCATTTTTTAAGTGGTTTTATCCTGTAAAGAAAATAAGCTAAATATCCTTGAAGGCTGGAATACAGTTTTGTACTGGGTATTTTTCTTAATACTTTTCCATTTATAGCCTTACATTTTGACACAGAAGCACACGAACAAGCTAAGTGACATATAATAATTCTCAACAGGCAATGTGCAGGCTACTTAAACAAACCCCCAAAACTACCTTGTAAATCAATGCTTTATTGCTTCCAGAATGCTTTCAGCAGCTTTTCACTAGTGTTTCACAGCGATATTTTAAAGGTATGAAGACCTCATTTAAATAAACCTAACAAATACAAATAAATAATTGCTTCCAGTGTAGCAGAAAGCCCCCTTTGTAAATTTCCCTTCTGGATATTGACAGAAGCCCCTTCTTGCCTGCACAACCCCCACCCCCATTTTGTGCATTTTCTTTTCCTCCTACGTATTGGCAGAGACCTAGCACACTCATTGCACGAGTATGGCAAGGCTCAGAGCAAGCCAGAAAGCCTAAGTGGCTTTCTGTAGGAGAAACTACATCTGCATATCAAGCTTAGTGTAACTAAAGAGAACAAAATAATTAAAACATCCACTTCAAAGACTGCAAATACATCCTGGTGGTAACCTAACTCACTCACTGGACCCAGTAGTCTTTATAGTTTCATAGTTTCTAGGGTCGGAAGGGACCTGAGCAGATCATCTAGTCCGACCCCCTGCCATGGAAGGAAAGAGTACTGGGGTCATACGACCCCAGCAAGGTGTTCATCTAACCTCCTCTTAAAAACCCCCAGGGTAGGAGCCTGTACCACCTCTCTTGGAAGTTGGTTCCTGACCCTAGCCGCCCTGACCATGAAATAGCGCCTCCTGATGTTTAACCTAAACCTACCCTCTGCCAGCTTGTGACCGTTATTCCTGGTCACTCCTGGCAGTGCTCGGGGGAACAGTGACTCCCCCAGTGCCTGCTGATCCCTCCTGACTAGTTTATAACAGGCCACAAGATCCCCCCTCAGCCTTCTCTTTTGGAGGCTGAACAGGTTCAGGTCCCGTAGCCTCTCCTCATA
>NW_017728992.1:21927958-21930315 GCF_001723915.1 Gavialis gangeticus | reverse complement strand
GACTCCAAGATCCTTTTCCGCCTCCGTGCTGACAAGAGGGGAGTTCCCCAACCTGTAGGTATGGTGCCAGTTGTTCCTCCCCAGGTGCATCACCTTGCACTTGTCTGTGTTGAAACCCATCCTATTCTCATCCGCCCACCCTTGTAACCTGTCTAGGTCTTTGATCCTCATTACCACACATTACATTTTTATATATTTCTCACAGTGCATGCTTGTATTTCATCCGTCTTATCTTTACCATGGCATTCTGTATTTTATATTTTATAGTTGTAAACCCTTAAGGAATGTACTCCGTGTAGAATGAAGTTACACCCTGGACCATTGTTAAAAACTTCATTAAACTGTAACTGTAAAGTGATAAAATCTGCTATATCAGGCTGGTCCCTGATTGAATGCAAGTATGTATGGTGATCAGTAGGTAATTTAATGACAATAGCCTAGCCAAAGGAACTTACCATTACAGAACTCTACAAGCCATTTAGGCTAATTAAGCCAGGGAACTGATTCCTGGGACTGAGCACTCACCCTACTGACTATTCCTGCAGTCCTTAACAACACCACTGTTAATTAATCAAAATCACAAACTGACTCCTGAAACTGCACTACTAGGTAAGCAAGACCCCTGTGACTAACAGCTGTCAAGCACTACTCAAGACCCATGTGGGACACAGATCTCGAGATTGGTCAGCCAAAATGACGCTGGAGGAATCACACAAGTCTGCCAAAAAGGGATAAAAGACAGTAAAGCATGACCCTCAGTGGCGCCCTCTCATCCAGCACCTAACCTACCAAGATAGAAGCACAAGCAGGCGACCTCCTTCAAGGCGATGTCTTTTCCAGAAGGAAGCTGACTATCGACGGTAGACATCAGGGCCTCGGATAGGTAGATATACTGACACCAGTGCAATCACTACAGCACTATACACTATAGTGCATGAGTTTAAATGACATGCGTTTGAGAGAAGGAGTGAGGGAGCACACACTAAGGTGACCAGTACCCCTCATAACTCAAAGTTGGCATTTATGATTTTATTGGTAACTTCACATCCCATCCAATAAACTAGAATTTATGATGATTCTGAGAGTTGATCCTTTGTAGCCAACACCAGAGCTCAAGGGGGGAAAAAAAAAAAAGAGACAAAATAACAAAGTTCTTTCTTCCAGTAAAAGAAAGCAAAGCATCAAGGTAATATACAACTTCTGATGCACAAGAGTTAATTCAAAAAACCTCTTCTGGAAAAGTCCCTAGACTTAATTTTGGAACCCAGATAGTCAGTTCAGATTTAAGACACTGCAGGTTTAGGCAAACATTAAGATCCCTGAGGCGGTTTCTTGAAACATCAACAGCAGAAAAGAACTCCCAAAGATCTGCCTATCAAATAAGGATAGCCTCTACATAGGAAGAATAGCAAGTATGGCAGGTGACCAGCTTGGCTTAGCATAGAACCATTTGGTGAGTTTAAACACAAAAAAGAGGTTTACAAGAAGTGGAAGCTTGGAGAGATGACTAGGGAGGAGTATAAGAATACTGGCTAGGCATGCAGGGATGAAATCAGGACGTACAAAGCGCAACTGGAGCTGCAGCTAGCACGCGACATGAAAGGTAACAAGAAGCTCTAAGACTACTGCACTGGGCAGCAAAGTTTCCAGAAAAGTGAGCAGCCCTCAGCAGCAAAAAAACAAGTTAGGGATTATATAGAAAAGGTGGACGTGTACAAGTCTATGGAGCCGGGTACAATGCATCCAAGGGTGCCGAGTTGGCTGATGTGACTACAGAGCCACTGACCATTATCTTTGAAAGTGTGTGGTGTTCAGGGGAGGTCCCAGATAATTGGAAAAGGTCAAATACAGTGCTCATCTTTAAGAAAGGGAAGAAAAGGGTTCTAGGGAACTACAGACCAGTCAGCCTCACCTCCGTCCATCAGTACAGAGGCAGAAAAGGATCTTGGAGTCACTATCGATTCCAAGATGAACATGGGCCACCAATAAGGGGACGCAGTCAAGAAGGCTAACTGCACTTTGTCATGCATCCATAGATGCATCATGAGCAGGTCCAAGGAGGTGATCCTCCCCCTCTATGCGACATTGGTCATGCCGCAATTGGAGTACTGCGTCCAGTTCTGGGTGCC
Source organism: Gavialis gangeticus (assembly GCF_001723915.1). Classification (NCBI taxonomy): domain Eukaryota; kingdom Metazoa; phylum Chordata; order Crocodylia; family Gavialidae; genus Gavialis; species Gavialis gangeticus. The sequence continues at coordinate 21,928,186 of NW_017728992.1, read as the reverse complement.
GTACTTCAGGAGAGATGTAGATAGCATTGAGAGGGTCCAGAGGAGGGCCACTCGCATGATCAGAGGGCAACAGGGTAAGCTCTGTGAGGAGAGGCTACGGGACCTGAACCTGGCCAGCCTCCACAAACTTGCCAAGGGGGACCAGTAGACAATGGGAGAGTTCCTGTTCCCCGGTGCACCACCACGAGTAACAAGGAATAACGGCTATAAGCTGACTGAGAGTAGATT
>NW_017728992.1:21923780-21927683 GCF_001723915.1 Gavialis gangeticus | reverse complement strand
AGATGCATCATGAGCAGGTCCAAGGAGTTGATCCTCCCCCTCTATGCGACATTGGTCATGCCGCAATTGGAGTACTGCGTCCAGTTCTGGGTGCCGTACTTCAGGAGAGATGTAGATAGCATTGAGAGGGTCCAGAGGAGGGCCACTCGCATGATCAGAGGGCAACAGGGTAAGCTCTGTGAGGAGAGGCTACGGGACCTGAACCTGGCCAGCCTCCACAAACTTGCCAAGGGGGACCAGTAGACAATGGGAGAGTTCCTGTTCCCCGGTGCACCACCACGAGTAACAAGGAATAACGGCTATAAGCTGACTGAGAGTAGATTCAGGCTAGATATATGAGGAGGCACTACTTCACGGTCAAGGTGCCTAGGAGCTGGAACTAACTCCCAAAGGAGGTGGTGCTCGCCCCTACCCTGGGAGTCTTCAACAGGAGGCTAGACAATCACCTAGCCGGGGTTGTCTGACCCCAGCATCCTTTCCTGCCCACAGCAGGGGGTTGGACTCAATGATCTGCTTAGGTCCCTTCTGACCCTAACAACTATGAAACTATGGCATAATAACTTTAGCAAGGCTTTTGAAACAGTCTCCTACAGTATTCTTGCAAGCAAACTAAGGAAGGGGCTAAATGAATGAACAGTAAGGTGGATAGAAAGTTGGCTGGACCATCAGGCTCAATGGGTAGTGATCAATGGCTCGAGGTCTAGTTGGCAGCTGGTATCAAGTGGAGTCCCCCAGGAGTTGGTTCTGGGGCTAGTTATGATACAATATTTGATAGATTTCACAGACATATGAATATGAATATCTTCATTAACAATCTGGAAAATGTAATGGACTGCACCCTCAACAATTTCACAGATGACACCTAGCTTGAGGGAGAAGAGGGGAGAATAGGGCTAGGGTTACTGGAAGGTAGGGCTAGGATTCAGAGTGACCTAGACAAATTTGAGGATTGGGCCACAAGAAATTTCATAACGTTCAAGAAGGATAAGTGCAAAGTCCTGCATTTAGAACTGAACAATCCTATGCACAGCAACAGCCTTGGGACCAACTAGCTATGCAGCAGCTCTGCAGAAAAAGGACCTGGCAGTCACTGTGGACAGTAAGCTGAATATGAAACAGTGTGCTCTTGTTGCCAAGAAGGCTAACAGCTAACTGGGCTGTATTAGGAACACTGCCAGTAAACCAAGGGGAGTAATTATACCCCTTTATTCTGCACTGGTGAGGCCACACCTGGTGTGCTATGTCCAGTTTTAGGCCCTGCCCTATAGAAAGGATGTGGATAAGTTAGATAGAGTCCAGGAGAAGGCAACAAATATGGTTAGGGGGATGGGTCCCCCCCACAACATACAAGAGTAAGACTTCATTTTAAGCTATTGTGCAATCACCTATCACAAACGCATGGAATCCAGGACAAAAACATTTTTTGAAACCAAATTAATGAATGCTGTAGATATTCCCTTTTTAGAATATAATTTGGTATTTTTCTGGTTCCAAGATGACAAAATCTCTTGCTGAAAGAAGTACTTCCGGGGGCAAGGGGAGGGACTTTGAGCCGCAAAGGTCAGGGGTTAGGGATGCGACTTCTGGTCACAAGATGGCAATCAGGATGGGGAATCTGGCAAGGGGCAGGGCTATCAATGCAGCCCTCAACAGCTTGCCAAAACTCAGTAAGCAGCCCTCTGTCCGAAGTAACTGCCTGCCCCTGAGCTAGACTATTCTCAGTGGTGGCATACATCAGAACAAGGAGCAATGGTCTCAAGTTGCTGCAAGGGAATTTTGGGTTGGATATTATGATAATCTCTCTCACTAGATTCCCTCTCACTAGCACCGGAATGGGCTACCTAGGGAGGTGGTAGACTCTCCATTCTTGGAGGTTTTTAAGGCCCAACTTGACAAAAACCTGGCTGGAATGATCTAGTTGGAGATGGTTATGATTTGAGCAGGGGGTTGGATTACATGACCTCCTGAGGTTCCTTCCAACCCTAATTTTCTATTATTCTAATTCCCCATCTTTTTTACTTTTACTTGTTAAGGACTACAGGGAAAATCTGTTATCAGAAGGCTCTGGCTACCACCACCAAGTCAGTAAGCATACCACCAACCTAGAGGTCCACTATTCCCGCTGTGCTGCCAAGTACAGTCTAGAAAGGCACCAGCGGAAGCCAAGTGAGTAAAGTAAAATATATTCAGCTGGCTACCAACTTTGCAGAGAAGCCTTACTCCACGTGGCAGAACCAAAGTAACTCAGATGGTGGAGTGGAAGATTTTGCTAGTGTAAAAGGGCTTTTGGCAACAAATTTTTATAGGATACATTAATGTTTAGGAGCCAGCTGCACTCAAGATCATATCCATTACCTTCATTTTCCATAGTGATGGTATTCCTATTATTAGATGTGTTCAGATTCTACCCTGTTAAATGACTGCCACAGCAGCACGAAAGAAGCAAACAGCCAGGAAACAGTAGAAACTTAATTCAAATGGTCTTCAATATGTGAAGGACAGGACAAGCCAAACCTCTTTGTGAATGAGTTTGATAGAAGGGGCAAACTCAAGACAAGGCTCAGAAAACTTCTAAGGAAAGCATGAGTCTCTTCTCTAAAAATACAGTTATCTAATTCAAGTGTAATTTTCAGCTGAGAGCTACTTAATTGTAACTGAATTCCCATGAAAAAATGTCTCGGACATCAGGGTAGGAATCGATGCATTTTTTCCTCTTACATTGTCCATCTCTTGTGTGGAAGCTTAAATTGTACTTTTTCTTAATAAGTGACTGAGCAGGCCCTTATATACCTGCGTGCAAGGCTGATGGACCTATTAAAGTTGCCTAACACCTTCTATAAGGCATTGTTTTAAATTCTTACAAGTCTTTCACAAATTTTACTCAGCTCTAATTTTATGTCCCAAGTTTCTGCTAAAACTATACTTCCTTGAAATAATTCAAGCCAAAAAATTAGTTCAGTCATTTTAAGAAAGAAACGGGGAGGGGCATTGCTCAAGATTAAACCTTATTTTGCTCATGATAAAAATCTCATATGATCTGAGCAGCTTTCACATTCAAGGTTTTGGAGCATGTTCTTGAAATCTGGTGTGGGGTGGCCTTTGCACCTAGGTTGTTCTTTTCCCTGGCTTAGAAGGCCACATGTTTGTTCCCATTATAAACCTTTGGTACACTTAAGAACACATGTGCTTAACCTCCTTGTGTTTATTAATTGCAGTGCTATCTTTCATTCTATGATTACATGCTATTCTTTTCACTGGGCCTTGCTCAGTGTACAGAATGGAGTTGTTCCAGGGATTAACCCCATTTCCAGTAGTGAAGCAAGCTCCTGTAGGCCTTGCCTCTTTTGAAGGTGTCTAATGTGGTGTTTCTCAACCAGTGGGCCATGTCCCACTGGTGAAACTCAAAGGTCATGTAGGCGGGACTTCAACTCATTGCCCAATCAGTTGTTTGCACTTCAAATAGATGAATCAACAGCTATCTCAAACTGTACAATTTTGTGGGGTTTTGCTTTTATCATGTGGGCCCAGGGTTTTTTGACAAAATGATTGGTGGTACAGAAGGTGCAAAAGGTTGAGAACCACTAATCTAATGAATTACCCTGGGATCAAATAAAAACTTGGGGGGAAGGGGAAGAAGCAAAAGAGGAGAGTCTTGGTGTAGAGCCTGAAATTATTACCTGGATAAGTGGACTCTATTCATAGTTCTTGCCTCAAGCTGATTCTGCCTTGCTGATCGTACTAGATCTTTCAGCAGCCTTTGACGCAGCTGACCATGAGATGCTGATAAAATATTGACATGATACAGTGGGTATTCACGAGACTGCTTTAAATAGGTTCCATTCTTTCCTAGTGGAGAAGTCCTAGATGGTGGTGATGAACGAGTGCTCATCACCACTGCAAGAC
>NW_017728992.1:21921221-21923703 GCF_001723915.1 Gavialis gangeticus | reverse complement strand
AAGCCTTTTTTTTTTTTTTTTTTTTTTGGCGGGGGGGGGCAAGGTCCATTTTGTTTCTTTCCTATTCAATATGTATATTGATTCAGCCTCCACTTGTCATTCATGTTCACGGCTCTGGGGGCTCCTAGATCACGTGCTATACCTAGATCAGGGGTAGGCAAGCCCCAGCATGGATGCCAGAACATGGCATGCAAAGGCATTTTGCTCAACACAAATGCCTTGGGGCAGGGAAGGGGCCAGGTGCTGCCTCCCACAATGGGTCCCACCTGCTGGGCCACAGAGCTGGCTTCTGTTTGCACCCTGCCTGGAGATGGTCCAGCCTGGCTGCAGCCCCGCAGCGGGTGCAGAAATCTCAGGGGGCATGTTTATTGCAACTCCATCCGCTGATGCTGCAACTCCATTTGGGGTCGTGACCCACAGTTTGGGAACCGCTCATCTAGACCATACATGCCTGAAGGCCTGCCTTCTTCCTTGTACTCCACTATGATTCCCAATATCAACAGAGAGAAACTCATGCAAGTACCATCAAAAACATGCAGGAGGTTGTTCTCTGCAGTTGCTCCTTAGCTCTAGAAACCTCTTTTTGAGGTCCACCAGGCCCTGAGCCTGGACTTCTTATTTGGGCAGGAGTTTAGCCAACAAAACTAGGATTGGATATCGGTTACAGGGGATTCTGTTTTATGCCGATTTAAATTATTTGGTTTTCTTGTTCATCTGCCTGCTTTAAGTTATTCTGTCCTCTTTGTAAGCTGCCCTGAGCTTTTGCTGGGAAGAGTGGCATATAAACTGAATAAAATAAATAACTAAACTAAAAATCGACCTATTTCCACAGGTCATAAATAATACGCACCTCACTTTCTAGGTACTTGATGTAAGCTAGTATTTGTTTGGAAAAGCCAGTGTACAGTTAACTACTGTAAGTCTTGAACTTAAAATGCTAAATATTTAGGAAAATTAGGTTTTAGGGAGTCTCAAACAGGGCACCCAACTGGCAAACCCTTTTGACTGAAATACTGTACTTCAATTTCCCATCTCTGAAACAGGTATGATATAACCCTCTCGCCTCTAAAATTAAAGGTTCTCAGCTACCATATAAGCAAGCAGCATAAGGAAGTCTGTGAGACGTCTTAAAGAAAACTGATTTACCAAAAATGGGACCTCACCTGTTTTTTTATTAAATAGCTGGTTGGATTGCTTTATACTCAAGAAAAACAAGATTACTAGCACAGATGCATTAAATCCATCTCCCTGTAAAAAGAAACAACTTCTGTCTTTCTGGCTAACTTGAAAATAAATTTAGGTGAGCCAAGAATCATGCATCACTTCTGGATAGTGAAGGAATAGAATAGTTTGAACAACAGCCTACAAAATGGCATTGGAGATAGCACAGGTATTGTAGCTTAAATTTGTGTGCATTTGAGAATTCTTAAAAATATGCTTAAAACAATAAAGCCCATTTATATAGCAACAAGTAGTACTTTTGATAACCCATTTAACTCATCAGGCTTTGTTTTTATATATCCAAGCATCATCTCTGCGACAGATATCCCAGTGGTCAGGGTACTACGATAAAATTTTAATGATTCAAGGACAATTTCCTGTTTTCATGTTTAGTAACAGGACCCCAAATATAACTAGGACAGAGAACAGAAACCTATAGAAGCAGGAGCGGTGCCCTAGATAATGCTAGTCACTTGTAAAAAGCTGTTCTAAAGGACAAACTAGTAATGCAGCATTAGAAGTAGAGGAACTGGGATCTAAACAAATCCTACTCTTGATTAAATAAGTGCACAGACTTGTTGCAAGACCTTCAAGTCACTTCATTTCCTGCCTCTCATTTGGACTGGTCCACAAGTAGCAGACAACACAACATGGTAAGCATTTCATGCTAACTTGAGTCAAAACTTCCACATTCACTGTCTTTAAGACAGTAACATAGGCTAGGTTTACATACCAGAGAGCCATGCCAACTAGCTCAGGTATCACAAGCACCACAGCTGTCTGACTGCCACACTCTGCCCTGCCTGATTATCAATATCCCTTAATTCGCCAGCCCCACTTAACTGTCCCTCACTCACACTCAGCTTTCTCCATGAAGTTGACAGGTGCAGATGAAATCTATTTTAAAGTTTTCAAGGATATTCACGTGAACACAAATATTCTAATATAATAAAGGGCTTAGTCTGTCTGTGCATCTGTCTATCCATAATGCTTTTGGAGAGGGTGGGAAGCGAATGACTGCGTAGGCCCAAGTTTGGGCTACTACTGGGGAAGTTTGTGGCAGCGGAGAACATATCCCAGCTGCTTGAACAGTGGGGCTTCCCCATGTCTTCTTGCCTGAGGGTGAAGTTGGGGGGGGAGGTCACGGTGGCAACGCCCCCATCTGTCCATCTCCAATGCCTTGCAGAAGAGCCAGCAGGGAAGGGGAGGCAGCAGCAGGCAGGGAGGGAGGGGAGTGGCATGAGGTGAGGTGGGGGGGGGG
>NW_017728992.1:21899237-21915924 GCF_001723915.1 Gavialis gangeticus | reverse complement strand
GAAGCAGCTGGACTTTCCTCTGTGTCCCATAGTGGCTGCTTATCAGAGGCTTAAAAAGGAAAGCTGCGGGTGAGGTGCTCTTGTGTGTGCTGGTGTCCACATGGCCTCAAGAAGCTCCCAGAGACCTGCTGTGCAGTTTGCAAAGCTCTTGGTTAGGGGCTGGGCAGCAAGGAAGGAACGAAGGAAGGAAGGGAGGGAAGTGGGGAGGGACAGGGAGGAGGAGTTACAGTGGCAGTGCCCCTGCACTGCCTGGCCCTGACAACAGCCAGCAGGGAGGGGGAGGCAGTAGGGAAGGAGGGAAGCAGGAAGGGGAGGCAAGGGAGAAGCCCTGCTGCAAGACTGAGGCAGGTGGGGTGAAGGAGCCCCTGTGCCTGAGGCTGGAAGAGACAGTGGCAGGACTCTTTACATAGCCAGCCCTAAAGGGGGGTGAGAAGGGGGGCCATGTAAACACCCCCTTGAAATCCATCATTCTTGATGAGCAATTAGCTAGTTTTAATATAAAAATAAATATGGCTCCCATTCTGATGGGTTTTACTCACTTGTACAATTTTCATCACAACTTTCATATAAGAATTCACTCAAATTCCATATTTGAAGCAATGGAGGGCCACACAGCATAGATGACTGGGGGCAGATTTTTCTTCCAGCTTGCTCTCCTATACTTACAAACAGTACTACTGCAGGCACACAAATGCCTCCCCCCACCCCCATTATTCCAACATATTAATGATGGATCTTAAATCCACTTTCTCCACAGCTGCCCTCTCATCTACTTGGTATACCTAAGCTACATCAATCACATCATCTTGCTGACACATGCAAAGGAATCTCTAAAGAAATTCCATTGGGACTTTAATGACTTTCACCCCCCTCCATAAAACTGACTTCTGAATGCTCCATCCACCTAATTCATTTCTTGGACACCAATGTGAAACTCTGCAATGGCCACATGGACACCACACTGTATCAGAAGCAAACTGACCACCACAGCCAGTTCCATGCTACAAGCTTCCAGCCTAAGCACACAACTTGATCCGTCGTTTATAGCAGGGGTGGCCAATATTTGAGGTTGTGGAAATAAATTTAATCACACTCCTAACTTGACTAAGAAAAGAAACAGAGACCAGAGGTGCTGATACCGCTTATTTCAGAAAAATGTTCTGAGATAAGAGAATCCTGCATGCCTTGTTTTTGTCTTGATATATTACCCTGTGTGCAGATGTTAGTTTTCTTTTCTCTGAGAACCAGAAACTGATAACCATTCCTATAAGCACAATGTTTCCCTTTTCTTTAAGTAAACTGCCTGTGTGTCTGTCAGACCAGTGATTTACTCCTGTTTGTTTCTCCAAGGTCGTATTTTTTTCTCTTTATCTGTCTTAAGTATAAATATGCCTGTAAACTTATAGAGTTTGAGAATTCCTTTGAAACAGACAAGTGGGTGATTCCCCTTGCTGTATGGAATTCTCCCTGTGATCACAGTATAGCCCTAAATAAAGAAAGACTGGCTTTAGCAGTTCTGATTTAACCACAGCGCGAAGTTTGATTCCTTCCACAAGGTGGAGAGCCACTTAAGGAGTTTTGATGGATTGTCATAGGCCAATCAGCACCTCCCACCCTGGCCCATAACAGGTCACCAAACCTCCCTAACTGGCTCTTCCCACGCTCAACCAGGCAGATAGGATGGGGCCTGCAGGCAGGTGGGGAGAAACAGCATCCAGGAGTGGGACAGGCAGGCAGGGCCAAGACAGCACCAGGCTGGCACCTGGGGTAGAGCTATGATACACTCCCCACACATCCCTATGATGGGCACTGGTTCCATGGGCAGGGGTGTGCAGTAAGTGGATCGCAGCTCTGCCCTGGGCCCCAGCGGTGCACTGTCACCACTCAACAAATCTGGAGGGTCCATGGAGACCCGTGCAGGCAAGGCACACTCAGCTGGATGGATGAGATGTGACCACGGGCAGGCAGGAAGAATGTCTAGGAGTGGAATGGATGGCAGACCCAAGATTGGGATGGGGCCTGGGACAGAGTTGCATCCACTCCCTGTACACCTCTGCCTGCAGAACCAGCACCCATTGCAGGGACTTGTGGACAGGGGATTATGGCTCTGCCTGTGCCTGGGCCCTAGGCCTGCGCTGTGACCACTATGCAATCCTGATCCCAGCCCCAGCTCTGGCCCCATCTGCCTGCTCATCCCACTCCCCATAGTCCCATCCCATTCCATCCATCCAGCTGACTGCACACTGCCCGCATACGTCTTAGGCCAGGTCTCCTTGGAGACCCTGTTTACCTGCTCTGTCTAGCACCCCCAGTGGTGGGTATGGGTGGATGGACCAGGGTGCGTGGACAGCGGGGCTGGGGCTGGGGCTGGCAGCAGCAGCTGGAAGGAGCTGCTGCTGCCGGGGCTGGCAGGAAGCAAGTCCAGCTACCACACCACTTCAGCCCCACTGCACGCTGGAACCAGCCACAATATACAGAGGCTGGGTGGGGCCGAGGGACCCGCCATGGAAAGGATAAAATCCCTTGGCAGTCCAGATCTGGCCCACAAGCTGTATTTTGCCCACCTCTGGTCTATAGCAAAGTTCTATGTAAAAACTGCATCTGTTCTGATCCCATCAACTGAGATGCACACTTCCACTTCCTACACTTACAGTAGAAGTGTACAGTAGAGCCAAACCCTACTCTAGCCTTTGTTTTTGTTTTTTTGTTGTCAAACCCTACTCCAGCCTCTGACAATACCAACCCAATGACAAAGACAATACAATCCCTCTGGTCATCACTTACAGTCCCCAACTCCAACAGCTTCAATACATCATTAATGACCTCCAGAAACTGTCTCAAGCTAGCCTTGGGGCACCTTCAACCTCCAAACCTGAGATTATTATGCAGGTAGAAGGGCAATGGTGAAATCCTTAAAACTGTCTGTTGGTCAATGTGGTTGCAGAAATCTACGCAATTCCATTTACAGTGGCTCTGAACTTTTTCCTACAAAAGGCCATTCATCGTGTCAACTGGTACCTGAGGAAGTAAAATAATGGGAAACAAATTTGCCAGGGAGCAGAGGAACACAGGTATGTTAACAGCTGTCTACTCTATAAACATTACGCATTTGAAACATTTCTCAGCTTGAAGATCCATGGTCTTGAAGACAGGGATGAAAGGAGAAGGGATACTGAGAATGGAAGCAGTCGTGGGCATTTTCAGGTAATGGCTTTAATACCTCAGTAACTTAGCTGTCTATCACATTTTTCTTCTCTGTACCTAAAACTATACTTGAAACTATAAAATGAAGTGGCACTAACAACTTGCCAGTTCTCCAAAATACACATTAGGAAGAACTTTTAAAATTATATGCTTGTACCTACTAATGCCATTATTTTAAGAACAAGGCCCTTGCATTTCTAGTACTTACCCTGCCTCCCAGGAATCTCTGGCTTGCTCAAAAGTTTGAGTTAGTACATGTTGAATCTCCAAATCTTGGGATCTGGAGATGCAGCAGTTTCAAAGACCACTCATGAACTTGCTCTTTGGATGTGTTAAACAAAAACTAAACTAAGATGGCTTAGTTTCATTCAGGTTGTTAACCTTTAAGTAGCACATCTATATCCTGGTGTTTTGAACTCCAGTTATCAGTTTGCTATATTAAACCATTAAAATTTAAACATAACGTACTAACACCAGATATTTGAGACTAAGCCATAAAGTTCTGGAATACAGGTTAAAAGAGTTAACTGAAAGTCCTTAGTATTAGGTCTGTGCGAAGCTTCAGGTGCTAATTCGAAAAGATTCAGCCCCATTTGGAGGCCAAATCCGAAACGAACTGGGAGACCAATAAAAAGGTCCAAATCAATTTGAAACTCTCTGAATCAATTCGGAAAAGATTCAGAGATTCAGGCAGTCCCCACTTGCCACCATAAGGAGCTGGACCCGAACTCCGTGCCGGTAAGTAGAGGGTGGGGGTGCTGGAGGAGCGGGGGAGGGGACCATGGGGGACCCCCACCAGGCTCCATCCCCTGCTTGCTCCCCCAGCCCCCCTGAGTACCCCCTTGACCCCCTCCCACTCTCCCAGCCATGTCAATGGCTGCCCTGCCTGATTCCAACATCCTGGTGCTTAAAAAGCTCCACACTCCCCAGCTCTTACAGCGGCTGTCAGGGCTTCTGGGGGCTCATGGCAGAGCCCTCCCACTCAGCGTGGGACAGTGGGGGACAACAGGGATTGTGCACCCTCCCCCCCCGGCCTGGCAGAAGCCAGTGAGTGCGGGGCTTTTTTTTTAAAAAGAACCAGGAGCTGGGGCCGAGTGGGGCAACCATTGATGTGATGGGGAGAGCGGGTGGGGGATGGGGCCTGTTTTGTTTGGAGATTCAGCCGATTTCCTGGCTGCCAAATCTCTGAATTGGATTCAGCCGAACTGATTCAGGACAGTGATTTGAATCACTGTCCCCGGATAGGCCAAATCCAAAGCAAATACTAGCCACTTCGCACAGGCCCACTTAGTATGCATTAAATCTGTGCGATATTAAAGTTAGAACATATTCTGCACAGTAATCTTTACTACAATCTCTAACATGCACAGCTTGCTGAACGTTGGTCTCAGCTTTGGGACTCTCTGGGGCTGTGGGCACCTGTCTTTCAACTTGATCCTGGAGGAGCCTGACAAGTGAAAGATCCAGGCTCCTTCCTCCTGATGTTTGTTGCTTTCCTTGTCCCACATGGAGACTTGGTAAAGCAGAGAGGTCCCTGGCTGCTGTCATGGCTTGGCAAGGACTGCAAATTCTTGTATGTTCTCTGTGGAGCAGTCTGAGGATAGCCAAACAAGTGTTACTTCATACAATCGGGAGATAACTTGTACAAGAAAAGCTGTTTTTTGCTACAATACAAGCATACTTAGCACATGCTTTACTGCTTGAACACAAGGTCATTTGCATTTTTAGTACATTTAACACAAGCCAAGTATAATGTACAACGTGGCCCAGATATACGATGTCTAAAGATGTACTAAAGGACATAAAAAGCAATCAAATCTATAAGCAGTACAGTTTTCTGCAATAAGCCAATAACTCAAACAATTTGCAATTTGCTTACTGGGCTCTTTGTAGGTACTAGTACTGGCAGCCTCCTTGCAATTTAACTTCTACACTGTACTTTACTCTGTTACTGAGGGTACTAACAAGCGATCGAACTTCAGCAAGTTAGGAAGTAGGGACGTGCCACAGAACTAGTGATGTACCATAACTACTCATGTGCCTGCTCTTCAGATGTATTAAGAAAAACTAAAGTGGGATGACCAGCAAGCTTCATTCAGGCTATTATCCTTTACACAGTAAGTCTATGTTCTGCTTCTTTTACCTCCAATTACCTGGTGGTTTCTTTATATTGAATTATTAAAATTTAAAGATAACACATACTAACATCAGATATTTGAAACAGAAGTTACATAACAGAAATGTAAGTAGCCCTGTTTCAGTAAGATGTAAGTTGCCTTGATTCAGCTTTCAAAGAACAAGCACACGTATGTACTCCCTAACCCTATTAACTTCCATCATTTGACCATTTGTCCAAATACTTGAGATTATCCCTTTACATGGACTAACACTAATTTTCACCCACTTAGGAAATTAAGTGAACACTGTATGAGCAACCTGATTTTCTCTAGTTTCAGAAGAAACAGATCTAATTACCATATTTCTCTGCAAATCTCTCCCCTTTAACCTTAATGGAGAAACAGTCACTGGTGACCCCTGATGACCAGAATGAGGTTAGTTAAAGCTCTCACACTGCAAATTAAACATGTTGTCCCTCTCTTTTGAGGTTTCATCTATCACCATATCATCTCTGCCATGTCATCAGATGAGAACAGACTACAGTTCTGAGCTCTTCCAAATTTTTCCAACTGAACCACTCTAACCTCTGCCACTCTAACCTCTGCTGTACATAATCACCAAGATACCCAGAGGTATGCTGTGGGAAAGGCATCAATTTGGCAGAGCGCCTGCCTGACTTCTCAACTTTTTAAAGCTGTATGACTGAAAAAGGCTTCTCAATCATGCTTTTGGCCAAGTGCCAGAGTAACTCACTGATATAAGCTCATTCTGCTTATATCATGATGTATAAAATGTGTGGCATGTGACAATCAAAACAGGCCCCCACCCTTACATGCTTGCTATTTAGGCTTAAGAATTATTTTTACTTCAACTTCAGCAGAAGGGACTTGAGGACTAAAGATGCCTAACAGGACATTAAGCTTTTCACCCACTAGAGCTAAAAGGTTTTAGTACTGGGAGAAATAAGTTCCCTCTCCTGTTTGTGGAGGACCAAAGTTAAGATAGGATGGCACAACAAGGCCAACCTTGTTCCAAAGAACTCCCCCAAAATGCCAAGAACAGCAAATGAGACATGGTTTGGCGTGCAGTCCTAAACTCCCTGAAGTTCACTCAAATTGTCTGCTCTATCTTGGCAAGCTTTAGGGTTCAGAAATCCAAGACCTGGGGGCAGCCAAGTTTCAAAAATAATTTGTTCAATGCTCCACAGTGTGCATCAAGTAAAGAGTTCTTGTAATCTTAGATATAGCATTTCATTAACTATTTCTGCTTCCTACACAAGATGCAAGTACTGTGATCTAAACTCTTGACTAGCAAAAAAACAAAACCATTGATGCAAGCACACAGTGCCAATAAGCATCATCATAATTTGAGGGATCATTCTAGATACTGAATACTTACAGATCGTTTTAGTTCTGTAGTTTTATTGATACTATTAACCTAAGAAAGTGGTGAGGCCAAGGCTGTGGTGAGCCCCTGTTTATGGGCTGCTGATTAACCTTAAGAGCATTTAGTTCATAATTCAGAGCCTTAATTCAGTTCACAGGAGTAAGCAGATGAAAAAAGCCCATTCACCAGTCTTTTAAAGGATACTTAGTAGCACACAGAATAATTATTGTGGTGTTCCTAAATCTAAACTATAGTTGTAGCCCATTCCTGCACCTTATAGACTAAAGTACACTGAACACACACTGTAAGCAGGAGACAATACAGGATCAAACATTTCTTTACAATGCAGAGATCAGGTCTCCTTTAACACAATGAGACTTAGTATCATTTCTTCACCAGGCAGTGCCACAGGGTTAATGGTCCAACACAAAACTCCGGAATAAAAACCTGTACCATTTGTCCAATTTTTCAGGAAGACAACACACAAAACTAATGAAACAACAAAGACAAGATGAAGGAAAAATTATGTACTAAGCAATAGGAAAGAGCCAAGCATTTGTTGAACAAAAAAGGGATACAATATCCTCTTAATGGCATGAGGTTCAGGTTTTTACCAATATCAAGTCTATTCTTATTCTAGAGAGGATGGGACATCCAGTTATTTATCTATTAGACAGGTCTTGTCCGATTTCCTGTACAATTGGTAAAAGGTATTTGATTTATCATAGTCATACAACTTAAGTGATAAAATATCCATTGAAAAGGAAACAACTTTACCTGACAGGTATGCAACTTTTTCCTTTAAGATTGGCAATACTTCCATAGCCTTCATTTCATCATTTTTGCGAAACCCTGAAATAAATGTATGTAACAAGCATGTTAATCAAGGGTTGAAGAGCAATGCATGAAGACGTTCAAATGCCTTTTAAATTAATCAATAAAATATTTTTTGTACTCAACAGTGTAGTTTCTAGCCTACAACTCTAATAGCATCAGAAGAAGTGGCATCATTTCAATATACAACTATAATAGTATCATTTGTTAAATGTCCTAACAAATAGCATAAACTTACCTTAATTTCTATCCAAACATTTTAATAAACAATACCACCTCTTGAAAAAACCTGCATGGGACTAGCCCTCCTAGCAGATTAGTTAAATAAGCCCTCAAATAGAGTAAAGCTTTTCAAAAGCAGATAAAATTAATACAATAATTCTTATTATAAAATTGTAGTCCCAAACCCTGCTTTCACTTCTTTTCCTAGCAGATACAGATCTAGTTTCACAAACTGCCTTCAAGGGAATAACCAGGCAGTTTCAGTCACCTACACACTACTTTCCACAACATTTTTAAAAACAGTTCAGTGCATTAGCAAAATGTGCCTAGAAATAAAGGCTTTTCCCTATCAGACTTCATGACATCGTTCATTATTATACTTCATCTGTAGAACATGAGCGAGCTCTCTGGCAAAAAGAATATCCATTTATTTCCACCTTTTAATGCCAGGCATTAAAAAGCAGGTTTTTAACTGATCTAAAAGACTAGGAAATTCCAACTATGCCATAAATGACCACTTTGTTAGTTGCCTTTTGAGTAACAACATTTTACCGCTTCCTTCTCATTCACTGAGACACTTCACTCATTGTTGCAAACCCAACCAAAAAAATCACGCACACCCACATGCGCACACACATGCATGTCAAAATCTACACTGTGTACACACATTCAGATCACCCAGGACAACTCTTCCAGGTTTGTTTTCATGAGAGATAAGTTGACCTGTACAGGAAGTTCAGAGAAGCAAAGAGCCTGCAGTGCGGACACTTGAATGACATGGGTTCCTCAAACACGCAACCCAGACAGCTTTTCAAGCTTTTTTAAGTGAATGTAGGCAGGTATTGTCAGTAAGGGAAGGTAGGAGCATGGTCTGTGCTGTGCAGAATCTTCCAGCCTTCCCCCTCCTTGTGCTGTGTTGAAGCCTAGCCAAGGCTGGGCAGGGTACACTTGTATGCCTCCCAGCGCCTAAGTGCCCCAGTGCGATTCAGGCAGGGAACAAGTCAGAAGCAGAACATGCCTTCTAAGGGCTTCAACCACTGGGCTTTTCTGGTCCAAAGCACACTGGGAGCATGTTTTGCTCTCTGCTTGGCTGGGAATAACACACACTCTCCCTTCCTCCCTTTTGGGATCGGAAGGGAAAAGCAGCAAAGCACGCCGGCTGCCTGTACAAAAGTTGTCTCCCCAGAGAGATATCTTCCAAGGATCCGCTTCACTCAGACTGTTAACAAGATATTTTTCTCCCAGAGTGGCCCCTTTTTCTCTGGGAGAAAAATTACAAACTTCTGTACTTTACACTTGTGGTTTCTCCTGTGAAAGCAGGAACTCTCCCTGGAGAAACTGAATGTCTGTCCAAGCCCCTAGTTGTATGCCTTAAGCCTCAATTTGAGTAGATACTCAAGGATCATCTACCTTAACAAGTCTGCCCCTCAGCAACAGAGCCCAACTGGAACCAGAGAAAATACCAGGTTTTACTGATACTTTTAACCTGAATGAGAGATCTACCTGTCCTATGTACTGAACTGAAAATTAGGTTACCAGTTTAGATACAGGTTCAGCATTTGTTAAACTAGCTACTGTATATTTTCCATTATGAAATAAAACAGTCTAATATGCATATGATTTGTATGAAAAAAATCCAGTACAATAAGAAGAAAATGTGAATGGTGGAACAATACCAATTCAGTCCACTTCTTTTATTAACCTGTTGCATTCCACTCTGTTCCTGTAAGTTAAAACTTACCCAAACCAATCCTGACCACTCAAGTTTGCTCATCTCTGAATAGCTTCTTATAGTCTATTCATCAGCACTTAGTGAACACACAACCATACTGTACTATACTGCCTGTGCTTCATTATATTTCACTTCTTAAATATTATGGCGATTCAGATTTAAAATTGTGAGGGGAGGGATGATGAGGGGGAGAAACAGAAGAAAACACCAAAATTCTGGGATAAATACTTCCAATACAAAACCACATACAAAAAAATCATCTGTTTGTTAGGAGTGGGGAATCAAAGTTCTATTCAGTCTCATTAGGGAAATGAGCTGACATTGCGCACATTCTGTGTGCAATAATGAAAAACATGCAGAGGCACACTAAGCAAAGATCATCTGAGAAGGATACTGCACTTATATAAAAAGGAAAAAAGAAGAGGAATTACATACCAAACATAAGCAACTACACCATCCGTGTATTCTGATGAATTTACTGCCAGTAACACATTTTTGGCTGGATGTTCACAATTAAGGCAGCTACAGAAATGACCGAAGCCATGTTACTGGATGCCTGCCTAGGTTTAGTCACAGAAACTGGAAGACCAGTTAAGCTAAAATGAGGATTGAGGATTCTGTGCATTTGTTGACCACCTTCTGGAAGGCCTGAATACAAAGTTTACAATGCATGCCAAAAGCATACAAAGCAATACTATCAGTACACCAACTACTACTCAGGTGAGAATTAAAGAAAATAAAGCAGCCATATTTTCAGAAGCACCTGTGAATATTCTATTATAAAAGCCTAAGTCTGTCTGTCCGTCATGCTTTATTCACACTCTGATTGGCTAACAGAAACCAGCGAGTGCTCCAAGCATGGGGAGCGCCACCATAATTCCAAGTGGCACCAAGGACTGGACAGGCAGTCCACTCCCTGCAAGAGGCAGA
This sequence comes from Gavialis gangeticus, assembly GCF_001723915.1. Classification (NCBI taxonomy): domain Eukaryota; kingdom Metazoa; phylum Chordata; order Crocodylia; family Gavialidae; genus Gavialis; species Gavialis gangeticus. The sequence continues at coordinate 21,905,498 of NW_017728992.1, read as the reverse complement.
ACAGCAGCAGCATGGGGTGTTAGGTGGTAGCACTCCATCCCAGCCCCCTGCCCGCTCCCTGGCATTCTTGACGGGCAATTGGCTAGTTTAAAATATCAGTAGTTTTTCACTCTGCTACTACATATAGAAGAATCACTCCACAGCCCAACTATGCTACAACAAGTAATGTCAGAAGAAGCAGAAATGTCAGAAGAACAGATGACGACTAGAGACTGGGTTCTGCTGCTTCTGCTTCCTGAATGAAAAGGAAATGGAACATTCTTTCAGGAAAGTGCTCTAGAAGAAACAGAAAAGGAGCAGAATGCTTTGATTCTTATTTTTCTAAAAGGTAAACTAAGTTCATCTGTGGCAGTCCAGGGTCTAACACTGAAACAAGTTTGATGCTCCGCCCATGTCCAGCAGCTTGTATAAAAATCCTCAAAAGGAACAGACAATCTGACATGCTCTTGAAGTCTGACTCGTCTGTAAAAGCAGAGAAACCAAATAGCATCTCAATTCCTTCAATAACTCAAATTAAAACCCCCATTGCTTGAGCAATTTATAGAGCTCAAGAATTTTCTCCTGGGATAAGGTCACCTTAAACTACCAGCTCTCTTGTGACAGACGCAAATGGAGTACCAAACATGATCATTGCACTGATTACTACAAAAGTTCCAAAAAGAGCCTTGAATATGAAAAGTCCATTACTGACTTACCTACTGAAAATGTGGGGAAAAAACCCAATGAAAAAACATCTTTTGAAAAAAAAAAAAAAAAAAAAAATCACTCGCATATCCTGATCCTACATATCAAAGCTACTGTCAAAACAAAAGTGAAGACCAATTTTCTTTAACCAAGAAACATAGCTGAAAATGGAAATACTTCAGGGTGTAAACTGAAAAGAATGTCATAGAACCTATGTTAGACAAGCAGGTGAGAACATAAAAGATGGACTTTTCAACTTCAATTTTTTCTTAAAGCTGGTAAAATCTCCAAAAATACATCTGACCTAGGGACAGAAATTACACATAAAATGATAGAAGTGATCAGAAGCTGATTCAAATCTATAACTCAACAGAAGTTCAGCACACACAAACTGTTCTCAAAATGGCTGAAACTGGTTTACGATAACCTTGGATGGATCAGACTTATCTGACTTAGGTTAAATCAACTGAACTTTTGAACTTCTATCATAGATCGCTGCCAAACTCAAGTTAACTCACAGTCCCCCAACATCCTAGAATGCTTTGTACCTCTCCTGCAACCCCACCCCCCCTTGCAAAGTAGGTGGCCTAGCCTTGGCCCAAACCATCTGCTCCAGCTCTAATGCCTCCTGGCTTCTGGCCTGGGCCACTGCAGGCATGTGGCTGCATTTCCAGAATCAGAAGTGAATTTCTGTTCACTTGCTCATCAGTACAAGCTACGTAGCTTAGACTAACCTACAAAGATTGAATCAATTCAGCCTTGGGCTTCTTGACTATCTGTACTTAGTCATGATGACAATTTTTAAAAAAGGAAAAAGAGAACTGAGATAATTATTCATGAAACACTTCAATAAGGAAGTAAATGTATTCAATTACTAAGAACATCATAAAACTGTCACACTCAAGCTGCATTAAAAAAACTGGCAAAAATTGGATTAGCAGTTCCAGCAACACACACGAGTAACAAATGTTTTTAGGCCTCAGAGTTACCCAATCATTATAGCGGTCCAATATGACAGAAAATATATTAGATTTTATTTCAGTGTGCTCCAATAAACTGTCCAGAAAAAATGAGAGATTTATTTGATAAAGCAAAAGCCATTAGAAGCTCATTTAAAGTTAAAAAATAAATCAATATTCAAAGACAACCGTTTCACCATTGTTTCCTTTTAAAAAAAAATTATTTCCACTAGCACTGATATTTTAGTTCAATCAGTTAAAATTGTAGCCAAAACCAGTGAATATCTTGCGGTGGCTTAAACTGAAAATAAACATTTGGTGCTATGGCAGCTAAAAAGCTGAGTATAGTGGCAAAAGACGGATTTCATCTGGGGAAGCTACACTAGCTCTCTATAAAAGCCCAGCCAGCAGAAACCCTATTCCACTGGCATAGCTGCATCCAGGTAACCAAACTAGCTACATTACTTATTTCCCCTTCTACCCAATGTAGCTATGTTGGTAAAATATTCTAGCGTACACTAAGCCTTAGGCATATGACCAATTCCACTGACTTTTAAAGGGGATTCTAAAGTGAAGAACCTGATTAAGCTTCTTGCTAAATCAAAGCTATGCTGACTTCATGAATTGAAGCTTTTTCTGAAAGGCTAACCATCCTCTGCTCCTTTAAAGACTTATTTGCATGCTATTCCGCCAAGATCAGGAATAATGAAAGAAAACAACAGCATGGGTTATACTGGAGGGAGGGGTTATTGGAAGAGTGTAGGTGTCTTGATATTTTCATTTCTGTGTGCAATAATGAAAAACATACAAGCATAGGCAACCCCTTACAAAATATTTTTAAAAATTATGCTCCTACAAAACATTTGTGGTTGTGAAGGTTTAGTTAGGCTACATTATTTAAAAAGTCATTGAATACACTCAAGAGAAGTGCCATAAATATCTGCAACAATCTCTACACAGCTCAGCAACCTCTGAGCCAGCAGTCTTTATCACAAGCTAATGGAGGTGATGTCATCCTTTCAGACCCAGCCAATCTGCAGTTCCTGCCGCCGTCTTTTTCACTGCAGTGCCTGCAGTATTTACAGGATTTCGAGAATGAAGAGGTGGCACCGTATTTGAGCTAACAAAAGGTTTGAGTCGCAGAAGTAATCCTCTGTTACCTACATAGAAAGCTTAACCTGAAGGATGGATTTGAATGGCAAAAAGGGTATTTGAATGAGGTCAGGATTACGATTAGGAAGTTTAAACAGCATGAAGCAATAACATTTGCATCACTTTAGCATAGTATGGACTTAAAACATACAATAAACAGTCTACAGCAATTTTTCCTTACTTTATCAGCTTAACAGAGCCATGTGCATCTGAATTTCACCTTAAGTAAAATTCCTCAAAGAAAGACAATTTGGATGGCTTTATTTCCACCTTTTCTTACTTTTATAAAAACAATTGAAATTTGTGGGTTTTTACTGCCAAAATTGTAGATGTATTTACCAGTAAATTATCACTTATTTGTAGCTTTACATTAGGGTGTGTGAAGAAGGCCCTACTCAATTCGGATTCGGCTCAAATCAGGGACAGCGATTTGATTCATTGATTAGGATCACTGTCCTTGATTCGATACAGCTGAATCTGAAGATTCGATGCTGCTTTGGACAATCAGTGATTCAAACAGACAGCTTTAAATGTTTTTTCTTTATAGCTCAAGGTACCAGTGTGGCTCATGAATGTTGGGGTGGATGGAGCATCCCCCAGGATTGCGGGGGGGCCCTCCACGTGCTCAGCAGTGGACCCAGAACTGGACCAGAACTACTTCCGGTCCACTTTCAGGTCCGCTGGGGAGCATGCTGGGGGGGATGCCCCATGCCCCCCACCGGCTAGGTGATCAGCCATGAGCCTCAGACCTAGGAGGCACCAGTCGCTGAGCCGGGGAGGTACAGGGGGCCCCCCAGTGCACTCTCCGGGAGACCCAGAAGTGCTTCTGGTTCACTTCCGGCTCTGCTGCAGAGCGCACTCAGGAGCTCCCCCATGCTCCTGTGGGATACCTCTATGTAGCAGGCGCATGGAGTATGTAGGTAAAACTTTTAAAGCTGTGCCTATGTCCGAATCGTCTAATCTTTCTGAATCGATTCAGATGGTTCCAATTAGATTCAGAGAGATTAAAAAAGCGTCCTCTGATTCAATTTTGATTCAGAGATTCAGTCACTGAATCAAACTGAATCGAATTAGGGATTGAAGCTTGGCACAGCCCTACTTTACATGGATTCAGTATGACCCCTTGTACTGTATTTGATAAGTGGCATACAGTGTGAGTATTTGGATGGCTATCAAGGTCTTTATGTAGCAGGAACCCCTTATTATTACTATTCTTTTGTGGTCCCTTAAGCCACACTAGACAACTTTTGTTTTATTTGAAATATAACATTTTACAGAACAAAACCAAACAATTATCCAAAGGTAGAAACTGAAAAATAACTGAAAAAGGCTTAATGATCCAAGTACCACACTCCCTAAACTACATAATCTTAACTGATGTATTGCAAAATGGACAGGGAACCTGAAGTTTCAAAGCAATCACTTAAATACCTACAACTTTGTCATCTCTTGACATATTTCGATGAAAACAGCAGGGATAGTAGCCCCTTCTGAGGGCATGAAACCTGCCAGGTTTCAAGGAGATAGGTGCGGGGGTTTCTGTTTCTGGGAAACTGAACTTCAAACTGTTCAAAGCAAAACTTGTGCTGTGTTTGTGTTAAGGCAGAGCAGGGTGAAAACAGCAGGGTTGGCAGCCTGTAACAGGGGGCCCTTCCTGGTGCCAGTTAGATCTCAGCCCGCCCACCTGTTTCTGGACCTACCGCCTGCCTCTCTTTCTCCTGCCATGCCCTGACAGAAAACCAATTTGGATATTACCCAGGCAGGAGGATGCCCATTTAGGTATCTAGAGGTGACATCCATTCTGCAGCTCCATACCTCCCCTACACTGCAGCCCAGGCCTCTCAGATTGCATCCTTCACCCGCTACAGCTGTGGTCCCATCTCTGTGAACTCTGGCTCCCTCTTAGGTCCTGGGCCTGCCTTCAGGCCAATCAGAATCCCAAGCCTCTTGTTCTGGGCATTCCTCATGGTGAGCCCCTGGCCCTTTCACCCCTGGCCCCAGCATGGATCAGTTGATGGTACCTCCGATATATTTTATTAAACCAACAGAATAGCTGGAGAAATGCATCTTAGCAAGCTTTTGGGTTTAAAAACCCTTCATCAGGCTGAGGAAGCATCTGCAGTTGGTGTGTGTGCTCTTCCCAGACAGAATGAATACTAAAAAAGCCAGAGGCAAGAAAGCCAGTCACTGAAAACGTAAATTGAGGCATCAGGGGGTAAGAGACAGGCTGGGGTGGGGAGGAAGGGGGATTTAGCAGGTAAAAGTAGAAAGGTGCCTGGGGAGTCAGATGTCAGGCAGGTTATAGTGTGTCATAAATCCAGTGTCTATCTATATTGAGTCCATGAGTTTCTGTATGTAGGAGGTTGATGAAGTGAAATACATAAGAAAAATGGCGGATCCAGCCAGCAGCCGGACTCCATTTCCTAGCAGCCCCTGCCCTCATGGCTGGGACTAGTCTCCATGAAGACCCCAGATACACCTGCGCTGTGATAGTGCAAGGCTGGGGTTGCCATGGAGACTGGTTCCCGCCACACTGGCAAGGTACGTGGCAGGGCAGGAGGCTGCTCTGCAGCCGCTGGGATTTTGCGGCAGCATCAGCTTGGTTTGGGGCCGGGGCAGACCCATGCTCTGCAGCCTACACAATCTGGACAGGGGCACGCAGGCAGTGCTCAAGGTTCACAGCTATGCTCTGGCCTTGGACCAAGCTGCCCCTGCTGCAAGATCCCAGTTCCGGAGCAGTCCCCTACCCTGTCCTACTGCACACCCGGCCAGCGTGGCTGGGGTTGGTCTCCATGGTAACCCCAGCCCTGCATTATCACAGCACAGGTGTGGCTGGAATCTTCATGGAGACTGGTTCCAGCCATGTGGGCAGGGGTTGCTGGGAAATGGAGGCTGGCTGCTGGCTCAGTGCCCTTGAAGTGTAATTTAAAATCACAAGTCTCTTGAATTTATTTTTTCTAGTTATAGCTTTTTTTCCCCACTGTGCATTAAGCAAAAAGGAAGGTTGCTTAGTATAAGAGTAACCAATAACTGTTCCAATACACTGGTGTCCAATAAAATTAAACAATTTCCATGAGGGCTGCACTAATTTACTTGCACGTGTTTGTTCATCACATGAAGTCCTGCATGCTGACGGACAAAGTGTGGTAACTGTGCAAGGAATGAGTGACTGAAGGAATGGACAGTAGCAAGAGCAACAACCAAGACAAGCAGTGGAGAGGTTGGAAGACTGTATTATTTTGTGATGGGTGAGTAGGCAAGCCTGACAAGAGCTGATTCAGATAAAAAAATGCAATTACCTCAGTGTTCCTAAAGTGACCTAAAAATTGGGGGTCTTCTTTTAGAGGCTGTTGAGGAAAAGAAATCCATCATGCCTGATTGTGATGTATCGGGTGAAATTTAGGGGTGCTTTTTTCTTAAAATACTTGTCTTATGGTTACAGTTAAATATGCATATTAAAAACTAT
>NW_017728992.1:21868864-21894237 GCF_001723915.1 Gavialis gangeticus | reverse complement strand
GTGGAGGAAGTAACTGCAGATGTGGTGGAAATAGCAAGAGAACCAGAATTAGAAGTGGAGCCTGAAGATGTGACTGAATTGCTGCAATCTCATGATAGAACGTTAACGGATGAGGAGTTGCTTCTTATGGATGAGCAAAGAAAGTGGTTTCTTGAGATGGAATCTACTCCTGGTGAAGATGCTGTGAACATTGTTGAAATGACAACAAAGGATTTAGAATATTACATAAACTTAGCTGATGAAGCAGCGGTAGGGTTTGAGAGGATTGACTCCAATTTTGAAAGAAGTTCTACTGTGGGTAAAATGCTATCAAACAGCATCGCATGCTACAGAGAAATTTTTCATGAAAGGAAGAGTCAATCGATGTGGCAAACTTCATTGTTGTCTTACTTTAAGAAATTGCCACAGCCACCCCAGCCTTCAGCAACCACCACCCTGATCAGTCAGCAGCCATCAACATCGAGGCAAGACCGTCCACCAGCAAAAAGATTACAACTCGCTGAAGGCTCAGATGATGGTTAGCATTTTTTAGTTTTAACCAAATTAAAGTATTTTTTAATTAAGGTATGTACATTGTTTTTTTAGACATAATGCTATTGCACACTTAATAGACTACAGTATGGTGTAAACATAACTTTTATATGCACTGGGAAACCAAAAAATTCGTGTGACTCGCTTTATTGCGATATTCGCTTTATTGCGGTGGTCTGGAACCGAACCCGCAATATCTCCGAGGTATGCCTGTATGTGGATGACAAAAAATTATAATAGAAATATATCTGACCAGCCACAGATAAAGAAATGCTAAGATGCCTATAGTAGGTGCTCTGCTTTTTGAAAAATACTTAAGTCATCTTAGTCATTGCATATAAAGTATGGCATATTATGTTCGTCAGTTTTGAGAAAGAGGGAAAAAAGTATCTAGTGGGGTTTTTTTATGGCCTTCATGACCTTTTAAATACAGCTTCTTTTCTAAGCTTCAGGGTAACAAAAAGATGGGATAAGAATGGTTTCAAAAGGCTCATTAATTCCAGCTTCAAGGTACCTCTAACTGGGATTTAAGGAAGGGAAACGTGCATTTGTGGAACCTTTTGAAAAGACAATTAAAACTGAGGGAAACGGCTCTGTCACTAGTACATGTATTGAAATACATCTTCTAGGATTTACTATTCAGCAGGTTTGGTAAAATTCTATATAGCAATAAGATTTTTTAGCACACTCTTCTAGCTCATGGTTTTGGATCTTAATTTGGAGATAAACCTGCAGCATAAAGAAGGATAAAGAAATAAATGTTATTTTCTGGCAAATGAAATGGTCTGAAAATTCTCATACATTTCTAGTATTTTTTATAGATTTCCTGGATTAATTTTCCATTTAGAGTTGAGCACATCTAACAGCTGGATAACTATTTTGGTTTTTGACCATGTCCAGCCAAGTATGCTGGATATAGCTATGAAGAAGATAGAGCTATGGATATAGCTACCTTCATTTTTAACAGTAGCATAAATGGCCGGTATTTTAGCCTGGGAACTCAAGTGAACATTGAGATGCAATTACGTTGCTCTGGAACTTTTCTTCCCAGATCAAAGATAAGACACATTGCGGTGAAAGATCTTGCCTTGTAATTGCCTTAAGCTGTACTGGTTTTGTATGTAGCTGAAATTTGTCTTTAGGGAAGTTTCCAAACACTGCATTAACTGGAAGTATGAAGTAAACCAGCTGATTAAACTGTACTCAGAAAAATTAGTCATGGAGTGCAACATGGCCTTGAATGTTGGCTTTATGTATTGGCTTACCGTATCAAAACCCCACTGAGGTGCAGCACAATAAAATGCAGCAACAAAGTGGAAGAAGACCTTAAAATAAGGTGCTCAGCAGAGGAAAAGATAAGGAAGACGATTAAGAGCCTTATAAGTCAATGAATGAATGAAGTAATGCATATTTAAATGAGTTATTGAGATTCATGAAGGAAAGCAGGTAACTTGGGTTACAGTGAGTTCAACACTAATGGAGCCATTGGACTGGCCTTAAAAGCATCTGAAAAATAAATATTTGGGCCTCTGCTGTCTCTCTCAGCTTTTAAACAAGCACCCGGAATCTAATTATTGTTTCAGAAAGAAGCAGGGGCTGCATTACACTGTTGTATTGGTGGCACTGAAATTACTGAACTCTTGAAAAATTAGAAGTGGGTGGACCTGAACTGCAGCTGTCCAGGTCTAGTGGTCTGTGAATTATTGGGTGTCTGGAATCTACGTTAGCAATTCTTCTAGTTCTCCTTTTTGAGTAAAAGGAAAATAGGAGGAAAGAAAGTCACACAACATGAGTCACTATATTGCACTTGGGGGAATTTGCCTTAAATGTGCGTTTCACCCGAAAACTGAGTAAAGTGGACTCCTCAGAGATAAATTACCTTTAGAAATAAATTTCTTTTTCAGTTACATTGCTCAAAAGCAAAGTTCTGAGACATCTTCAGTGTTCCAGATGTCTTCTTCACTGCTGTTCTTTAGAACCTAGAAATACATGGTGCTTGAAACTTTTTGGAAAGACTTTAAAAATGCTGGCTTCCTAATGACTAGATCTCTCCAAGGTGGCTGATTATTGTCACTACAGGCAGTCTTCAACTTAAGACATTTCAAGTCACAACTAATGGCACTTACGATGTTTATAAATTGACACCGTTTTGACTTTCTGACATCAGTTTTGACTTTATGATGCTTGATTTAACGCCATGCCATGCCAGCAAACAAGTTAATTGTGTTACCCATCTCCCTGGAGAACCTCTGTCCAAATTTCCTTGGACAGTTTCTTTAAGAAAGCAGACAAGACTCCAGAACAACCTGCAGCCAAGACTCCTGAGAAGACTCTAGCCTAAAACCCTGCAAAAAGTCCAACCAAGAGCCCTAAAAAGAATCCAGCATAGACACTTCAAAAGTCCTTCCAAATCAGCATGATTGCTATTTACAATACAAATACATTAATGTAGCTATATTACTCATCAATAATTGATTGATGTACAAAATTCTGGGTTATCTTTGGTGAAACTAGGATATTGGGCCTTGATTCAGGAACCGATCCCTCATTTATAACATTGTTCCAATGGGGAAAATGGGTTCCAAGTTACAATGTTTCTACTTAAGACATGATTTTCAGGAACCAATTGTGTCATAAGTCTGAGGACTGCCTGTATTGCCATAGGGAGAACCAAGCAGGTTCTTGTTCTGTAATTCTCCTATTCCAGGTGTCCCAGGAGGCAAAGTAATGAACGGGACTCACCTGCAGCTCAGGACAGGATGTGCACGAGGCAGAGGGAGGAGCCCACATGGCTCATTATCCACCTTTTCATTTAATTGCAGCCAGCTGGTGACATCACGGACAGATGCCAGCCAGCAGCAATAAAACAGCGGCTGTGGCCCCGGAGGGGGAGGGTAGCCCATGTGAGGAGCAGCAGCCGTCACCACCAGCAAGAGGAGCATCAGTTGCAAGAAACGTGGAGCTGGGAGAGCCGGATGGAGCGGGGCCAGACCTCCCGACTGGAGACTGCACCAGGCAACGCTGGAGCTGGAGGCATGGCACCTGAGGACACGGCTGGAAGAGTACCAGGGGGTGACGCGACCCACAGGTGGGGTGCCGGGATGACGGAGCACGGAGATAGCCTCGCCAGGGAGGAGAGACCCTGGGAGAGCCCCAAGGGGGTACAATTGGGGTGGGCATCGCCGCCAGGCACAGACAGAATATTGAGCAGGAGGGAGGAACACTGGAGGTGATCGGTCCGGGTCGGGCCAGAAGGGAGCCGGGGAGGGCTCAGAGCAGACCAATTAGAGGATAGGGAGACACTGGGGGGGGTCAGCATTTTGGTTGTTTCATTCATCTAGGCAACCCTGGCTAAGGGATAGAGAGCTAGGGGAGTGTGCCCGCAGGTTGAGGCTGAAGGGAAGCCTCTGTGAGACCACTGTTTCCTTTGATTTTCCTTTCCCTGAAGAAAGGGGTGCAGGCAAGGAGGGCCATGGGGCCGAGCCTGATGGTGAGCACCACGGCTGGGAACAAGAACAGCAGGCGAGGGACACACCAAAGGTGGTGTGAGGCCGGGGTGTAGGGGTGGCGGAGTCCCATGAGCGACCGCCAAGGGATCCTGGGTCACGGGGTATCCTGTAAACCGACCTCTCACACTGAAGAACATCAAGTCGTGGTGGGAGAGAATGGGGTTGGGGACACGAAGAGAAGAGAGCTACTCCAGCACTGACAAGATCCCAACAGGTGTTTGACATCTACCTGCAAAGCAAAAACCACTTGAGAGCAGTTAATCAAAGCCCGGAGGTCACACCAGGTCAGCTGTACCCGAATAGCATCTGTGGATTTCTGTTGCATCATAGAGAACTTTAAAAAGGTAAAGAAACAAAATTGAGAGACCCATAAAAAGCTCTGAATCGATTTGAAGCATCCAAATTGATTTGGAAAAGATTCGGAAAAAGATACAGCAATTCAGAAAAGGCAGTCTTGTGGGGAAACAAACTGAGAAGCAGGGGGAGGGGAGGAGCAGAAAGACTGCTCTCAAATTGATGTCTGTAGCTGGCCAGTGACTGATCTTTCCCTGAGTTCCCTTCCAATAACAGTGCTCTGGGGGAGGGACATAGAAACAGCATATAAGGCTCTGTGTGAAGCCTTTCTGTCCTTTTTGTGAGCTGACTGTCTGGAAGCAACAGCATGTGAAAGGTACTGGCTGCAGCAGCTGGCTTCCTAGTCAGCCTCTTCACTCTTTTGCTAGTCTCTCTTCTTGGAAAGGATTGGATATACCCTTCCAATATATTACAAATAGAAGACATAGTAAGCAGACAGAAAACATAGTAAGCAGATAGAAGCAACAATTATGTGGCCAGGGGCCACTGGGAAAATGCGTCCACTGCCAGCCCATGGGCGGGACTTCGCCCACCTCAGTCTACTGAGACATAGTTGGGGAAGAATTTAGAGGGAACACGCAATGGATACAGGGCATAATATTAACTGCATAGTGCACTGAAGTGGTCATCTTATACACATTTAGTTTCAAGCTTGAGACTGTCAACTGTATCTTATTTCTTAAGCTGTCACACAGTTAAAAGTCACTTATTTCTTTACGTCCAAGAAAAAACATGATAGGCAAGAGAATGATTTCTTGCAATATCTTAAGTGCTCAGAAATCATTTTACACTTTCAGCTATTGGCAGTAGCACAGAAGCCATATAAAACAGAGGAGAGGAAATAACTGCATAAGAAAATACACAGGCATGTAGTGGGGTGAAACACATTCAGCTTCTTGCCAGAAGTTGCATCATTACCAAAACTGAAAGAAAAAAAATGTGACTACTTTATAAGTATGGCCAATACCCATCTATGAAAATACATTAAACAGCATTTATGTTATGTTTTAGTCTGCTTAGCATTCATCATCCTGTTAGCATTAAAGCTTAAAATTAGGTAAATGAGACCTATTTCATATCTGCAGTTGGGGGCTGGATTTTTAAACTCCATCAGTCTATTGTCACCTTCCATCTGTTGCTGCATCCAAATTCTTAGGTGACTCTGACTTCTAGGTAGGAAATTCATATTACTTCACTAACAGTCTAATATTCCAATTTACTGCGTCATTTCTGGAACAAACAGAACTTCATACTTTTATTCAAGTGAAAACATCACCAAATTGCTCTCATCTCAAACTACATATTTCTTGTTGGCTGGTACAGCAGACATATGAAGCTTAATTTGGAAGCATTGACCATTATAAGCTCTCATTTCTGTTGGTCTTTATTTTTTTTCCTGGAGCTTACCTGGTTTAGCAGATGCTTGCCCCAATGATGGCTATGGGTAAACAACAAAAAATAGGAGTATTTTGTTTAGTAACTTAACAACGTGCTCTAGGAGGTTCTGCTTTACTACATCCTGAACATCAGTTCTGTCTCATGTTCATTAGCACCGTTAAGGTTAATAGCTGGGAGAAACTGTATATTATTGCTTGTGTATGTCATCCAAAAAAGCTTGCAAAAGGAGCCACCTCATGTAATGGCATATTTTGCAATCAGCTGTTATGTAAGAGCTGAATGTAACCGTAACAGCTGAAAACATACCTGCAAAAGGATTTCTTAAAAACTGCTTGTTAACACAACATGCAAACTACTTGGGAAACCAAGCACACCAAAAGGCTGCTTATGAAAGAGTAGAATATTAGGGTGACGTGCTTAATGAAAGGAACAAATGATCACACAACTATTAAAAAACAGTTTCCCCCATTTGGCATTAGTTACAGAGCAGGAGTTCCAGGTAAAGAAGGAAAAATATACTTCCAGCCTTTTTGATTTTTTTTCCTTTACAAGCTTCAACTTTGCTACTGTTCCTGCTGGTCACCGGTAAGGCTGCATAAAGGAATAAAGAAATAGGGTTTAGCATGTTGATTTGCAGATGCTGCAAAAAAGCCTAAAGGGAAAAGCAGCAAAGGAATGATGACGACAAAGCAACAATAAACATTCCCAACAGACCCAGCTTTGCCTCAGCGGGCCAAGGAAGGTCCAGGTAAACCAAACATTGATACTGATAGAATAGTTTCTGTACCTCAAGCAAACTTATGGCTAGAGATACTATATGCCTTCCATTACTGCAACCATAAACCCCAATCTCTTCTTCTGATCACACTAATTTCTAATGTTATGGGCCTGGCCTCTTGTAGTTTATGACTTACTTTTGTTATATCCACACTCTAGCATCACTCCTTACTTAACAGTTTAAAAGGTAGACTTTCCTGCAAACAGCACAGAAGTTATAATCAGATTACTATCAACATCTGTACCACACTGAAATTAAAACAATAAACACATCACCCCACTCCCCTCAAAGCCAGACTAACTTCTGAATGCAAACCAACATGGCCTTGTGACTGGCAGGTCTTGCCTGACCAACCTCATCTTCTATGACCAGGTAACATATGCCCTGGACAAGTGAGATGATGTGGATGTCATATCTGGACTTCAAGAAGGCCTCTGATCTAGTTCCCCATGATGTCCTCATGGTTAAGCTGGGGAACTGTGGCCTTGCTCATCATATGGTCCGATAGCTAGGCACCTGGCTACAGGGTCGGACCCAAAGAGTACTAGTTGAAGGGAGCAAATCAACGTGACGCAGGGTTACCAGTGGAGTCCCTCGGGGCTCAGTACTTGGGCCAGTACTCTTTAACCTTTTCATCAACGATCTAGATTCAGGAGTCAGATGTGAACTAGCCAAGTTTGCAGACAAGACCAAATTATGGGGGAGGGCCACCATACTGCAGGACAGGCTGGGAATACAGGCCGACTTGGATACACTCTCAAGGTAGGCTGACCAAAACCAGATGGCTTTCAATGCAGAGAAGTGCAAGGTGCTGCACCTCAGTAGGAAGAACCCTCAGCATACTTACCAGCTCGGCTGACTAGGACCACAACCGAAAGGGACTTGGGGCTCTTGATTGACCACAAGATGAATATGAGCCACCAATGTGATGCAGTGGCAGGCAAAGCTAACCAAACTCTGGCATGCATCCACCAATGCATCTCAAGCAAAACCAGGGAAGTCATCCTCCTGCTTTACTCAGCCCTGGTGAGACCACAGCTGGAGTACTGCATCCAGTATTGGGCCCCCCACTTCAGGAGGGATGTGGAAAAGCTTGAGAGAGTCCAGAGGAGAGCCACTCATATGATCCAAGGCCTGGAGGGCAGACCGTACAAGGAGAGGCTGAGAGACTTACAACTCTTTGGTCTGGAGAAGAGAAGGCTCAGGGGGGACTAGGTGGAAGCCTACAACTTCTGGTACATCAGGACCTGGGAGCACTCCTGTTCACTAGAGCTCCCCAAGGGATAACAAGGTCTAATGGCCATAAACTCCAGAGAAGCCAATTTAGACTGGATACAAGAAAAAAGTTCTTTTCGGTATATGTGTCCAGGGTCTGAAACAAACTCCCCACAGAGGTGGTGCAAGCACCTACTCTGGACTCCTTCAAAAAATAGCTGGATTTAATTCTTGCTGGGGTCACCTGAACACAGCTGACTTCCTACCTATGGCAGAGGGGGCTAGACCCAATCATCTCATGATGTCCCTTCCAGCCCCAAATGTCTATGAAATCTATGTTTTATTTGTGATCTGGCTAACTGGAGCCAGCTGGGTCCCTCCACCACCAGACTGGCCCTGGCACCAGGCACTGCATCTGCCCATGAGCATGTGTAACCTTCATGTCTGGAGTCTATGCCCTCCCTGATGCATGCTCAGTACTGCCCAAACCAGGAGCACCTGCCCTTGGCATATCCGGTCTCCAGTGATAGCAGCCTTGAATTGGCTACCATGTGGTGGTGGGTCTGGGACTGTCAATCAGCTGTTTGTCAGTCCCAGACCCCAAACCACACCAGTCTTGAAGCTGTATTACCTCCATCTGTGAAGCAATCTGATAATAGCTCAACTGTGTTACTCCTACAATCTGGAGATGCTCCTCCAATGAAAGGTCATAACTTAACTAAGATACAATTGCACTTGGCAAGAGTTTTACCGCTTGAATGTATGTAAGAGTGCTAATGTCTTAAATGCAGTTAATACAACCTAAGTGTAATGTGCAATATGGCCATTTGTCAAAAATATCCCTTTACCCTGGCCTGACTTTATTCTTTCAGTGATCCTTTACTAGAAGGAACTTAAGTCATCTTAAGTCATGAAAGATGTGACGCTGATTCAAAGTTCCAGACTAGCTGAGAGTACAAGCCCACGAAAGAAGTGACACACAAAAAGAAGATACTCAGCATAACCAGTAAAGGTAAGTGAACCCTTTCAAACTGAGATGTTGGGGAAAGATAGTCGTCATTTGCTGCTAGTCTCACTCGCACCCCTGCTACAGTCCCCACTTTGCATAAATCCATTAGAGGCATTTAAAAAGCACAAGTAAATTACACCACAAAAACATTTTTGAATGGAAGGATGTTCTTCCCGACAAATTCGTTTGTGCAATGAGTCTGAATACACAATAATGTTCCAAAGTGAATAGAAATCAGTAGTCTACAGGGTAAATGGAAACTTATGCAATTTGCTTTTAATGAGAAAGCAGTTGCTAATAGCAACCTTCCCTCCCCCGCCCCAGTCCTAAAAAGGAAGCTTAACACAACAGTGTTTGAAGAGATATCTGCAAAGCTTTCACATTTGTCATTTTGGGGGGGGCGGGGCAGGAGGGAGGGGATATATTAGGCTAGTCTAGCCGGGTATTCACATACTGTACATAACCAGCATAGATGCAGAATAGAGATGACGGTAATAAGCCAAAAAAAGGAACCAAGCCACAGCAGCAGTAAAGCAGCATTAGACACATGCAAGCATGGGGTGTGCTGAGGCAGAGCCGTACAGCTCTACCCATGCGCAAACCAATGACAGCATGCCTACCACATGATCAGCAGCCCTTGCAGTAGAACACATTACATCATCATCATTGTACAGAGCTGCAGCTATTACAGAGCCAGTGAGAAACAGTTATATACAGAACACAGCCTGCTTTTTTCTCTCCTTATGAATAACCACCCCTGCTTTCCAACAAGTCACAAAGCCAGGAAATCCGCAGAATTATCACCAATCATAGCCATGTTCCCCTCTTTACAACACTTCCAGGGCTATAAGGACAGAGCAGTTAGAATAGGCTGTGTTCTCTCTTTAACAGCATCATTTGACAAACAAAGAACATGATTCTCTTGCCTTTGCCCATTATGTGAGACGGATGCCTACTGTATCCATCTGCAACTACCAGGGCATCTCAGACTGGCGCAGATTTGCAATTATAAAACAAGAGTGGGCTCCACTTCAACAGATAAACAGTAGTACAGGGAAGGAAAATAAATAAAAAACAACTGTGCCTAGACTAAGAAGCAGCCTCATATGCCCTTTGAAAAATTCCATCTGCACAAGACAAGTAGTACCCCTCTTCCAGACAAGTTCATAACTCACATTTCCAATTCTGTAATTTTCCAGATCTATGTTACATCACAGTGTACATGTAAATATTAAAATGTGCTGTACTAGTAACAGAGATTTGCACTTCATTGCTGACAACAGTACAAATGCACATAAATCCTAGCTGAAAAGAGCCATTAAATTACTCTTTTGAGACCATACTAACAAAACCATTTAACCTTCACTGTATTTATGTCCTACAACTAATTCTTGGGTCTGTCACATCCAAACTGTTATACATCATCATATACATGCACCTCTGCAGGCTAGGTTTTGAAAAAGAAATTATGGATCCTGCCAATACTGCTGCCTGCTCTCGATAATCCCACTGATTGTACTATTCTCTGTCAGACAGTAATTCCTGAATTGAGACCTATGTATATGTAACAAGAATTCATATCTTCCCCTCACTTCACTGTACTGAAGGTAGACTGTATTTTCCTTCTGGGCCAGGTTCATTACGTTGGTGGTGACCTACAAAGCCAAAAAAAGGACTAGAATTCTGTGTAAGAGACTCTACTTGGAGATGCTGTCAGATGCACTCAGCAGAGGTGTGCAACCTCCCTTTATTCACCCCCAGAATGACAGCAGTTATCAGGTAATTACAGATTTGGATATATGTTACCAGACCTGCACCCCCAACCCCATGATTTAATTCCAATGCCCTGTTTCTAGGCATTAATCAATGGTGATTATGAAGGGAGAGAAAAACTCTCAAGTGAAAAGAGATAGGGTGCTATTTACACATTTGCTGAAAGCTGGATTCCATTCAGTTTGACAGAGGGGGTCATGATCCACTTGTTAAGTGATTTCATTTCTGAATTAAGAACAGTATTACTACAATGAAAGACTGCATTTTGCTTCGAAGTTTCTCTAGGCCAGGAGTGTAGCAGCCTACCTGCTGCTGAATTTGGGGGTTTCAGTCGCTTCTAGTGACTCAGATGAGCAGCAGAGGGAAGTGGAGGGCGCGTGGAACCTGCATAAACCTCACAGGTTGCAAAGCCATGCCAATACAATGGCTTTAGCAGCCATGGGGATCAGCACTGCTGCTGTCATTCACAAATCAGCCAGCCCACAAGAAGCCCCACAGACTATATCTGATCTGCAGGGCCAAATAAGTTTGACACCCTTCTCTAGACCAAGACTGGAAGAACATATATTGCCTATTCTTAACCAAGGGGGTGACAGTGTTTACAACAGGATTACAAAAAAAGTGGATTGAAATTCACCCCCCACACCTGAAAAGTACTAATATTTAATGTCACTGCCTGAATGATAATGCAAGCAACCACTGACATATGGCCTATATCTTTATTTCAACTCCCCTCATTTTTTTCCTACCGAACCCAAAAAAAGCACTTGCTTTAAACAGATACTCTCTGTACAGAGGGGTCCCCTTTTGTTGGGTTGAAAGAACCAAACTACTCAAATAACAATGTTTCTCCAATACCCCCTTCAAAAGTGCTAATCCTTCACAGTATCCAAAGCTTTAATACTTAAATTTCAGAAAGTTATTTATTACATTTTTTATCCTCACTGGCTGTTGCAGATTGTGCCTTAAAATGCATTAGCTGTTTGCTTTCTTTGGCACAGGTGCAATGCTGAGAAACCAGAACCTCACATGTTGGAAAGACTCAAGAACAAGGTGTTTTGCTATTCATTATCTAATTAATTGGGATAAAATAGGTGCTGCAAGGGTTATTGACAGGCTGGCCAAAAAATCACAATGGACAAATATAGTAATAGAACAGTTTTCCCCCCCCCACACTATTTTTCTAGAGAAGCCTGCAGAAACATTTGTCAGTGGTTGGCCCATCCTGATAGCTTTTGCTCAGACTTCTTAACCTATTATGTACATGTTCTAGAGCATCACTACCTCCTAGCACTAAGGGTAAAAAAAAAAAAAAAATCTTAAGTAAGGCCATCGTCCGCATCCTTACCTTTGGGTTATGAACAACTTTACCCCATTAGTAGGGGTCTGCCAAAGTTGAGGCAGTTGCCAGCTGACCGCATGGGAGTGCAGTGAGCCCTTGGCCAAGGGGCTCCAGTGGCACAGCCTCTCATCACCTATTGGCCCCAGGATTGCCCATCCTCCCCATCGCTCATCACCGATTGGCTGCAAAGGCTGTCCATCATGCCACCCTAGCCCTTGACTGCTTGGTGTGGTGAGGGGCAAGGCTGCATGATGGATAGCTCTTGCAGCCAATCAGCAATGACGGGCAGAGAGCAGCAGCCACTGTGCTGTGCTGGCAGCCCCCCCTGCCCACAGCAGCCACAAGAACTGCTGACTGCCCTGAGGGAACCAGCATTTTAATTTTCAGTGACTTTTTTTCCCCAGGGAGTCTTCGAAAAGTACAGGCCCTGCCTTTTTTCATGGGGCCTACCCAAAATCATGGTTTCCACCCTAGGCACCAACTTTTATTTTTGCTGCTGGGGGGGTAGGAGGGAGGGAGGGGCTAAGACAATAGGCATATAGAAAGTTTTTACACATTTTGGGTAACAACCCTTTCCCCCCCCAGAGGGGTCAGGGCCTTTAGGCCCCCACATACTCAACTCCCTTGGTTTCCATGAAAATTGCAAAATCATGGTCTCTACCCTTTAGATACACTTTCCCATGATCACAGTTTCAGTTACCTATCCTAAGTATTTCAGAATCTGATTTACTACAAAGCCAACCTTCCTCAAGTTTAAAGAACTACTTATGGGAACATAAAGTGGTCATTTACACCAGAACCTATGATTTACAGTATTACACAGATTTCTACTCAATCAGTGGTCTACTGGGTGTCTATACCACCTCTCCTGACCAAAGTGACACAACAAAGTACTGCTGCTTACAGTGACTTAGTTTCAGTTCTGAAAATTCAGCAAAACAAATTATTTTCCTGATCTCTATTCCAAGATAGGACCAACATGATGTCCACCTATCAAACACTTCCTAATTTCCCAAGTATTGTTTTTCTACTAAATTAAGCACTCTCAGGATATACTGAAACTCTAAACTAATATTGCTTGTGTTTAACATAGTCACTATCCCACGTAAGTTTAAATCCACCATAAAGGCACAGACAGAACAAGTGATAGTTAAGAGTGTTAGGCTGACAGGATCTCTAGACAAGGTTGGCAGCCAGGTAGTTTTAATATGATCTTATTAATGCTAACTTTTTATATAAAGACAGAGCTAAAGCGGCAAATATTTTATCTACAATCTATCAACCTGGTGAGGCCAGAGTTGGAATACTGCACCCAGTTCTGGGCTCTGCACTTTAGAAACAATGAGAAGTTTGAGAGAATCCAGAGGAGAGCTATGCGGATGATTAGAGGTCACAAGAACAGGCCTTATGAGGAGAGGTGGAGAGGCATGGGACTCTTCAGCCTGGAGAAGCAAAGGCTCAGAGGGGACTTGGTGGCAGCCTATAAGTACATAAGGGGTGTGCATCAGGAACTGGGAGAACATCTGTTCACCAGGGCACCCAAAGGGAAGATAAGGTTTAATGGTCACAATTTCCTCGAAGATCATTTTAGGCAGGGACATAAGGAAAAACTTCTTTATTGTCTGAGTCCCCAGGGCCTGGAATAGAGTCCCCCCAGAAGAGATGCAAGCACCTACTCTGGACACTTTTAAGAAACACTTGGATGCCTATTTTGCTGGGATCATGTGACCCCAGCTGACTTCCTCCCCCTTGGGCAGGGGGCTGGAACTGATGATCTTATGAAGTCCCTTCCAGCCCTAATGTCTATGAAATCAGTGAAACCTGGGTATAACCATTCAAAATTTATCAAGCCAGGCTAGACTATTCAGATGGTGGGCAATACAGAATCCTTTATGTAGCAGACTTGCAGGAATCATCTCCTCTTCCCTCTATCAAGCCACATCCTACCCTTCAAAAGATTAGAAGTGTGGCCTTAACACCAAAACACTGTGTTTAGTATCCCTTTGGAAGTATTAATTAGCAATGAGCTTCAACAAGATTGGATATCCCCATTATTTTAACAAGCACTTAATTCCTTCTCAAGTTTTGCAAAGCTTTTGCTCTAAAAGAATTTCCACAGCCAAGCATTAAAAAGGTCTTACATTACCTAGAGAGCTATTATTCCCTAATAGTAGTTCCTATATAGTCCACAAAGCATCTTTTTGGGGTCTCTTTTCCAGAAGGGACAACGTGAGTTAACACCATTAAGTTTTCAAAACCAGCACCTGGGTCAAGTTTGTTGCGTGTTTTTTTGTATTGCTAAAGCTTAAGTTCTAAAAAACTAGCACTAACAGAAATAATTTTGAAGTCATCTTTGTTTTTCTTGAATATAACATCCTTTGGATTTTTGCCTTAAATTACAAGTATTGTCCAGCTGCATGAGAACCCCTAAGCACAACAAAACCTTACCAAATGTGGAACTAAAATATTTCCAATCTACAAGTTGAACATTATAATCTTTCATTGGTTTTGAAGGAATCTCAGCTGATAGTGTCAGGCACTAAATAGCAAAAAAAAGTTTTTAGACCAGAAAACAATCTAAGAATAGGTTACAAACATAGGAGGGAGAACAACTAACAGGTCTGTGCTAGCAATATTACAAACTTTTAAATTTCTTGGGCTATTAAAAAGAAATAGAAAAGGGAGGGAAGGTGGTGAACTTGGTCTTCAAGTTTGCTGAAACCAAGATAACCACACTTCTTCATAGAAGATTAATACTCAATTTATGCAACAGGCCTACTCCATGGGAAGCTATAGGTACAGATTAAAATTTTCATTTACCAGAATAAGGCTTATATCAATTGTTAACAGGTGCATACACTATCATTTTTTGCCTCTTGGAAAATGCAAGGGAGAAAAACCCTCTAGAAATAGCTTAAAATAATTCACATTTCAAACTTATACTGAAAGCTCAACTACAGAACCTTTTTTCTAGTAAACACCCATACTCTTTAACATCAATTGACAGATATCCAACTCCCAAGAAATTCCTATGATCTCTTACCCATTTAAAGACAAAAAAAACCCAGAGGGACTTCTATTCGGCTTTAAAAAATATTATCTTTACCACTACAAGCCTGTACAATGTTGTTCCTCAAAGTTTGCTTAGGTTACATATCAAGATTTTACTGTATTACTTAAATAAGTATGAGAGAAAATAGGACAGGGAGGTACCTTAGGGACAAATTGGTTCAGAAAAGCATGACCTTTCACAGACAGCCTTGTTAATCCCTATTGATTCATTCAACCCACTTTTTGCCTCTTTCAGCAATACCCACTCCTCCCGTCCCTTTTCTTTGCATTTGAATTCCTTTCTACCAATAACCCTTTTTTTCTATAAATCCATTCATAGTATATGTTAAAGTAGGCTGCTGCCTATAAAAAGGCATCTATGAAAAACAAATAAAAATAAAAATAAAATCAGAGACTGAAATGCAGGATTCTTTCAAAAACACTTTCCTAAAGTTTTTCTTATTAAGTCTACGCCACCAGGTTACAGGGGTGAGAACAGGATGGGTTTCAACACTGACAAGTGCAAGGTATTGCACCTGGGGAGGAAGAACCAGCAGCATACCTACAAGCTGGGGAACTCCCTTCTTGTCAGCACAGAGGCAGAAAAGGAACTTGGAGTCATTATTGATTCCAAGACGAACATGGGCCGCCAATGCGAGGACATGGTCAGGAAAGCTAACTGCACCTTGTCATGCATCCACAAATGCATCATGAGCAGGTCCAAAGAGGTGATCCTCCCCCTCTACGTGACACCGGTCAGGCCGCAGTTGGAGTACTGTGTCCAGTTCTGGGCACCACACTTCAGAAGGGATGTGGCCAGCATTGAGAGGGTCCAGAGAAGGGCCACTAGCATGATCAGGGGGCAGCAAGGCAGGCCCTATGAGGGGAGGCTACAGGACCTGAACCTGTTCAGCCTCCACAAGAGGAGGCTGAGAGGGGATCTGGTGGCTGTCTATAAACTGGCCAAGGGGGACAAGAAGGCAATGGGAGAGTTCCTGTTCCCCCCAGCACTACTGGGAGTAACAAGGAATAACGGCCATAAGTTGACGGAGAGTAGATTCAGGCTAGATATTAGGAGGCAGTATTTCAGAGTCAGGGAGGCTAGGATCTGGAACCAACTTCCTAGGGAAGTGGTGCTCGTTTCTACCATGGGGATCTTCAAAAGGAGGCTAGATAATCATCTAGTTGGGGTCATTTGACCCCACCATTCTTTGCTGCCCGTGGCAGTGGGTCAGCCTTGATGATCTGCTCAGTTCCCTTCCAACCCTGCCAACTATGAAACTGTCAACTTAATTAAAAATGGGATATTTTGGTAACCATCCTTTATTATTTCAATCTAAAAAATTATATTAAATGTTACCTTTTTCCTTTTAAAGCAGGGAGCAGAAAGTTATTGATATTTATCATCTTTTTCTTTTCTTAAGATCTTCCACAATATTTCACCCAAACATTCAATAAGATGGAAGAGAAACGTATGTCCCCCCTTATGTGATCACTTGCTGGCATTTTGCAGTGTTCTTGCAGTTGATTCGATTATTGCAATTTTAGAGCATGCCAATTTTAGTTTTCACTAGTCATTACTAGCAGAACTTAGCTTCAGACCAAGGAGTCATTTCTGATGCCACGCAAATTAGTAGGGAAGACCCACGCAACCCAAACGGTTGCCAAATTATATTTACAGACTGAACAAGGCCATTGACCAAATTAAGTCACAATAAAAATAAGCCTTAGCTTTCACAAAATTTCCAGACATGGAAGTTTCATCTTCAAAGCTCCCTATACAAATTTAACATTACCAGACAAACCATCAGAGGTAAGTTAAAAATTAATCATGGGGGGGGAAAAAAACAAAAATGCCAAGGGCCTTCATTCATAATACCAATAATGAAGAAACAAAAAAGTACCTAAAAAATGCCCACTTTAAATTCTTTTAATACGGATGTGATCTTTAAGAAGACCACAGTATTTGCTGGGGTGACACAGGACAAAATCATCTGAAGATGTAAAAGCAGAAACCCCCAAGTCTCACTAACCAGCTATTAATGCAAGTATTCCGACTATGCCCTGCCCAGAATTTTGAAACAGAAGCAGGACGTATTTTTGTTGCTGCTCTATTCTCCCTTTCTTCTGGGAATAGAGAATTCATGTTATCATCCTCATTATACTTTTACTTGCTCTGCTTAGCCTATGCATTAGAAATCTCTATTTACCCCTATAGCTACCTCCTGTCTTGACAACAGAACACAGATATTGCTTTCTTCCTTCCTGATCAAGGCTTGGCATATCATCCACCACATTCCTAAAAGTAAACGTTTAAAATTACAAATGTATGCCTTTGATCACCATTTAACTAACTACACCCACTTGTTCCTACTTTTGTCAATTTATACATGTATTATTTATGTTCCTCCTCAAGAAAAAAAATCCAAGCGTGTTATAAACACAAAACATGATGAACTACATTGACTATAATAGTATCCTCTGAAGTTCAATGCATACAGACCAATTTGTTTATTCAACGCTGGAGCCAGAAGGCAAAGCTGCTTCCTGGGCTGCACCTTGGCAGCGTTGGCAGCTCAGCAGGGGACTGGATGGGGACCCACAGAAGGGGTCCCAGCTCCATGAAAAGAATTACCCACCCAGCTCAGCAGGGCAGCCGGGCCAAGAAGGCCAGTGTTGAGGAATCCTGAGGACCACAGACACCAGATCTGTGAGTGGGGTGGGATGAGGCCCGCACCCCAAGTATTCTTTTCTTCTCTTTTCTTTTAATTAGTTATTTTTGGGGGGTGCACAGAGCCCTGACAAGGGAAGGAACCTCCAAGCAACCCCAGAGGGAAAACTGAGGCAGCACAGTGAGCCGCAGTGCCTCAGAAGGAGAGCAGACAGAGAGAAGGACAGTCTCACAAGCTGCAGTCATCCAGGGTAAAGGGGCATTGAGGGATAGGCAAGGAGGACAGCAGGCAAGCACATCAAAGGGACAGGCTGGCGACCCATCATCCAGCAGTCCTGAGAGCTGGTGTATGGCTGGGGTGTAGGGGAGGTGGACCCCAAGAACACCCACAAAGGGCAGACACCTGGTCTGCAAGAATCCGCAAGGGGGAGCCCCACCACTGAATAAAAAAGGATCAAGTCATGGCAGGCAAGTGTCGGGGCCTCCCTCGGGGGTGAACGCGACCCAATGCACAGGTCCCAGGGTCACACCCCATGGCTGGAACTGGGTGTGTGCTCTAAGGTTGCTAGACAGCGCCTATACAAGACCAGGACAGCGCACCAGGTTTCAAACATTTGATTTCCAACAATACCAGCTTCCCACTAACTTAAATATGCTTCCCATGACAGCTGCCTTTCCACCTTCTGAGATAAGGGGAAGTTTATACTCACAAAAATCTATAATTCCTGTACATACGGAATCCAAATCTGCAGTCCATCTTCCAAATCATATGCATCCATATACATCTGCAGTCTGTACCGTTTGCTGGAATGTCAGCCTGCTAAACAGTTGCTCTGTTTGGATTTACTATGAAATAGGCTTTGACAGCACTTGATGTTTAATCCCCTGTAATACCCAAATGCAAAATATTCTCAACTGTGAGGACTCTGAAGAGAGGGAAAAATGTAGAAGTCCAGAGTCATGCACTAAAAAAGCCTTCTGGGGCACAACTTATCTAAAAAGACAGTTTCCTGAGAAAGCAGTGTTCCTCTTTTATAATGAAATCGCCATAATCTAAATTCCCTTCTTAATTGTATGTGGAGAGAATTAAAGATTTTTGTCAGTAAGAATATTTGTAAAGAATACCTCCAAAGATAACACTGCTCAGAAAAATGTGTTATGGCAGGGGTAATGATGGGACAATTTTGACCCTCATACTTAGTGTCATCCACATGATTTTGTTCCAAAACAAAGTCCAGGAAGCAAGATGCATTAAGCACAGAGCATCTCCCTGAGGCTAGATATGAAGTGGATCATCTGTGCCAAGATAGGTCAGTGTCAGTGTCAATGTCAGCTGACTGGAGGCCCCAGCCACAGGATTGAACTGGAGTGTTATGGCTTTTCTTGCTTCCAGAAGTGTGCCCCCATGGTCACGGAGGCACATCTCTGGAAGGAAGGGAAATTGTAGGGTCCCTGCTTATATAGATGAGCCTCCAGGAATTTCTGGGCTGAATCCATGGAAAGCCAATTTTTCCCGTTTCAAGAGATGCAACCCCTGGAGATTACCAGGAGCACATCTCTGAAAGCAGGGAAGCTGAACAGGTGATCCCCTCAGGCCTGATCCTGAGCAGAAATTCCCAGGGAGTGCAAGACCAGACCACCCACACTCTCCCACCATAAAGCAAATAGACATCCACCACAACAAAGCTGCACTCTAAATTACTAACTTTAGTCATGGCCCCGTTGTGGCACCATGAAGAGTATAGACACCTACTTGCTGTCACTTTGTGCTACCATTAAGACAACATAAGACAACATCTGTTTCTGCCCTAAGTGGCTATTCTGTTCCCACTAATAGAGCACGCTCTTAAAAGCATTCCACTGCGCTGCAGACAAGTTCCCCAAATATTACTGTTTCAGGACAGCTCCCAAAACGTTGAGAATTACCTGCTACATTCAGAAAGAAGGCATTTGGGTCTGGGGTAAAACCAAGGCAAGAAATAGATTCTGTACTCTTCTCTCATTTTCCTGCTAAATGCTTCCAGCAAAGCATCTAGCTGAGTTTAAATAAGCAGCAAGTTTTTCACATAAAGGTTTCCAAATGGATTCTGTCTAGATGCTTCCTTTTTCTCAACCTTCCCCTCCCCATACCTCTGTACTCCTCCACAGGGAGTTCACGTATTTCCTAAACCACCAGAAACTCAGAAGTCCTCATGCAAAATACTCCAGTATTGACTAAAATAAATCAAACCACAAGGGTTAAATAGTTCTCTCTACAGCAGGGGTTCTCAATCATTTCAGATGCAAGGCTCATGACATCCCTCAGAAAATGCCAACTCTTAGTTTTCACTCATTTTTTGACTATGGAAAAGTAATAGAGCAATTTTTCTGTTGCAAGGCACTCAGAAAGATCACAGCAGGTCAGAGTGCCTTTTACACTATAGATTCCTAGTTGAAATCTCCATTTATTTTATGAATCATGTTTGCGCGCTGAACAATGCTAACATTGTATGGCATCCCACAGCACCCTGTTTGAGAATTACTGCTCTATAATCATGTCTGTATATGCCTATGAAAAGGCAGCCACATATCCAAGTACTAATATTCTCCAGTGGCCCTATAACATCATCTTAAGTCTTGAGGTGTTCCTTTGGGTAGGGTTACTTACTACCAAGAAGATTATCTACTAAGATACCTGGTATCAGAAGACTCTAGTTTAAATAAAGGAATACTATATTTGATAAACAGATCCAATAGATCAGGGGCAGGCAATTATTTCTGGCGGAGGGCTGGCTGCTTACTGAGTTTTGGCAAGCCAGAGGGCCGCATGGTAGGCAGCCAGGTGCAGATAAATGTTAATTTTCTAAATTTTTAGAGTGCAGGGCCAGCTGATGGGGATGACTGGCTGGTCCTGGAGGAAGTTAAAAGCTCCCAGCGATGATGCTAGGGAGGAGGGAAGCTGAGAGGAAAGGCATTATTGAAGCACTGAGCTGAAGCCCTAGCCCTAGATAGGGAGGTGGTGGCGGAGGGAAAGGGGTGCAGGGCAGAAATCTTTTATTTTTTCTAGTTAGTTTGACGTAGGAAACGGGGAAGGCTGGCTCCAAGGCCTGGCTGAAGGAGTAACAGCCCACTATACTGTGCCTGTTTGATTCCGTCTCAATGCAAAAAATCAGAAACAATTACTGGAATCTGAACAAAGAAAATTAAAATATTAAGCCTTCCAAATACTACAGATATATATATTTTCAGCCTGGAGGGGGAGAGGGCAGGGAAATGTAGCAACTACTCCATGGTAACTCTTTCCAGTGAGAGTGTGTTATTACGGATAAAATAAAATGTGGTCATAGAGGAAAAAAACTATTTAACCAATGAATTCCACTCCACACAGCAGCAACTGCTTTGTGAAAAGTTTGCCAAGCAGACCAACAGCTTAATACATAACAGGATGCCCACATTACCCTTCAGCATGAAAGGATAGTCTTACTAGGGCTGTATGAAACAACACCATTTCATTTCAACTTCTGTTTCACCATTTCGAAGGGACAGTGTTTTGTTTCATCATTTTGTTTCGAAGCACCGTTCCGTTTTGTTTCATTTAAACTGTTTGGCTGCTTTGACGTGTTTCGATGTTTTGTCTATAGACTATAATGGGGAAATCATGAAAATTCCTATAACTGTGTCATTTTTTGCATGATTTGTATGAAAATGGCAGGGATAGTAGCCCCTTCTGAGTGCATGAAGCCTGCCGTGTTTCAAGGAGATAGGTGCAGGGGTTTCTGGGAAACTGCACCTCAAAAGGCTAAAAGCAGAACTCGTGTTACCTGCCAGCAGCAGCAGCCTCCTGTCATCCCGCATGCAGATCTGGGGGCCCACACCCCCAGGAGGGCTGTGCCAGACTCCTCCCAGGGGTACAGGCCCCTGAATCTGCATGTGAGATGACAGGAGGCTGCTGCCGCCACATGAGACTGGTGCTGGGCACAGCCTGTGCCCAATGCCGGGAAGACTACTGCTACTACTGGCCCCAGGCAGCAGCAGCAGCAGCAGCAGCCTCCTGTCATCCCATGCACAGATCTGGGGGACCCACACCCCTAAGAGTCTGGCAGTGCTGGGAAGGCAGATTGAGCTCCATGGGGCTGGTGGAGCCGCTTGGAGAACATCCCTGGCTCTCCCTGCCTCCTGCCACTGGGCTGCACTTCAGGCGGCTCCACCAGCCCAGTGGAGCTCAGCCTGGCGGCAGGAGGCAGGGAACTAGTGAGTGGCGGAGCCACTTGGAGCACAGCCCTGGCTAACACAGCCTGGCAGCAGGAGGCTCCACAGCCCCACAGAGCTGAGCCTGGCAGCAGGAGGCAAGGGAGAGCCACTGGCCAGGGCTGTGCTCCAAGCTGCTCTGCCACTGGCTCTCCCCCACCTCCAGTCACCAGGCTCAGCTCCATGGGGCTGCAGAGCTTCTAGCTCTGCACTCAGAACAAAGGCTGCACTTGGAACCAGGGCTGCATTCCAAGCATCTCTGTCAGCCCCACAGAGCTCAGCCAGGCAGTGGGAAGCGGCGGGAGAGCCAGTGGCAGAGCCACTGGGAGCGCAGTCCTGGCGAGCTCAGCCCGGCAGCAGAAGGCTCCGCAGCCCCACAGAGCTGAGCCTGGCAGCAGGAGAGGGCCACTGGCCAGGGCTGTGCTTGCACCGACTCCGCCACTGGCTCTCCCATCACTGGGCCGAGCTCCATGGGGCTGGTGGAGCCACTTGAAGCATAGCCCTAGCTTTGGACGCAGCCCTGGCAAGCACAGCACAGGAGCTGAGTCTGGCGGCAGGACATAGCGGAGAGCCAGTGGCAAAGCTGCTCTGAACGCAGCCCTGACCCAGGCTGGCAGAGCCACTCAGGGTGCAGCTGAGTGGTGGGAGGCGGGGGAGAGCCAGGGTTGTGCTCTGAGCAGCTCTGCCAGCCCAGTGATGGGAGGCAGTGGAAGAGTCAGTGGCAAAGCCACTCCAAGTGCAGCCCTGGCTAGTGGCTCTCCTCTGCCTCCCACCACCAGGCTCAGCTATGTGGGGATGTGGAGACTCCAACCGCTGGGCTGGGCTCACCAGAGCTTCTTTCAGAACCAGGGCTGCACTCTGAGCAGCTCTGCCAGCCCCACGCAGCTCAGCCCAGTGGCGGAGCTGCTCCGAGCGCCCCATGGAGCTGAGCCTGGCGGCAGGAGGCGGGGGAGAGCCACTGTCCAAGGCTGTACTTGGAGCCAGGGCTACGCTCAGAGCAGCTCCACTCCCAGGCTGGGCTCCATAGGGCTGGCAGAGCTGCTCAGAGTGCAGCCCTGGCTCTCCCCTACCTCCCACCACTGGGCTGCTTTGAAACTCAAAACGTTTCGAGTGCCCTCATTTTGTTTTGAAGCCTTTTGTTTCATTTTGATTTCGCTGTTTCGAGCTCAAAATGCATCAAAAACAGCTTCGAAACAAAACACCTGTCAAAATTTCGCACAGCCCTAATTCTTACCTATGAATACCTAATAAATATTATCAAATACTGACATTGTGCCCAAGTACACCCAGCCTCTAACCAAAGAGTTAGCAAATTTTAATCTTAGATTTTACAGTTCCAAGCCAAATATACACTTCATAGAGCATTCTTTCATTTGCAAATGTATACAGAGCCACTCCCATTCACATCAAGCCTACAACTGTTGACTTCAATCCAGCAACTGCCTCTCACACAAATTTCTAGTGCCTCCCACCATCAGGAAATTGAAGGAATCAACTGAGCTGTGCTTGTCTGATACGAGTCATTAGCAAGCCACTCCTTATCCAAAAGGCTTAGTTATTTTTACAGTATGACTGCAAACACATCTCATTTTAGTAGGGTAGCCGACAGTTTGAGAACACAGACAGCAACATAGCTAGCTGAATCAAACCCAGTGATGTCAAACTCACCGGCACCCCTAGGCCGGATCCAGGCTCCAAGAAGCCTCCCAGGCTAGATACAGACCTGGGAACAGCAGAAGGGTTAACACATCCATCACTCACCCCTTGCCACTGACACATGTATTCACTGGGGATCAGAAGGAGAATCCTGCTCATCCCACCCACAAATTTCTGGTCCCTCTACCAGTCCTACAGGCCAAGTGAAACTGTTCCGTCCCATGGGCTGTATGGTTGATACTGCTGGTCTAGCCAAAACCAATTATGCTGCATACAAATGACTGGCCCACAGTTTCTTTGTGATGGAACTTCAGTTATTCTGTTCACAAAGAACTTTTTTAAACAGAAAAATACATGTTTTTACATAAATAATTGTATCCTAATTTTTCTCTCCCAAAGGGAGAAAGAACACTGCCCTGCTAATATGGGGATCTGATCATTTCTTTCTTTAATCTTCATTAAATAGAAACATGTCTGTCTCTAAGATCTTTTTAAAAAAATTAAACAATGTAAGCTGCATAACATTTGATACTGCTTTTGATTTTATGATAAGGTTTACAAGTCTAATTGAAATGTTGTGACTTGTACTGGGTTAACTGTAACATCCTTGTTACTTTTACCTATAGTCAGTACAGCTTTTTGCATCTGACTGAACTGCTACACAGATGTTGGTAAAATATACCCACATAATAACAACTCCCTAGGCTGTTTCTTGGAGATTTGGTCACTGCAGCCAGTGCACATCAGCTGTAAACTATGTACCAGCACTGGCTCTGGTTGGAGATAAAGCAAACATTATCTGTCTAGCAAGTATAAAGAATGCGGCAGCCCCATCATTAAAAAAAAATAAGGATCATATTTGTGGGAGTCCAGCAAGAAAAATAATGCAGCAGGGCAACCATCATGGATTCACAGCAGGCAGATCATGCCCGACTAATCTTGCTTCTTTTTATGACCAGGTCACAAAGCGCTTAGACGCAGGAGTAGAGGTGGATGTTGTTTACTTGGATTTCAGGAAGGCCTTTGATACAGTATGTCATCCCATTCTCATAAATACATTAAGAGGCTGTGACTTTGATAATTACACCATCTGGAGGGTGGCAAATTGGTTTGGGGGTTGCACACAGAGAGTGGTGGTGTACAGGTCGTTATCTACCTGGAAGGATGTGGGCAGCAGGGTCCCACAGGGTTCAGTCCTTGGACCTGTACTCTTTAATGTCTTCATCAGTGACTTGGGTGGGAGCAT
Organism: Gavialis gangeticus; assembly: GCF_001723915.1. Taxonomy (NCBI): domain Eukaryota; kingdom Metazoa; phylum Chordata; order Crocodylia; family Gavialidae; genus Gavialis; species Gavialis gangeticus. The sequence continues at coordinate 21,869,477 of NW_017728992.1, read as the reverse complement.
GAAATGTACTCTGTCTAAGTTTGCAGATGATACTAAATTGTGGGGTGAAGTACTTAACCCTCCCACCAGAGAGTAGGGAATGCTTGCAGGCGGACCTAGACAGGTTGGTAATGTGGGCAGAACACAACAGGTTGCAGCTCAACAAGGACAAATGCAGAGTGCAGCACCTAGGGCATAAAAATATCCAGCACACTTACTCGCTAGGGAATAACTCTCTCAGCAGCACAGAAGTGGAAAGGGATCTTGGAATCATAGACTCCAAGATGAACGTGAGTCATTAGTGTAACGAAATCAAAGCTAACCGCACTCCAACATGCATTAGCAGATGCATGATGAATAGATCCAAAGAGGTGATACTTCCCCTCTATGCAGCACTGGTCAGACCACAGAGAGTACTGCATCCAGTTTCGGGTGCCGTACTTTAAGAGGGATGTAGATAACCTCGAGAGGGTCCAGAGGGCCACTCATATGGTTAAGGGTTTGCAAGCTAAGCCCTATGAGGAGAAATTAAGGGAACTGAATCTCTTCAGCCTCCTCAAGAGAAGGCTGAGAGGTGATCTTGTGGCCGCCTACAAATTCATTTGGGGGGGGGGGGGGGGGGGGGGGGGGGGAG
>NW_017728992.1:21861536-21868830 GCF_001723915.1 Gavialis gangeticus | reverse complement strand
GGGGGGGGGGGAGGGGGAGGCAGCAAGGAATCTGAGATGCTCTGTTCACCAGGGCGCCCCTTGGGGTAACTAGGAACAATGGTCATGAACTGACAGAGAACAGATTTCGGCTGGACATCAAGAAGAACTTCTTCATGGTAAGAGTGGCCAATATTTGGAATGGGCTTCCAAGGGAAATGGTGTTCTCCCCTACCTTGGGGCTCTTTAAGAGAGGGCTGGATAGGCATCTGGCTCATGTCATCTGACCCCGGCACTCTTTCCTGCCCAGATCAGGGGGCTGGACTTGATGATCTGTTGAGGTCCCTCCGACTATAGCATCTACGAATCTATAACTACCTTTCCACCATTCCTGAAGTATTCATAGATGTAAAATAAATAAATAAAGCACTTAACTGGGGACTTAGATGTAAAAAAATATAAAAAAATAAAAATAAAATGCTCTTAAAACTCCATGCACCTTTGCACCAAGCCTAGCACATGCCCAGAAGAGGCAATGCGTTAGTTGGACCCAGCTCACCCAATATCTGTATAGAACAGGCACTTTAGCACAGCATTTTTAGTTCAATCAGCTATTAGATAAAAGCACCAAAAAGCTGAAGCACCCGGTCTATACAGGCACTGCAGAGCTGAGTCTTACTAACGCACAGCTTCTTCCATTAAAGTGTCTTTTTTTGTTGCTTTTTTTTTTTTTTTTTTTTAAATTCCACATCTGTCAGCAACCTAAGAGGTTAGTGAACTCATAACAGGAATTGGGACCCTGCTTCTGACTCCAGAAGTCACCTCTTCTATCTCAGGATCATCCCAGTGGGTTGCCTACACTCTTCTTTCAACAGAGCTGCTTGATACCCATTATGTTAATTATTTAGTAAAAGAGTAGCATCTTCAAACCGCTAGAATGTAAAATCAGTAATAATATAAACTGTTTAAACTATATTTTTAAATGTGTTTTATTTATATAAAACTAACTACGTAGTTCTTGTCATCCTTCTAACTAACCAAAAGATGTACTGAATTTAGTACAAGGGAAAAAAGAGTTAGTTGCTATCTGCTTAAATGAGGCTTTTCATGTGGTTTAAAATCATGAGCTAAATCAATTAACCCTGTACATTGTCTGCAAAATTGGAACAAGCCAGTTTGTCAGAGGCATTACTAAGCACTGGCATAGGAAAGGGGTAGGCAACGTTTTTTGGCTGCAGTGCTGAAAAAAACACTACGTCTACCTTGGAAGGTGTCAGAGTGCTGGGATGCCAGAAAAACAAAATGGGGGGGAGGTGAGAGGTACATGGCAGGATGCACCGCATATTAGTGTATTTAATAATCACAACTGTTGCCTCTGTTGTTGTGTGTTCCTTGGGAAGGAACAAGATTTGGATTCCTTGTTGTTGTGCATCTCCCTCCACCCCACTGCTTCCCTACCCGCATGTTGTAGTGAGAGAGAGACACAGAGAAAAGAGGGAAATAAGAGAAAAAAGGAGAGAGAGAGAAAGATGAGAAGAGAAAAAGGAGAGCAGAGACCCAGACACATATATGTACACAGAACCACATGTAAACAAACACAGAGAACCAGAACACACCCAGAACAGACGCATGCACGCATACATCCAGAACCAAAACACGTGCGCACACACAGAACCAGACGCGTGGGCAAACGGAGCCAGGCTGCTGGGCCACCAGACAAAGTCTGACCCAACAGTGCCCTGGGCCCGCTGGAGCCCCTTTGCTTCACTGGGGAACCAGCCCCCGGGCTGCAGCATGGCCGGCTGAGGCCCCATCCTGCCTATCAGCCCAACTACCCACCCAGCCCGCACAGCTAGGGCCCTAAGCTGGCAGGACCATTCAGGACATCTAAACCATTAATCGCCAGAGAGGCAAAGAGAGCACACGATGGTGCATCCCCACCACAGTCCCTCCACCCTTGTGCCAAGGCAGTGGGTGTAGGGGGGCATCAAGGAGTGTTTTCCCCCAGGAAAGCAAACCAGACTGGCTCTAGACTGACAGCGCTGCATATATGTAACAGCCCACTGGGTCCAGAGCACTACTCTGGGGTCAGGCCAGTGCAGCAGGAGACGGGCGAGCTGAGCTGGAGCCAGGAAAATCTGTTCTTGCACCCTGAAGGGACTGAGGCAGTAAGCCAGAGCCTCTTCATGAGCTCCTGGGGCATGACCCCAGGACCCTGGCCCCAGGGAACAAATCCCACCCTCACTGTAAGCTGCAATGCACAGAGGCACAGGGTACTTGCCCATGGCCATGCAGGATGGCAGTGGCAGAGCTGGGGCACCTGGTCTGGGGTCCCAATAGGAGACTGGAGCGGCCCCAAGCAGTACTGTCCCATAAGCAGCCGCCACGTGGCTCTGCCCAGCATCTCAGAGCTCAGGTCCCGAGGAGGGAAGCTCGCTTCTTCCAAAGATGATGTCCAGAGGCCAGATCACCTCAGATCCAGTTCCCAGCACTCCCTGGTTCTCTGGAGGGACTGGATCTGGATCTCTGGAGTGCCCAAGCTGCTCAAAACCTTAAAACCATGCCGCTGCCCCAGGCTCACAGCTGTGAGCCCACAGGCTCTGGGACTGGAACCGACCAAATAAGCTCTGGAATAAGGTTCCTGGGCTCTGGGCAGCTGCAGCTGGAAGGCTGCAAACAGCTGCACCAGGCTCCGAAGCCCAGTCATCAGCTCTGTATGGGTGCATGCATGCGTGCCTTGGAGCGGATGGTGGGGGAGGGACCTGAGGCAGCACAACCCAGGTCTCTCCCCCACTCCTGGCACACACACAGCCCTCCTGCTGTCTGCTCTGAGGTGCACGTGCAGTTGCCACCAGCACGGAGCCGATGCCAGAGCTGTGGAGCCCAGCACAGCTCTTTGCAGCCTGCCTGCTCCTTGCTGCAGCTGCCCAGAGCCTAAGCTGGCTACAAACAGCTGCACCAGGCTCCAGAGCCCAGTGGGCAGTGGAGGAGAGATGGGGGTTGTGCTGCCTCAGGCCCCTCCCCCACCATCCGCTCCACGGCGTGCATGCATGCGTCAGTACAAAGCCGATGACTGGACCCCAGAGCCCGGCACAGCTGTTTGCAGCCTCCCGGAAGCAGCCAGCCCCAGCTCTCTGTAGCTGCTGCCAATCACGAAGCAGCCTGGGCTCTGTGGCTGGCAGCAGCTACCCAGAGCCAGGGCTGGCTGTGGCGTGCCAAGCAAAATGGCCTCATGTGCCATGCTTGGCACTGTCAAAGAAAAATCTTAGGTTTGGTGCTGCCATTACAGGGAGTTGAAACTACAGACAGGCCCCCTAGTATGTGCCCTCTGGGTGACCTGGAGGCTTGTCAATCACTGAGCATGAGGTAAACGCATGCTCAGTTACTTCACAGAGCATGAGGTAAAGCATGCTCAGTTCAGTGACTGCATGATGTAATTTGACTAGAAACTTCTCTGTGAAGAGCGTTTTGATTGGCCACTAAATTCTTATAAAAGGTTCGTGAGCCGCCACCCGGGGGGGGTGTGTGTGTGTGTGTTTTGGAGGAGAGACTGTGCTTCATCCCGTGAGCAGAGGCTGCCTTTGCAGGGACTGTCTCACAGGGAGAGAACGATCCCGTGAGCAGAGGCTGCCTTTGCAGGGACTGTGAGGTGCAAGCAGAGGCTGCGGATGGCGGGTGGAGCGACTCATCTTTTCAGTCTCGGTTACGAGACTGTTTGGCTTCGATTTTAACTTCGGCTTACTTCGTTCTGGTGTCTCATCTCCAACCTCGGCTTACGGACTGTCTTTTGGACTGGCGTCACGACCCCGTTCCTCGGTTCACTACATTACAGTTTTTGTTGTTTGTTATCCCATTCATGAGCTGTTGACCAGCCCTGGGACTAGCTAGTGGGCAGCCGCACCTATCCCTCAGGGGGTAGAAAGCAAGGACTCGCTAGCGAACCCCGTGGGCCAACAGACCCCTTTGTTGTTTGTTATACTGTAACTGAAGAAATATCTGAGCCTCCGCTTCCCAAGCGTAAGTAAATAAATCATCTTTGTTTAAACTTCCCATACACCTCACACTCCACCGCCGCTAATCCCACCTGTTCGTATTCCAATTGCCACCCCGGCCCACCGTGACCTTGGGGCCCGATTCACCCGGTGTTCAGTTACCCAGACAGGCACGTGTGCTGGGGGTTGCCGACCTCTGGCATAGAGGGTTTTTTTAAACAGATTTAAAATTTTATTACAAAATGTTTAAAATTGTCATTACTTACATGGCTTTGCAGAGCTGAAAAAGAATATAGGATCCTACTCATAGCAGTGACATAAGTACATAGTTGGTATATGCTGATGCCACATCTACACCTTGATGCAACTGAACCAAGGCTCAGGGAGATGGGCAGAAGCAGGAATATGGCTCTCTCTCAGCTAGACTCCTTATGTAACAGAGTCAAAATACCTCAAGTAGCTTTTATTAAAGAAAACAATATTGTAGGCCTGTAATCTGACCTCTAGGGGAGATTAAGGCCCCTGCCAGATGTGCAGGTAAAGACATGAGGGCATCTTAGACATGATCCACACAACTGTGCTTCCTGCCATGCCACATGCGCATGGCAGGAGGCATGACTGTTGGATCAACCATCAGATCCTATCCCACCTTACTGCTAGTGCAGGAGGAGCCTGGGACAGTCATGATCCTTCACCAGCAAGTAACAGGCTCTCACAGCTGGAAGCTACCTCACACCAGACACTTCCAGACTGCGAGCCTCATCAGCTGTTAGCTTCATGTCAGGAAAGCATAGCGTGCCTCTGCAGCTTAGTCTGGATCAGCTGATGGGGCTACTAGCTGTGGGAACTCATGGTATTCCTCCATAGTTGGGAGCTGCACAAGCCAACAGAGCTCCCAGCCACAGGTAAATCACATCTTAAGTGTAACATGTGCCAGAGGCCTAGGGGACAAGGACACACGGTCTTACCTACCTACAACTTTATTCTTGAAAAAATTAAGCCTTTCATTGTCCATCACTAAATCATGTAAAGGACCACTATGCTTTCATTAAATGACCTAAGACCATGGTAAGCTTAACATTTCTGTGCAAAAGATGCAACAACCTAGTTATGTTTTAGTACATAGTTGTATCATGTTTCTTTGAGCACTTTATCTTTTCAGCCAAGTGAACAAGTCATTTTTAGTCCTATTTTGAAAAATATTTACAGGAAGCTAACAAACATACAGCAAGTGTCATTGTCAGAACTGGATAAAGCATTACAAGCATGAAGCACCGAGTGCTATGTAAATTTAGCTGTGTCTCTAACCATTTAGACTTCAACCAACCACCATCTAATACATAATACAGAGCCTCTAAGTAAAGATATTTCCATATACCATAGCACAAACTTATTTGGAACAGGCAAAGTACAGGAGATTAGTACATTAAGTTATGTACGTGAAAAAGTAAAAGCCACAAAAAATTATAGTTTCAAGTAATTTAATCCTTTCTTCTAGTTTGGAATGAGCTGAGCTATTATAAGCCGCCAGCTGACTTGGAATTTTAGCAGTTGAGCCGAGACTTTTGCCTACTGCACAAAGCTACAAAGTCTGTCACTATACCAGAAGAACAACTCAATGTTTTCTTCCATTTTCTAAACTCATTTCTCCTACAAAGTTCCAGAAGTTTACTTACTCTCTGCAATTCTTCTCAGCCACTTCGACTTCCGCTCAAAATAACTGGCAAAGTTTAACCTATCAAGTTACTCTATGTTGATGACCAGGGATCAGTTTTCCATTCCCCACAGAAAAAAAATCACAGAAGTTCCCTTTTGACGAAGAAAAATGTGGATTTTTCATTTTAACAGAGAAACACGTGGATTTTCTACTTCTACTTTTGTGAAAAGCTCTCTGCAGACTGGCAGAGTTCTAGCCTCCAAGAGGCTGGAGGGAGCAGAAGAAAGGTTGTTAGGTAGGGGGCACCATGTACACATGCACAAGGCTGCCAGGCCGCCTGGAGAGCAGCTCCCTACACGTAAATTTGGGTGGTGGGGGGATTAAGACCCCCACAGGAAGGGAGGGTGGAAGGTGCGCAGGGCTAGGGCTGCTGCCCATCTGGGGCAGTGAATGGGGCTTGGGGCCCAGGGCTAGAATGTGCGACCACAAGACCCAGGCAGGGAGCAGGACAGAGCTATGGGTGGCTTGTCCAGGAGGTAGTGGGGGGCTGGCTTCCTGCTGCTGTTTGCACTACTCGGGGGGGTATGGGGAGGACCGTGCCCCCCAGATGTGTGTGCAAGGCAGGGCCGAGCTGCCCACTGCAGGCTCGGGCTCCCTGCCCTGTTGCTTTCCCTGCAGGGCCTCCATGTTCCAGTGGGTGGGACCTAGCATAGCAGGGCAAAGCAGGGTCAGGCAGTGAAGCTCCTTGCCTCTGCAAGTCGCACACTGCTCTGCCAAGGTATCCCCTGCCCACCCAGCAGCAGTGGGGGTGATAGCATGGAGCTGTGCCTCTCATTGCTGTCAGGTGCACAGGGGGCACCTCACCAGGGTAGTGCACAGCTTCCTGTGGCAACACCAAGCTTCCCCACCCAGCCCTGCTCTGCTCTGCCCTGCCATGTTGGGTCCTGCCTGTTGGGCTGCAAAGGCCCCAGAGGGACCCAGGTGGGAAAAGTGAGCCAGCAGTGGGCAGCCCACTCCTACCTCCCTCAAAGGCTCTGCTTCAGCCATGCCACCTGCAAGGGAGCCAGGCTTCACACTCTGCTCTACTGCAGCAGCCCCCGCCTCACATCGGCAGCACCCAGGGCTTGGACCCTGCTGCAGAAAGATGTGGACACAGGTCCATGGCCCATAGCCATTGCAGCTGGAAAAGTTACACTAGACCTCTTTGAACTAACTATCTATGAAAACTTCAAGGAGTTTATCTTTCCATGTTGACTCAATTACAAATCTCTTCACTTGAATAATCTCTCAAGCAACTAGGCCAGGGACAGGCAATTATTTCAGGCAGAGGACCACTTACTGAGTTTTGGCAAGCCATCAAGGGCCACATGACAGGCAGCCAGGGGCAGATAAGTATTAATTTTACAAATTTTTTAGGGGCCCCACAGACCAGATAGACTGACCTGCCAGGTCACATCCAACCCACAGGCCGCATTTTGCCCACCCCTGAACTAGGCTGATTGATACAAGGTCTTCTGTCTGTAACAAGTGATATTATTAGCTATATTCAATGCCATTTATAGGAAAGGACGTTAAGCCATTTAAACTACACCAGCCATGGGCTGTTATGTTAACACTGGCTCTATCCCCTGCAACCCAAAGAAAAAAGTTTTCCAAATCTAATTCGGGGGGGGGGGGGGGGGGGGGG
>NW_017728992.1:21852509-21861521 GCF_001723915.1 Gavialis gangeticus | reverse complement strand
GGGGGGGGGGGGGGGGGGAAGGAAGGTTGTGTTTTTAAGGTAGACTAGAAGGCAAGTTAAGAATGATAGTGTTGCCAACATACTCCAATCACCTGAGTGACCCATCTGATCCTAATCTTGGGTTCAATAATTTTACCTCATGTTCAAAAGACAATGGAATATTTGTGAAATGAAGTGAGGCTCAAGAGAGGCTGTACCAAAGTAATGCCATATTGGCAACGATTCAGTAAGTGTTCCCAGCTAAGAACCTATAAGAACTACCACCCCACTCCAGAATTGTGCCATGGGGGGGGCACCTAGAACCCAGATAGATAATGCTTTATCTTTCATTAGTCAGCAAACCATCAAGACACTTTTAGACCCCTGCCAGATGTAAAGGTCAAGGCAGGAGAGGATCCGATTTGCAATCTACACAATTGCGTTTCCTGCCATGCCACACATGGCAGTGTAATTGTGGAATCTTGATCCGGGGCTCCCCCTGCACCACAGTAGCAAGCTCCTGTGGCTGGGAGCCTGGATCAGCTGACAGAACTCTGGTGCATGGTGCACCACTAAGGCTGGGAGCCTAATCAACGGCAGGCACCCAGTCTCAGGGGCCCATGATATACTCCTGCAGCTGGGAGTCCCATTAGCTAATGGAGCTCAAGCCACTGGAGTGGATGGTATGATCCCACAGCTGGGAGCCCCATCAACTGACAGGGCTCCCAGCCTTTGGGTGCATCTGGCCACATATTCAATTAATGGCATCATAAGAACTAGCCACAAAGTTGTTACACATTTTGTGGAATAACTGTGGTTTCTTCCTTGGTTTACAACACTATTAATGCATGGCCAGGACACAACTTAAGACATGATTAACTGGTCAATCGTATCTTAAATGTAATGTGTGGCAGGGACTTCCAAAACTGTGCTTGTTACATTAACTCATCTGTCATCCTGCAACTGAACAACTGTTATACCTGTTAAACCTTAAATTCTTTTTTCCCCAAAAAACTTGAGCTAATGTAGAACACATGGGACCAAGTAAGTAGTCAGTACTCTCAACATATTACACCAACAACCTATTTACTGGCTTCTAAGGAACACTGGGAATTAGATTCATCTTAACCCCATATTTGTAACCAGTGATCCACCTACCCAAGTAACCTGCTGAATATATGTATAATGCTCCATTTTAATGGAAACATACACCATTGACCACCATTGTACGATCACCTATCTGATCTGAAAGTACAAAGACCCAGCTTCTTACTTCATCTTCTATTCTTTTTATTTTCCTTCTCACTAGGTAACCTTCCCATTTTCTCTTTGCATTTCTCATCGCATTATCCTGGTAAGAGCAGTCAAAGCTTGGTTCTTAAGTGGATGATTTGCCATCTCCAGGCATCTGAAAGAGATCCTCTTAGAAAGGAGGAAATCAACATGAGCACCTCTCTATAAACACTTCAGCAAGCCCAAGTACAATCCGTTCCTTTTGTACAAATAGACTGTTCCTTGACCCAACTGTATTAGGCATTTCACCTTCATTCATCCTTTGTGACCTGTGATTTTCATCTCAGAAATAGGAGATGGTTTATATCTGTTGCTGACTGTTTCAAAGACTGATAAGTCAATCTACTGCCTAAACTTAGGCCTGCATAAATTTTCCACCTTCAGCACTTCACTAATGTGGTATGCTAACTTTGCCCACCCATTCATTTCTTTCTTTTAATTTATATTGTTCTTCAACCAATAGAAACTAACTTAATTAAAAGCTAATAGCTCCCAACACCATAGTCCAAAAAACTGAACATTTTACAAAAAAACTACCAGAATCCCAGAGCAGCTTCAGGATCTTTGAAAGAAGAAGTATGCAGAGATGCTACCAACCCTTGCTGTGTAAGAACTCTTGCACCATGCCAAGAGACCAGCAACAGAAGCCCCTTCTTCCTTGAGAGATCTTGGGTAACATCAAAATCATTACCCATTAAAAAGATTGCATACGTGGTATTTTATCCCAAAGATTTCATTATACCCAAGTCATGCAACAAGTTATGAATGAATAGCTACAGGATGTCCCACTAATTTTCATTAGCTTCCTCCCAATACATATTTCATGTACAGGGAAAAAAGGGTAGAATAAGGAAGAGAGCTAATTTGGTTTTACACTTTAATTAAAAATAACAGATGAAACAGTCAAGTTATTTTGAAATATTTGGACAGTTCCCTCATTAGCAACTGTCTATTTGCATAGTTAAGGGTTAACCATAAGTACAGACCTTTCTGCTCTGTGGAAAGGAAGCCTTACACGGTCTACAGGCATACCTCGTTTTATTGCGCTTCGCAGATATTGCATTTTTTACAAATTGAAGGTTTGTGGCAACCTTCATTGTTGTCTTATTTTAAGAAACTGCCACAGCCACCCCAACCTTCAGCAACCACCACCCTGATCAGTCAGCAGCCATCAACATCGAGGCAAGACCCTCCACCAGCAAAAAGATTACGACTCGCTGAAGGCTCAGATGATGGTTAGCATTTTTTAGCAATAAAGTATTTTTTAATTAAGGTATGTACATTGTTTTTTTTAGACATAATGCTATTGCACACTTAATAGACTATAGTGTAAACTTAACTTTTATATGCACTGGGAAACCAAAAAATTCGTGACTCGCTTTATTGTGATATTCACTTTATTGCGGTGGTCTGGAACCGAACCTGCAATACCTCTGAGGTATGCCTGTATTTGATTAGTATACATTCAAAAAAAGAGCATCTTTCCTGTTCCTTTTCATCCCTCACTACTCTAAACAGTTTTAGCTTTAAGGAGTAGACACTCGCTCTCTTTCTTCACTCAGTCTTAATGACTTTAATATCCATCTACCTAACATTTCCCCTTTTCAATATTTTTACTATTAACTATTAAGCCAGCTCATCATGCCATTACTGCTTAGTGGTAGACTAATCTTATCCATCGGGATCTCAATTTTTCTTCACATACTTGTAGCACTGATGGTAACAAAACAGTTGCTCAGAATACTGAAATTAAGCCAATACACTCATGTCTCTAAATCTGCAAATACTCCAGTTCCACTTTGGAAAAGCTCCAGAATCTCAGAACTTGGTATCAACTGTAACACTAACATTACCTGCTGCACTGTTAGGTAAAGTTCACAAAAAAAGGTTCGTCTGAATTTCTGCAGCATGAACATTAAGTTCTTGAAGACTAAAACAAGGCTACAAGCTCAAACTGCTACATACCCCAAGTAATCTGATTGCATTCACAACTGTCAATGAGTTGTGAGTTTTCAATATGTGAGTGCATGTAAATGTCGTAGAAATCTTGTTTTAAAGAAATAGTACCATGGACATAATGCCTATTTTCTCTCTCTCTCCACCCAATTTTTCTTCTTATGGCCGTGGTAGAGTTCTAAAAAAGAAATAAGAACACATTAGGCATAGGGGGCATTTTTATACATGCAAGTGCTGCAGCACTAGGCACCTTGAAAAACTTCTGGCACAGTGATGAATACAGTCGGATGAGTGGCAAAATGTGCATCAGTGCTGAGAAACCGGTGGCGGCACGCTTTCGAACTAAAACACATCACAGGTGCTTTTGTTCAAAAGTGCACTGCCGCCATTTTCTGTGTGCTGACATTCATTTCGCCAGTTATAAAACTGCATGCAGCACAGTGCAGTTTGCGTCAGCTCGCAAGAGATATCCACTGCATTACAGGACAAAAAAGCATGTGTAAAAATGCCCAGAGGCACTAGCTCTCACTCATTCCACACTACTGCCTGGAAAGTACTGGAAACAAGTGAGTTAGGCCTACTGCTTTGCACTTAAAAAATTTCTGAAGTCCTAGACATTTCTGACTAGCCAACTTAGGGTTTTGATCAAGTATCCCATTATTTTCCTTCTGTGTCTATTTTCTATGTTCTTACAGAAAGGAAAATTCTCCCTTCTCCTCAAAGACCACTTAACAGTCAAAATTCAATTTGAATGCACAACATGCAGCTGTACCATGGGCTCCAAAAAAATTTTGTTACACATAATTACAGAACTGAAATACTACAAGGCTTTCTTTAAAAAAAAAGGCTTCCAGTTCAATAAATATACTAATTTTAGTTATTTATACCTCTACAAGAGAGAGTAAATTTAATACATAAAAGTATATGTTAATTTTTTATTTAGGTTTTCTTTTTAAATTGTTGTTCCTGGTCACTTAGTTAACAGCTGGAGATGAAGCAGTTTGTTCAAAAAAGGACTTTGAGGGAACTTCTGGGTTGAATATGAAAGCTGTGGACAGACCAGTAACATGCCTGGGCTGTATTAAGGCCTGCCAGTCTGTTTACTCATACCAACAACCTTCAGGTCAGTGTGCACTCTGTACAAAAGAGCCTATTTTTGATAGGAAGATTATTTGAAATGAGGAGTATTAAGCCACTTCTACACTAAGGATGATGATGATCAAATACTGGCTCTCAGATTAACTCTTTCAAGCCATCAGCTACTATATTAAATATGTTAACTAGTATCTCAAGATATCACTAATATTTGCTGCCATCACCTTGCAAGCATCTGTTTGTATTAAGGCTGTTAGTGGGTTCATATATCCTCACGTCTGTTATGAACAGCTTTTTTGGCAAAGAATTTTAACAGTGCATAACAATTAATTTTCCATTAGGGTGCTCCAATTTGTTACACTTTTGAAAGATGTGGAGCAAGTAAGAGTCACCTCATTTTTAAATTCTATGTCCACAATAGAAATATTTTATCTCCATGTTGCCTTCTGGCTGGGGCCCCTGGACATCACATGTACGTGCGCAGAGAGGGAGGAAGTGGGGCAAGGGCAGGGATAAGGGGCGCTGCCCAGCCATGGTGGTGAATGGGACCCCAGAACTGGGATGGAGCTGCAGGCAGCTCATCCAGGGGATCAGCATTCCAGTGCTTAAAAATGGTGATGTGGGAACTTGAACTAAAGCTCATCAAATGAACTTTAGTTCAAGTACCACCATCACTAAGTCCAGTGACACTTTTAACCACAGCAGGGCTGAGCTGGGCCTATCTTTTAGTTTCTGTTAAACTCTGATTAATTCTGCAGGCTCACGGCTCTCTACACTGCTAACTATGCCTCAGGAACCACATGCTGGCGATGCATCCTCTACCTGCTCAGAAGCAGGAGGAACAACTTACTGCTGCCGCTGCTGCTAGAGGCCACACCACCTTCTCCTCCATGGGGCCAAGCCAAACCCCCTCCCTCCCAGAGGGCTGGGTTCAGGCAAGGCCACACCCCTTCCCCTCCATTATGGGTCAAGCTATGCCCCATTTTCCTTGCCAGGGCCAAGCCATGGTCCCCCCCTACCAAGAGCCAGGCTGTGGCTGGGCTGCCCCCTGCCTCCCTCTGAGTGGCTGGATGGTGTTGGCTCTGGTGCTAGATCGGAACCACCACCAGCATCCAGCCTGCAGACAGGTAAGGCACTGCCCATCCAGCCCACTGGGGAAAAAGTTTGAACACCACTGGCCTATGTTAACACTACTAGTAGTTATGTCATTCATACTGTGGTTGTAAATGGGAGAAGCTCACCTGTTATTCCTAGCAAGATAAAGGAACGATGAAAAAAAAAAAAAACCTAGCATACTAATATAGTACATAAATTACTTTGACACCTGAACTATGGAAGAGCCACATTCGAAACAGAACCAGGGTCACACTTTGAACCAGTTCAACTAACGGATGGAGTCAAGGCTACAGTTTCATTTTATGCACTAAAAAAAGTTTATGGTGTGTTCAACAGTGCATTTTGTTCATTTTTATAGCACTAAAAAAAGTTTCCTTTTCTGCTACTGAGAAGTTTACAGGCTTTCAAAAATAGTAACAACCCAATTCTTTATTTCCCCTTTCCCTCCTATCCCTGCCCCCTTTTTTAAGCCTATCTTTTAGTTTCTGTTAAACTCTGATTAATTCTGATTAATGCAGATTTTAGAGAAAGACATTTATTCAAGCTTTAGTTGACACCTGTCCCGTTCAAGAACTGTTGAAGGTTCTCCTGCTAAATTATGACATTTTAGTTACACCATCAGCATTTTCCTCATTCATACAATTTATATTTGGGGGAGGAGGTACTCCCCATTAAATGAAAAGGACAGATCATGAAACCTTGTGCATCACAGTTCACAGCTAATGCACAGTTTTTTCAATGGCATGGTCGATACTCAGGATTATTCAGTGCATGTAGATCAATGGTTCTCAACCTTTTCTGACTTGAGGCACCCCTGGATAGACTTAAGGCACCCCTTAAAGAATGCCAGGTTTTACTTTTCATTCTTTTGCCTACAGAAAAATAGAGCAGTTTTTTCTGTTGCAAAGAACTCAGATAGAAATCTGTAGTTGTGGTCTATCTGCAATCTTTGTGTTTGTCTTGTAAACCATATTTATAAACCTAACAATGAAAAAAATTGTGTGGCCTTCTAGAAAGGATCTCATGGCACCCCGGTTATGAATCTGCTCTAGATTCTGTACATGGAAGGATCAAACAAGATAACTGCAACTCTGACAGGTAAAATGTTTCCAAGTTACCCATTCCTTTTAGCAGTGTCCAAGATGTAAATGAAGCCTCTTCAGTGAGTTTTCACAAGTACCCAGCACTCTCTTAGCCTTTAAAATAATTCTATTTCATTTTAAAGCAATACATTGTACTCCTCTTTTTTTTTGAGCCTGTCATGAATTAACAGGACCAAAATGTACTTCAATATAATCATCCCCATCTCTCTGTCATGTATATAAACCTAAGTGTTAGTGGGGTAAAATTAGTACAATGCACTACATGGGGTACACCCAAAAAAAACTTCAGCAACAACTGTATTTCATTTATACTTTTTTATCTACCTACCAAGATTTTCCTTTAAAATAAAGGTAGAGTTTACAGAACAGCACGTGTTGTTCGATGCCCTGTCACTAAAGTGTCATTCGATGCCTGTGAACAATAGCAAGTGTTGATCAATGCCTGTGATATGGAGACAGAAAGTTATTATTTTTACTGGTCTAAAACTTACTATTTTTACATGCAATATACTCTTAGGATGGTGTTTCCCCCTCCAATGCATCAGCATAGCAGAAACACATTGTTTCAACAGACATTTAAGGATTCTAACAACACCCTAATGTCTGTGTTTAGTATTGAAACATAACCTCACTTGCAGTCTAGTGTGGGTTTTTTCCTCTTATTTTAAAAATAGCTTTTACTACACTACTATTGTAAGGATATCCAAATCTACAAGTGCTTTCCTTTTACCTAGGAACTACATGTACACACTGACCAATGCATGTATGATCATGGTCTTCCATTTATAACAACATTCCTGGACAGTAACTGTCACTAGCCTGGTACAGTTAAGTGCAGGCCAAGGAAAGCCCTGAAAGCTGAGTTCATCTTTATTCACGAGATCAGTCCCTATGGGAGTCTTCGTAATTCTTCACCCAACTACCTAGGAAACAGCAGAATATCAGGATGAGTACAAAAGAACATTTTTATGAGAGACAGAGTTCCTTTTTAGCATCTCAAGGACTTACTCAGGTTAAGAGCCAATGGAGGCGGGCACTTACACATTATAACAACACTTGCTGCTTTAGGAATCCTACAGGGTGGATTAGGAACCATCAAAAGGAGAGAGGGAATGCTATTTATTGTGTGACAGCCACATAACCTACATACGAGATTCAATTATCCAGTAATTACAGTAACCTCCAAGTGCCCTACCATCATTGTGTTACATGTAAAACTGCTAACATGAAAGACAGTTTTTCTTACTTAACTATGTTCATATACTCTCCTAAAAATGACAACATTTGGGCGAGATAAAAAAGATTCTTCAAGGATTAACAGGCACACAATAACTTGAGTGGCATCAAGCAACGTCAGTGGCCACACCATCTATTAAGTCAATTAATGGCAAAGAAAAATGCACACCGAGTTCCTAGGTTATTTACTGCTTCATGTGCTGATCTGTCTGATGTGCTGGTTTTCCTCTGTCCCATTTAATACATAAAGAAGCTTAGTTACTTTAACTAGAACTGTCTCAAGATTAGAATAATCAGGAACGGTATTTTTCGTTCAAAGCTGCACCTTTTAAAATCTATCCAATCTTGAACTCCAAGTTACCTTAATAAAAAATTTATTTTTTTTTGAAAGAAGACTATATATTGCAGTATCTGGACCCAACTGTCCATGCTTGACACCCTTCAAGGATCAACAGTCATGAGAATTGCCCAAGGTGTCTTAAGCAATACAAATTTCATTTCCTTCTACTCCTGCAAACAAAACCCAATACACAACCTGATGCGTTGTTACAATTCATTTTTCTTTGCAGATATACCAGTAGTCACAGATGAAGCTGTCACAAGCAGATTCCTGTACTAAGCAGCCAAATGCTAAGTTATCTTTTGTAAGATTAATTCACATAATGTTGCCAAGAATTTTCGTACCTCACTTGATGGGTGCACTCCTTTACTATCGTTCCAAGCAAAGGAGGTCTTGTACACAAGAGTTTTTATGGATTTCTTTTCTGAAAGAAAGTTCTAGTTCGTAGACTCCTCCAAGACACTGCTTCCCAGTTTATCTTCAAAACTGGGCAAGCTGAATTCAGCTCTACAGAAGTTCCTTCCCAATGCACACACTAAGCACCTAGGTGTTGCTTTTTTTTTTTACTTTAATTTTCCAGTATGTTTGTCCCTCAGCTTAAAGCAACTATAACTACTAAAGCTGAAGTTCACTTTATTTTTGTCTCAAGTACTCCTAACATCTATTTAGCATTTTGTTGTTTGTAACACTGGTGAACAACAGTCAAAAACCCAGCTCCAAAAGTCTCTGTGAAGTACCAAATGCATCCATCCAGCTCTTCCATTATCCAATTCACTGCATTTTTTCCAACAGCAACTGCTTTCAAAAGAAGTGCTTATTAAATAAAATTAAATGCTTTCCAGATTTTTAACACCTTAATGATTTTTAATATACAAAGCTGCTGATACATAGAGA
>NW_017728992.1:21843285-21847509 GCF_001723915.1 Gavialis gangeticus | reverse complement strand
CCATCCAGCTCTTCCATTATCCAATTCACTGCATTTTTTCCAACAGCAACTGCTTTCAAAAGAAGTGCTTATTAAATAAAATTAAATGCTTTCCAGATTTTTAACACCTTAATGATTTTTAATATACAAAGCTGCTGATACATGGAGAAAAATGTGATAATTACCCCAAAAGAAACAGCAATATCTACTCATAGTGACATTAGCACAGCTGGGGGCGCAGGGAGGGGGTTGTATGTTTTGTTTTTTTTAACTTGGAAGAATACTCAAGGAAATCCAGTAGAATCAGTTTTTCATCATCTTCCCTCTCTCAACTATGTATAAATGGAAGTTTTTACATTAAAACTTACACTTCTGTTGGCCTGCATAGGTCAAATAAGGCTAAAGAGGGCTTTTCTTTTTATATTAAAAGAGTAACATTTCTGAAGGATTTAAGTGTTAGCATCACTAACGTGGTGCTGAAAAGTCAAATCCAACCTTCCTAGGCTAGGGACAGAAATTACACATAAACCAGTACAAGTGATCAGAAACTGGTTCAAATTTGTAACACAACAGAAGCTCATCACACTTGAACAGCTTTAAAAATGGGCAAAACCAATTTAAGATAAACCTGGATGGATGTAGTATCAGACTTAACTTGATTCTGAAGGGGATATAGGACGGAAATTCAATAAACTGATTTACCCCAAATCAGTTAACTCACAGTCCTCCCCCCAGCATCCCAGGATGCTTTGCACCTCCCCTGCAACTTGCCACATGCCCTCCCCACCCCTCCCAGCAAGGTGAGCAAGCTACCCTTGGCCCAAAATATCTGCTCTAGCTGAGCAAGGAAGTGTGCTCCAAAGCCCCCTACCTTTTGGTCTGGGCTACTGCAGGCATGTCACTGCATTTCTGGAATCAAAAGTGAATGTCTATTCACTTGCTTATCAGTTCAATCTACGCAGCTTAGACTAACCTGCAAAAATTGAATCGATACAGCCTCCGGCTTTTTAACTGTCTGTACTTAGTCCTAATGAAGGATGATCCTGGGTAAGCTCAATTCTGGGTAAGCTTTTTGAGAGAATTATCCTGGCACATGTCCACGAGGGGTCAGCGGGGGAGGTTATGCTTAGAGGCAACCAACATGGGTTCATTAGAGGCAGGTCCTGTCAGACCAACCTGGTGGTCTTCTATGACCAGGTCACAAAATCCTTAGACGCAGGGGTAGCAGTGGACATAGGCTTTCTGGACTTTAGGAAGGCCTTCGACACTGTCTCTCACCCCATTCTCATTAAAAAACTAGGGGACTGTGGCATCGACACCTACACAGTCAAATGGGTCACTAACTGGCTGGAGGGCTGCACCTAGAGAGTGGTAGTGGACGGGTCTTCTTCGACCTGGAGGGATGTGGGCAGTGGGGTCCCCCAGGGCTCGGTCCTTGGACCCGCACTGTTCAACATCTTCATCAGTGACTTGGACGAGGAGGTAAAAGCACCCTGTTCAAATTCGCAGATGACACTAAGATGTGGGGGGATGTGGGCACACCAGAAGGAAGGAATAGGCTCCAACTGGACCTAGACAGGTTACAGGGTTGGGCGGATGAGAACAGGATGGGTTTCAACACTGACAAATGCAATGTGATGCACCTGGGGAGGAAGAACCAGTAGCATTCCTACAAGCTGGGGAACTCCCTTCTCGTTAGTGCAGAGGCAGAAAAGCATCTTGGAGTCATTATTGATGCCAAAATGAACATGGGCTGACAGTGTGAGGACGTGGTCAGGAAGGCCAACTGTACCTTGTCATGCATCCACAGATGCATCTCAAGCAGGTCTAAAGAGGTGATCCTCCCCCTCTATGCGGCACTGATCAGGCCGCAGTTGGTGTACTGCGTCCAGTTCTGGATGACGCACTTCAGGAAGGATGTGGACAACATGGAAAAGGTCCAGAGGAGGGCCACAGTCCCTGTTCCCCCTAGCACTACCAGGAGTAACTAGAAACAATGGTCATAACCTGGCAGAGGGTAGATTCAGACTAGACATCAGGAGGCGCTACTTCACAGTCAGGGCAGCTAGGATCTGGAACCAACTTCCAAGAGAAGTGGTGCTGGCTCCTACCCTGGCGGTCTTTAAGAGGAGGCTAGATGAACACCTTGCTGGGGTCATTTGACCCCAGTACTCTTTCCTGCCATGGCAGAGGGTCGGACTTGATGATCTGCTCAGGTCCCTTCCAACCCTACCAACTATGAAACTATGATTTCCCAAAAGGTTATTCCCATTTCTGGAAGAAGTTTATGTCAATGATGGCAACTAAGTCCAAGTACAATTTCCTGGAACTGACTGTGCCTATTAAGTAATAGATTTTTAAAAATTTTACTTGGGATTACTTAGAAGTTTCTTCCTTGAGGATTTCACAAAGTTCCTGTCAGATTTCACTCCTGGAAAGGTGAGAAAAAAGATGTACTATTTCTTGAATGGTGACCATTCTCTATCAAATAACTAGACTTCTTCCTACACACACACACACACACACACACCTCTGTAGATGGAAGAAATTAGTCTTATTTTCTGGGCCTTTAAACACATTCTACACTGGTATCATCATTAAGTTATTCCTTCCTTTTTAACCAAACTATTTTCGCAGCATTTCAGTACATGATTCAGACTTTCAAATACGTTGCATTACTCAAGGGATACACTGAAGAATCAGTATCAGAGTAAATTAGGAACATCTTTAAAATATTTCCAGAAAAGTTACCATTACTGATGGAAACAGGTCATTTTCAGGCTACCTACTTCCTACAAGTTAGATAACACTAGCCAACATTAGACATTCTAGAAAAAAATAGGGGAAACACTATTGTTGTTTTGATGTGCACAAGAAACTGTTTTTTGCATTGTTTTTTAGTCCTTATTTTGAAGTGCTACCATCCCAATTCTGCCAGTAATTTATGTTCCAAGAGAAAGAAACATTTAATGATTCCATTTCTAACTATTTTAGAGACAGCTGACAGAAGCAATTTACCCGTCCCTCTTCTTATTTACCTGTATGCCATTTACCCTTCCCCTCTCCTGCCTCTGCCACAACAATTAATTGTTCCTTTACAATGTAGCATTCTTCCCTGTGTCAAAGGTTTCCATCTCCAGTTATCTAACCTCAGCATTCTGAAGTGCATGAAAGAAACCACAATCATAATTACAAGCTTTATGTTGTAGGCCTGTGAGAGGGAGCAACAGAGAAGCCCCAACAGGCGGACATGGTGATGCAGCACGGAAACCATGCACCAGACAGCACAGAGGTCGTGTGTCCCACCACAGCTATACCACAACGTTTTACAAGCCAGTGCTCCCTCCGGTTGGAGGAGGGAGCCCACAGCTAGAGATTTCAAGCCCCGGCAAAAGATGGCAAGGGGGGAACATCGGAGGACTGGAGAAAAGAGCGCTTCCAGAGGCAGCAGGGACTGGAAACAGCAGTTCTCCATGGACAGAAGACAGTGCCGGGATCCAGAAGACAGGTGGAGAGCAGCCACACCAGCAAAGATAGTGCAGCTACTACCTGCGGACAAGCAACAGACATGGCAGCATATTAAGAGGTGACCAAAGCACGCTCAGGCTTATTGCTGCTGAGTGAAGGGACAGTTGACCACGCAATTCTAGTGAATTTTCCTTTTCTTTTTTGTTATTTTCATGTCCCTTGGCAGACGGCTGGGAAGAGGCCAGGGCCACAGAAGCCATGCCCAGCAAAGAGAGTACTGGGCCCAGAAGGGGCTGAAGGGGGCATTCCTGTTGTCTTCTATTGTTTCATAGACATTAGGGCTGGAAGGGACCTCAGAAGATCAGAGTCCAGCCCCCCGCCCAAAGGTCAGGAAGGCAGCTGGGGTCATAGGATCCCAGCAAGATAAGCATCCAATTTGCTCTTGAAGGTGTTCAATGTAGGTGCTTGAACCACCTCTGATGGCAGGCTGTTCCAGACCTTGGGGGCTCGGACAGTAAAGAAATTCTCTCTTATGTCCAGCCTGAAACGGTCTCGCAGTAGTTTATGACCGTTCGACCTCGTCATCCCTTGGGGTGCTCTGGTGAACAAACCTTGCCCCAGATCCTGGTGGTCACCCAGGTAAACTTATAGGTGGCCATCAGATCACCCCTGAGCCTGCACTTTTCCAGGCTAAAGAGCCCCATGGCTCTCAGCCTGTCGTCGTAAGGTCTGATTTCCTGACCTCTGATCATACGCGTGGCTCTTCTCTGGACTCTC
>NW_017728992.1:21837106-21843094 GCF_001723915.1 Gavialis gangeticus | reverse complement strand
TATAAGGATGCTGCAGGTTTTTCTTCCCAAGGTGGAGAACCTTGCATTTTTCACTGTTAAACACCATCAGGTTCCCGTCCGCCCATTTGCTGAGCCTGTCCAGGTCAGCCTGGATCACCCGCCTTTCTTCTGGCGTGGATGCTTTGCCCCGAAGTCTGGTGTCATCGGCGAATTTGGCCAGTCCACTCCTGACTCGTGTCCACATCATTGATGAACATGTTGAACAATATGGGTCCAAAGACAGAGCCTTGGGGGACCCCACTGATCACAGGACACCATGATGAGTGATGGTTGTAAGCCTCTCCTGTACCCTTCAGAGGACTTTCAAGACTTACATGTGGGACCAAAGAGTGGCCCTGCTCTCACGGCATAAAGAAAAAAAAAGTGGATGTCAAAGGATGTTGATGTGTTCCTTGGAGGGAGCCCAATTGGGATTTTCCCCTTTTTCTTTTTTCTTATTTCTCATTTATTTTTTCCTTGGACATTATTGCTATAGCCAGTGTCAAGCAGTAGTGACTTGGGTTCTATAGCCACCTATTGCCAGCCATGGGTAGCTGGCTAGGAAGAGACCAAGTCAGATAGGTTTTGTTTGTCTTGTTTTGTTTGCGGGGGGTGGGGGAGGCTACAGAGCCTAAGAGGGAGACCCTTGTGCTGTGGTAACAGAACCAGACTGTACAATCTTAAACTCCACTCAGTGGATGGCCCGTTGACCAGGACCACTACACCCACAGGTGGCCAAGAATAGCGCTGTGGTGTGGTATGGGCAAATATGTAGGGGATGGAGGAACACCCCTAGAGGACCTTATGGCAGGACACAGGGGCTGAGCCTGTCTGTATATTCCAACTCCCAAGTAACTAAACGTTCCATCAAGCCATGGCAGGAGAGAGAGATTGCAGTACATCAGACATTATGAATAGATACATCCCTGGGTTGCTTTCCCAATGGCACAGCCAAATCAAACGCAAAGGAGGTAGCCATATTGGGTGACACCCTAACAGCCTGAAATAAAGCATTATTTATTAAGCTTGGGAAATACCTCTACAAGATCTGAGGAATTGTTAAAGAGCATTTAAATGCATAGCTAGCATTGCACTCCAACTTAGTCATGTAGACCTATTTCTTTAACAGATCCAAACAACAGCCCTTTTTCCACAACATCTCTCACAGAGGAATGTGTTGTGTTTGGGTACATCCTATTGTATAATATACGACAGCCATCTCTTACAGCTCAATTACATCAACTACCACCACAAAAACAATTTTCTGACATGACTTCCCTTTCATGAATGCATTGCACATGCTAGCAATTTATCAGAGGCCTATAAACTTTGGTGTCCTAATACATGACAGAACTACATTCAAGGCAGCTGCTCGTACTGAACTGTCTCTACCTACATTAAAACGCAAAAGTCTTGAGAGGTTAAAATACCTGCTGTGTGCAAGTCATTCTCTATTAGATATAATACAATGTATCCACTCAATTCCCTCTGCTCTGCTCTTAGAAGCCTGGTAGTCAATCATTCACCATGATGTATTAGTTATTTATGGTTTTCCAGGACAGCTGTTACCAATTTCAGTAGAGTTTTGCCATCATCTTCATTACTCAAGCATGGCTACACTCATGCTGCAAATTCCTGTGCTATTTTAAAACAGTTATTTCTTCCCATGCTTTCCCCACAATGATCCCATGCTTCCCCGGCACTATGCTTCGCAACATTATCCTGCCTTTGAACTGCTTTCACCCTTTATATTTCAGCCAGAAAAGATCTGATTGTGTATTGGGACTTTGCACATTGTTTTTTGCAAGCCAAAATCTTTATACCTACAGTCCAATCCAACCCAAGTCAAACATCTGCAAAGGAGGAGACCATCATGACATTTAAAGGCAGACTTAGATCCATGATGCTTGGTTCAGAAGAGTGTTGAAACAGTTGCACAATCCACATTAGCCAGGGCAGCAATGCACAGTTCACAAAAAAGTTTAACAGGAGGACCTACTCCACAATGTAAAACTAATTCTATAAATAAGCAACTGTGCCTCCCACATCTGAATTCTATTCAATATTTTACAGATTGTAACCTAACATCTTGTAGGCATCCTGAAGCGAAAGCACTGTTTGATGACCAATCAACAGCATCATTAGTTGTCACACTAATTAAGCACTATGGTCAGTATCACAGTCACCATATTAATAATATACTATATTTACTCAAATCAAAGTTGACCCTAAATTTAAGATTATTCCCTCAGTAATTAGATTCTAATTTGTAAAGCATGTATAAACTTGTTTTAGTTTTCCACTTTTAGAATCTAATTATCATAGGACTGTCTTAAATCTCTCCCACTGCTATAGCAGGGAAAATAGTAGCTGGAAGGTAAGTTGGACCCCTTGGCCTTTGCCCCCTGACTTCTTTCCCTGCAGCCGTCTTGCCCCCCATCCCCCAGCACCACCTCGACACCCAGCTCCCTGCAGCCTCTGCCCCTCCTTCATACCCCCTTTACTGTCAGAAACTGCTTGAAGTCTGTTCCAGCACATTGAGGCTCAGCCTTTGAAAAGTCACGCAGTATTGTCGGTCCTGCTGATTGGCCAAACATGCAATGCAGCAGTTTTGATGCTGCTGATTAGCAAGACAGCAAATAGAGCTTCTACGTGCTCCATGCCTGGGAGGGAATCCAATCCCAGCTGGAGCCAAGCTACCCCTGACAGTGGGGTAAAGTGGGGGAGGAGGGTAGAAGGGGGGCAGAAGGTGCAGAGAGCAAGCAAAAGGCTGCTATGGGTCTGGGTCTGACCCTGACCTGGGCTCAAGGCAAGTCAGAGCCATAGCAGCCACTGCCCCCTCCCACTTCTGCTTGTATGCAAATCTAAGACAAGGAGCTTTTTCTCCTATGCTGACTGGGGGTAGGGGGGGGACCTCATCTTAGATTCAAGTTAACACAGTGGTCAGACAATAAAATAATTAATACAGAAGCTATAGCCAGTGAATAGAACTATTTTTCTCATTACAGTGTAACAGGCTTACCTTTCAGAGCTTGGGTTGAGTCCCAGGCTTGAGATTCTACTGTTTTGATTGGTGGAGCCCATCCACCAATCAGGAGGCAGCAAGAGAAATAAAGTCATGCCCCTTTCCTGAGGGGAGGGAAAGAAAAGCTGCACCAGGCCTGATTGAAGACTGCAACACTCAGATCTGGAAGACTTCAGGGGCAGAGCCCTGGAGAGTATATAAGGAGCTGTGCGCCCAACACAAGGGAGATGCGTCGGGGACAGGGAAGAGAAAAGAGCGGGGCTTAAAAGAGCTGCCCAGCAGGGTGAAGCAGTAGCTCAGGAAGAGCCCCTGAAGACTTCTATCAGCGCAGAGCAGCAGACGCTCCAGCAGTTAGGCTCTCAGTGTGGCATGCAGACAGAGACACGGTGCACAGGCCAGTAATCTGTTCCAGTGCTAAAAATCCTTACAGTACATTCAGGATGGTCTTTTAGGATGCTATGAGGGTTGTTCACATTGCAGGCACAAACCATTTCTAACAAAGGGTCTTAAATTACTGAGGTTGGTTAAAGATGCCAACATAAGGAGCATATACTTTGGCTACAAGACCCTAGGTCTTTGAGAGGTTCTAATGACAAAGGTTGCAGAAATATCGGGGGGGCGAGGGGGCTGGAGAACCCATCTCCAAGATGATCTTTAAAAAAAAGTTGTTCCCTGACACAGCTACAAAACAATTAAAAACACTTCAAGCTGCAAGAGCAGTGCCAGTACCCAAGAAATGACCTGATTCACAGCAGTGACTTCCCATCTACAACACTTCAAAAAACATAAGTGCCCTCACTGACATGTCCTTTCTCTAGGTTTTCCTTTTGGCCAGGATTAGGGCAGTCTACCTGCTTTTTCCAGGCCCTAACAACTTCCTATGCCAACTGGTTTTGAAATTTAAACCCAAAAGCCAGCTTCTATCAAGGCTTGCTTGGGAAAAAGGCAAGTCAGAGCAATCTTTCTTCCACCAGTCCCTACAGACCCTTAAAGCACGGATCTTGCATTTAACTCAAGTGTTACATCCCAGTATAGAGCAGTCCTATATCCTGGAGCCAATTAGTCACACTATACTATAAAAAATCCCTGTCCAACTGCATGTTGGCATGTAGTTTAAATAACATTACAGCCAACCAAAACCAAGAACCTGTAAGTCACTGTCGCCAAAAATGTCTTTATCTGAAGTTCACATTAAATTTTCTTTGACATGCCCTAGAAACAAAAAAATGGACACCAATTCTTATTCTAAATACAGCAATAGTGTAATTTTGTTATTTTATGGCGGCAATAAATGCTATATGAAGCAGATGGTATTTTTTTTTTGGCTGCTGTCAATTATTCATCTTCAAACTCAGATATTCCATTATTTTACATATTGTAATCACTTCTTCCCTCGCTTTTTCTCTACTCGTGTCATCTTGAAGCCTAATCTGTGGTCTGTAATTCCCTTTCGCCACCCATTATTAATTTAAGAAGCTATCACCATTCCTGGGAACCCATAAACTCCCACATTCATCATGCCATGATTTAAAACAAGTCTCAACACTTCATTTTACAGTCTCTTCGTGGTGTTCCCTGACACCACACAGGTACCCCGATCCTAGTTCTGTCAATGATTTGCGCTTCTACTGCCAATGCCTAGAAAAAGGATGAAGCCGTACAAAGTTATGGCATCCCTGAATTGCAGTCACACACAAAATCCTTCTTAACAGAACCTTCAAATATTTTTTATTCTATTCCACTCTTCTATTATTTATCAACATACTACAGAGAAGCACCAAGACCTTTGCAATTTCTAACTGTATCTGTTCTCATCTTGTTTTCACAAGTAGGCCTTTAATATGCAACCACGTGACTTACTATGCCACCACATCTTTATCCCTGCAGGACAATTAACAGGCAGTACCTCCAACTTGATATAACGGCATATGCAACCTAACAGAAACCAATTCTACCCCCAGTGACAAATACTGTCCTCATTAACAGCTTTAGCATGCCATTCAATGTCACTTTCCAGAAACAGCTCATCCAGAATTCTTGCAGGGGACAAGATGACCTCTGAAGTCTCTTCCAAGATGACTTCCCAGATGACCTCTGAAGTCTCTTCCAACCCTGTGATTCTCAAGAAATTGGGTTACATTCATATACTGTGCAGCCAGACATTAAACTTCTGATCATCTGAAGCAGGTTCTTTGTGCTTTCAAGGAGTATTACTAGGAGGCTCGCTCCATGCATATGCAACTGATTGCTCTTGCAAAAGCAGTTCCACCTTGAAACCTTATTTCTAACTATGTTGCCTGGAATACTGTATTAGGAATAATCAAGACTGTGCTTAGTGGCACGAGCTATTAAGTCCACTTGCTAGTAGGAAATCAACCTGGGGCCAACCATTCTGAGCCATATGCAACAGCCATAATTTGTTCCAGCTGGATTACTTGAGAAAGGATAACATTTAATATTATACAGCCTTTCTACTTATCAATTTGTTAATGAATACCTAGTTAAAATAAACCTTTAATAATAAACAGTACAAAGAAGTAGCACATTATCCAAATACAAGACAACTTTGAATTTAAGACGACCTCTCCCCAGGTAATTAAATGCTATATGTGAAAAATTATACATGTTATAATTTTTCACGTACAGGATTTTATTATTGGAGGGTCACCTTAAATTATCCTCCCATCCCTTGCACCTGTCCCTCCCAGCCACTTAAGACCCCACACTGGTCCCTGCCCCCCTCCACCCCGCCGCCACTCCCCACTTACACAAGTCAAGTCCGGCCAGGGCCACATAGCACACAATGGCTCTGGTCTCAGCCTGCCAAGGCACCAGCAGAGGTGGCAGCTCAAGCATTCAGCAGCTGCAGTTCCAGCCTCAGGTGAGGACCAAAGCAGCCCCCCTGCCACTGGACAGTCACCCCCATGCACCCCCCTCACACCACACAGTATCCCCTGCACTAC
>NW_017728992.1:21822844-21826942 GCF_001723915.1 Gavialis gangeticus | reverse complement strand
CCCCCCCCCCCCCCCCGACAAGGGTTTTTCTTACCCATGTTGAATGGGGTGGAGGTAGGGAGGCAGCACCTTAGTCATGGATTTGAGGCAAAGTACCTGCTCCTGAATATGTAGACTTGCTGCCAGCAGATGACCAATCTAGTGATGGCTACAGCTGTGTTTTAGAATTGTCCAATATTGACCCTAAAATTCAATTTTTAGTATTTGAATTTTATATGTAGTAGGCACCAAGCAACAACTGCATACAAGAATGAATGCACACCAAAAGTCTATCAAAGCCAAGAACAGAACACCAACTGCCTCCAATCTCTTGGGCCTAATCCTCAAAGGGAATTTACAAACCACTTTTCATAGATGAGCCTATGAACTTCACTTCCTCAGCCTCCTAGGTACAGAAACTCATGGACTCAGTATAGACATTGGAATTCTCACACATGACAACCTGCTGGACATCTGACTCCCTAGGTACCTCTTCACTTTTACCTAAGCTACTACATCTCCCTTCGCCCCCTGACACCTCCATTTCCATTGACTGGTTTACTTGCCTGCATTGGATGCCAGCCTCTGGCTACTTTACTATTCCTCCCATCCAATAATAGCACACACACCAACTGCACATGCTTCCTAAGCCTGACAAAGGGTTTTTCAACCCAAAAACTGGCATCCCAGGCAGCTAAGCTGAGGTTACCTGGACCCTCACAACTCCACTGCAACCAGCAAGCCTCAGGCCTGTCAAAGACATGATGGGTCTGGGCTCTCCCCAGCCAGGAATGTGCATGTGGTGACTGGAGATTATGGAGCCTCCTACCCACCTTCCACCAGAGAGGTCCTCAGTCCTGGTATTTCCTGGGGCTACCACGCCACCAGCAGTCCCACCAGGCCTCCTGACCCTAACAGAGTACAGTTTTAGTGGTCATGCCCAGGACCTGAGGCCTCCTCCTTCCCCATAACCCCAGCCTATACGTCCAAGTTTGTCCTGGCACAGAAGCTCAGCAGGGACATGTTCTTCCCCTGCTGGATGGTGATGCAGTGAGTGCTGCCTCCAGGGCATTAAATGGTTTTAAAAAAATGAAAAGAACAGCCCACAAGAACAGCCCAGCCAAGACTGACAACGAGCACAAGAAGTATCCAGGTAAGAGACAAGGGCCTGGATAGTCCTGGGATTAGAGGGGGCCATGCATACACCTTCAGGAGGCCTTAAATGCCTATACACTAATGCTCAGAGTTATTATATACACTTCATGGTGTTTTTTGTCTTTGCCTAGGTGTGCTGGAAAATCTGTCTCTTCTGTAATGTTATCTGATTTCTGTAATATATGTAAATAAGATAATTGTATGTAAGTAATAAAATAAAAATATATAAATGTATGCATGCATTCCTATATAAATTCTATATTATAATATGCAATATAATTATGCTGTGCTTCCATGCACAGTGAATGGAATGCACCCTGTGAGAGAAAGCACAGATTTAAAAAGAATCAAAGAAGACTAACAAAACCAAAAAGAGGATTTTGGGGGAGGAATACACTGAAAGGAATGAATGAATGAATATAATAATAAAATAAAAGGGTATAGAATGCAAAAGGTATTGATGAATCCCACTTGCCAGGCTAGCAAGTAGGAAATGAATGATAGCCTTTGTTGTCCAACTCTGCTGAGCTGCTGGAAGATACAGCTGAGTAACTGACCCCAAGGCAGAAAGCAGCTCAGTTCAAGCAATGCTGCTATTTATGCTGTTTTTCGATCCCTCCCACTGGGATTGAAAGGGACCTCAGGGAAAGATTAGTCACTGGCCAGCTACACAGTCAATATGAGAGCAGTCCTTCCTCCCTCTTCCCCCTCCCTTTCCTTACTTTGTTGCCCTGCAAGCAAGCCCAGCTTCAGCTTTGAAACATTTCAAATGCCCTTGTTTCGTTTCAAGGCTGTTTTGAAGCCCTTCGTTTCATTTTGATTTCGCTGTTTCTAGTTCAAAATGAGCGAAACAGAGTGCTCTCAAGTTGGCAGGGGGAGGGCTCCATGCTGGGCAGGCAGCGGTGCCTGCCTGCACACCTGCAAGGCGCTCTCCACCGCACAGGCTCCCAGCCAGACTGTACCCCATACCCACACATTTCTGAGACCCCCATTATAATTCCCAACAGCTGACCAGGACCAGCCTTTGAAATCCAACTGTCCCAACCAAAACAGGACATATAGCCACCTTAACTTTTAGGGACAAGATTTTCTATGAACACTAATTTTCTCGCTTCTGTTTGTGCAGAGAGTAACCAAACTGCAGATGTTTTTACCCAAGCTTCTTTAATAATTGGCACTCCTCCTCCTCCTAAGCTTTTCTTCCCCCCCCTCACTACTTTTCTACAACCTCAATTATCTACACAGAAGTACTTATCAGAACCTAACGTTTTCATGGTATGCTACCTCCAAGGGACTCAGTTCAGAGAACGGGGGCTGAAAGTACTGTGCAGTCTGGTAGTCACAGTCTAGTATAATATACCCCATTTCAAGATTCTTTCCATCCTTGAACCCTGACCTTCACCCATACTTGACATTCAATTTTCTATCCTTTAATTCAGATGCCCTCACTTGAAAGATTTGGTCAAAACAGACTTTAAAATGACCCCACTGCATATTGTATTATTCTGGTGAATTATATTCTTTTTTAAGGAAAAATCATCTAGAGTTATCTAGAATTAAGGTGAGTCTTATACACACAGGCTATGCAATGAGAAATTGAGGCTTTGTAATACAAGTTAATGGTAAATCAAATTTAGATAGAAGGCTTGTTTTCTCCACAATTATATCTAGGGAGCTACCTAAATCATGGTTTTGGAATTTTTGCATAAACCACAAAACACAACAATCTCTGCAAAAAAAATGGCATTGGCCACAATTTATCAGGAAATCAAACAAAAAACCCAGCTTACTGAAAATAATATGCTGGCTCCCCAGTGAGAGCCAGGTGTCCTCACTGCTACTGTGGGCCAGCCTTCCAGCCCACCCAACAGGAGACGGCACAGGCTGGCAGGGCAGCAAAAGGGCAGCAGCCAAGATGGCAGCTGTCCCCTCATGCCTCTCCACCAATCAGCACTGAGAGGTAGGGACACCACAAAATAACTGCAAAAAACAGGTTTCTGGGCCTCAACTAAGTCATAAAATTTGCTTTCTCTTGCCACAAGTTAGGTAGGTCCCTAGTTATATCTTTGGGGTTGGAGTATATCTTAGTGATGCATAACACTGCAGCAAAAGTGAATGTAGGCACCTGGCCATCCTAAGGAGTGGAGACTTCCATCTCACAGCCATGGCTGTGTTGCAAGCTCCAGCTTGCATTGGCAACAGGCTGCCAACCTCTGGTTTATGGCACATTCATAGACACACAGATCCATGATAATTTATGATATGTTTGCTAAATGTCACTAATTAACTGTGTTGTCTGGAATAATTCAATTAAAAGTTAGAAGTTTAAGTTTCTTTTTAGGGGTGCACTGATAGAGATTTTGGAGGCCAGTACCTATAGCCAATTTTTAAGGAGGCATATTGGCTAATCCCGATCGGATTTCTGTATCTATGCAGCCTGGCAGCTTGAAAAGCTGCGTCCAGCTGATAAGTCTGATAAGTGTTCCTCACCACCGATGTGCTGTGCTGCAGCATACACATGCATTTATCAGCCAAATTATCGATCACATCAGGCCAATTTCCGATACAGTCAATTTTCATTACATTGGTGCTGATCTGATATTGGACCAATCTATCGGTGCACCTCTAGCTTTTTTCTTTCCATAACTATTTTATTAGGATTATCAGGGATTCAGGTTTTCTGTTTAACATGGAAAAATGCAGTAAAACAGATTTTTCTCATTTTCTGGAGAAAGGAAAGGATTTTCTTTTTTAAACGAGAAAGATACAAAAGACAGTGGGTTTTCCCTTGCAGACTGGTAAAGTTCTAGCCTGCAAGGGACGGGGGGAGCAAGAGAAGGGCAGTCAAGCAGGGGGCATCGTGTGCACGTGCACATGTACACATGCACATGGCCGCCAGGCAGCCTGGAAAGCAGCTCCCCACAGGTCAGCCTGGGGGCTGGGAGGTTTGAGCCCCCCCCCCCC
>NW_017728992.1:21814355-21822704 GCF_001723915.1 Gavialis gangeticus | reverse complement strand
GGGTTTGGGCCCCCCCCCCCCCCAAGTGAGGGAAGGAGTTGGGCAGAACTGGGACTGGGGCTGGGGCTGCTGCCCAGTTGGGGCAGTGCATGGGGCTCAGGGACTAGAATGTGCAATTGCAGGGCCCACACAGGGAGCAGGACAGAGCCATGGGTGGCTCATCAGGGTGTGGCAGGGTGGACTGGCTCCCCACAGCTGTGTGCATTCCTGGTGAGCAACAGGGGAAAACATGCCCCCAAAATTTGTGTGCGAGGCAGGGCAGGCAGCCCACTGTGGCCTCGGGCTCCAGGCTCCACTGCCCTCCCCACAGGGCCTCCACAGCCGGATAATAAGGCAAGGAAGTTTAGTGCCGCTGCCACAAGCCCCCATGAGGCACCTCCTGCCCACCCACCAGCAGCAGGGTTGGCAGCATATACACCGTGTGTGTGTGTGTGTGTGTGTGTGTGTGTGTGCGCGCGTGCGCGCACACACACACGGATGTAGGAGAGATGTAAAATGCATATTTTGGGGGTTTTAATGAAAGAATTTGCCATTTTTATCAAAATCCCTGATGATTATGAATAGATAACAGATATTTATACCCAAGTTTATGTCTATGCACACCCTAACTTCTTCCAGTAGTATCTTGTCTGCATTTGCAACTTATATTTCTTTTCCTTTTGCATTTTATTGTAGTTCTGACCTGCAAGTACTCACACATTTATCAGTAACATATGTAAGTTTATTTCTTCTGTAGAAAATGTACACTGACAGCCTCAGTGCCTACAATCTGTTCCTTCTCTACACACAAAGGTACAGGCAAGCAGTTAAAAATTACCTCATCTGTATTTTTAGCTCAAATTTAACCTACAGGAAGCACTGTTAGTGGTTAAGTTAGTAGTTGTAAGTAAAATAAGACCAACGCTCTGACTCACTCATCACATCACCTCATTTTGAGAGTTCTACTTGGAGTGGATTGAGAATATTCCGACGCGAAAACATACAAATTTATTTTCCAGAATTTTTTAAGCATATCCAATATTTTAAGTGCTAACATCTGAAAAGCAGATTTGATATATTAATTATAAACAAAGTTAACTCAACTTTAAATAAGTTGTTCCCTTTTAAGAAACTGAAGTCAATTCAAGTTTCAACCAGGTTTTGTACTGCTTTATTATTGTTACCCTTGGAGTTTTGTTGTACTTCTGAATTGCTGTAGAGACTTGTATGTGACAAAAACTCAATTTCAGAATAAGCACACCTCCATGCTCGCCACCTCACCAATATTAGTCCTTCCAGTGATACACAGCAACAGCAGCAGACAAGCTTAGCAATGTTAGAAACAAATTCCACTATTTTTACCATCTGACCAACACCCTCCAGAACTCTCAAACAGGGACAATCAGCAAACGACAGAGGAAAAATTAAAGCTGACTTATATCAGCTTAAAACTAAACTCCCTATTCCAACTATAATTTTCAATAAACTGATTAATCTTAGAATTCTTAAAAATTAAGAGTAACGATTCTTTAAAAATTAGAGTAATGATACTCAAGAGTGACTTGCGTTGAACTTTATTACAGAGAAAGGGACCATTGGCAAAAATCCTTCTCACGACAATTGTTTTAGTATTCATAGGTGATTATTCGGCCACATCTTTCCAAGCTGTTGCTTACAGACAGCAAAGGAAACGGAAGTCTGCTAAATACTAGGACTTGGGATTCTCTGCTAGACAGGGTCACTGTGACATTAGGACTTTAACTCTATTCATCATATTACTTTTATACATCTTTTTATGTTTTCTTGCCATTACGCATGAGCCCTTGAAACAACTTGGACCTTTTTAAACTACTACTTTTGCTTATAAAGGTCATTATTAACATTTTGAAAGTAACAGTAATACTTCACATTTTTTGCTTTTTTATAAGGAAAATAAGCCCTTTCTTTGCTTAATTATTTTTAATATTACCTATCAAGTGACCCACAAAAAATACAGATCTAGCTTAAAAATTCACTTCTAAAATTGAGAGTGAAGTCTGGGTCATCAGTTTTTAAACAAAGCTGACTACTTTATTGCTGGGAAAAGGATTTACATGGCCAGAACTATTTGCTTAGGTTATTTAAAAGCTGCTAATGTTCTTAATGGAAGAATTACTTCCAGCCCCCTCTGAAACACAGCTGTATAACAATTGGGTCACTGCTCATTCTGAAATACTCATTTTTTGTTCTTACTGAACATGCAATCAAATATGATAGCTCATGGAAGGCAACTCCATCTAGAAAAGCATGGAAGCTTTAGGCTTCCAGGCTTTCCTAAGAGATAAGATTCTTAACAGCAGTATTTGTTTTAAAGTCAAAGCATGACTTTAAACAACACCACTTTCATCCACATCCACAAACAAAATGAAACAAAAAAACTCCAAGACAAATGGACTGAATTAAACTATAAAACCTTCTTATTCTGTGAAGAATCAAGGAAGTCTATGCTACTATATTGGTAAAGTAAGCTCATAGTCTTGTAGTCACAAGTCAAGGTATTAGGAACAATCAGCATGTTGAAACAAATCATTTTTTAGGTCACTGAAAACATTAGACTAGCCTAATGGTTTTTTAATCCTGAAGTGGTCTCAATTCTTACTTCATTACCTACATTTCTAGAGCCACCCACCTTAATGCCGATTCACCTCACCACATATATTTGGTCTCTTCCTCTCATAGTTATCATTAGTTACAAGTGTTCAGACATTAACTGCCCAACTGCAAAAAAGAGAGTGGTCTAAGATGTTCCGCAGAAGTGACTGCTTAAGAACTTCTTAAACAGTGTTAGATTCCTTTCTGAAAAAGCTGAGCACACCACATTTTAAGGTAATTAAAAATGGCTTCACTGTTAACACTAGACATTTGTAATGTCAGCCTCAAATATTCCCGTCTCTGAAATAGGGAAAAATAAAGCATAAGTATGCAGTATTCTCTAATTCTGCAAGTATTACTAATCAAGCTCCACAAGCATTAAACCACTTCAGGCGACAAAGCAGATTACATACTATTTGCTAAGCACTTTGCTATCTTGTAGTTTGTATCCAAAATGCCGTACAAGCAGCATACAATATTTTTCTTCCAATAAGGGAAATATAGGATTCTTATATACTAAGTTCCCATTTTAAAAGAGCTGCTGCAAAAATTCTGAAAAGAAACAGTGCTGTTTCCTGCAGCAAATAACATGTTGTGTTCCTGGTACGGTGTTTAGCTTCCTTTTATTTTGAAGTCTTTTGTTTGAAGTCCAAAAAGGGCTAGCAGATTGAGTTATTATCTACCTATGGTTTATATGTTGCTCCTTAAGTCTTAACTGTGTACTGTCAGCAAGAACACAATCCTTGATTACTAGATGGGACAATCATGCTATTTCCATAACGGTCATGAGAACTCAAAGTGTTTGATGAGTCCCATGAAACTATAAATTTTAAACAACCTCCTCCCTTTCTTAAACAGCGCAATGGTAAGGCTTGGTCTATCTTTCAGAGGCTATTGATGCTTCTACTATGGCAGAATTCCCCAATATGGTTCAAGCTCTGCTGATGCAAGATGTTCAGCCAGAGGGACTGAATGACAAGCCTGTCAACAAAGCAGAGTCCATGCTTGGATATTCTCAGCAGTAAGATAAGCACTGCTAGCCAACAAAGGTCAGCTTGTCAAGCATTGGCAAGCACAGGTAATCCTAGCACATGGTTTTATTTCACAGTTGTGCCAGTGCTCATTTGTATCTTTTCCCCAAATAATCCTACTCCACTTGAACAGATAACTTCTTCGAGCTCAGGGATATATTTGGTAGCTGTGCTGGTCTGAGACAAAAAGAAATGCAAAACTCAAGAACTCTTGGTTCAGAGATGATACCTTTTATTCGACCAACTAAGGAATCGCAACCTTTTTTTTTTCTGCAAGCTTTCGGGCGCACTCACCTTTCCTCAGGCTCAGGGAAAATTAAAAATGGTAAAAAGTCCTCATATTTAGAAAATAAACTTTGTTTTTCCACAGAGGAAGCTGAAGGTGGAAGTCTGTTCCTCTGGGTCCATGTGGTTCTAGCTATAGTGAGTGTCTTTGAGAGTTTTTAATTCTAGATAACTCTAGAATTCTAGATAACACCTTAATTCTAGATAACTCTAGATGAGGCAGGATTCCTTCCCTGGTGGTGTCAGATGGCAGACAGACAGGGAGGTGTAGAAATCTGTCTTGTTGCTCAGCAATGAAGTTTAAATCAATAATTTTAAAAAAAGGCTAAAATTCGGCATCCTCCATATTTATGGGATGTATTTGGTAGCCATGGTGGTCTGCCATATCTGCACATCAAAGAGCAACTCACAAAGACATGCTCATGGACTCAGAAGAACAGACTTCCACCTTCAGCTTCCTCTGTGCAAAAATGAAGTTTATTTCCTACTTATGGGGACTTCTTATCATCTTTAATTTTCCCTGAGCCTGAGGAGGGGCCTATGTGTCCAAAAGCTTGCAGAAAAAGGTTGTTTTTTTTGTAATTTCTTAGTTGGTCTAATAAAAGGTATCATCTCTTACCCAAGAGTTCTAGATTTTTGCATTTCTATTCGAGCTCAGCTTTTTTTTTCAGTACAACCGAAGTTCAGCTTATTGATGCCTCTGCCCTTGAGCACTAATGCTCACCCTCAAGGTTCCTTCACTGTATAGTGTTCTCCAAATGCAGAAATTATACCCAGAGCTAAATCTACTAGTTGTTTCCTGTTAGAAGCGTCATCTCCTTAGAGCTAAACGTTAACCTTAAAGCTGGAGGGTGACTGTATTTGGATCTTGGGGAGCACTGAATTTGTAGCTGAATAAAGGCTTTAATCTGTGGCTCGGCAAAGCTGCTGACCACAAGCCAGAACGCTATATTAAAAATAACATTGTGAGATGCTTAGGCAAGCAGTTTCCTAACAATGTGGTAGTGTGTAGGATATATGATTCATTGTGTAAAAGGAACAGGATGTAGACCACCAGTTATCATTAGGAGATAAGCAGAAGCAAGACCTGGGAGATGTAGAGTCAGCAAGAAACAGCAATTGCCCAAAAGAAGCTGGGTTCACAGTCTTACACATGTGCTCATAGCAAAAAGTCATGTAAATGAGTAAAATGCATAGGTAATTCCAGGATAATGAAACAAACAGTAAACAGAGGCGGAGCTTGAGGTAGGAGGGAATATGTGTGGAACAAAGGAAAGTAAATGTTGATGAGTATGAACCAAGGTGTATAAATATGGAAAAAACTAATGTTCACTGCTGCTCCCTGGTTTTTTGGGAGCTCGTCCAAAGCTGTCTCCATTTTGAATAAAGCTGTTGTGAGCAATGTGTGCTGGTGTTTGCTCCCTGCACAACTGGATCCCTAGCAATCGAATCGTCATCTCCCTAGTTGTTGGGCACCACGTGGAGTCAGGGTCTGACAATCACAAATAGCCTGGCTGCTTGGGCAAAATATGGAAGGGAAGATTACTTCAAGATGCAGCATGCCATCTGCTTTAAACTAAGCTAAATAAATAGACTATACCTTTTGGCCAGCCATATTTATGGGAACTAATTATTTTAATTCATTTCACTTTAAACAAATTTATAAGCATTTACCATTACAAAACTATTCATGGCCCTTCCCATCCATCTTTTACATGCTTGCACCACCTGTTTGTGCTGTGATGACCAGTCAGTTTAAAACCTAATTCTAAGACTAAGTAGTCCCATGGGGCAGCTGATCTTTAAGTGGTTCAAGCCACAGCCTAATTTTCACCCAGCCTACCATGATCTACAGGTAGTACCACAGCTATTCCAGGTACTTACATGTAGGTCCATTTTTCTACTGTATGTTTATTATATGTATGCTGTCATGCTCCCAATTGATTCTTCATTGCCATTCCTTCCTTCATGTTTTCTAAAAGTATTTACTCTTATCAACTACAATAAGATGTTCAATTCACATTCAATAGACTGATAGAGTTTAGCTAAACATATTTCCTTAAGGAAACATGATGTGCAAAGATGACTTACCTTACTAATAACATATTGTCTGAATGTAAATACAAGCATACTGCATGCAGCATAAACGCAGTATCTGCCTGGTGTACCTAACACTGACTACTCCTCCTACCTATAGTTTACAGTATACAAAAATATCATGTGATCGTTTGTTTACTCAATTCAATAGGCTTAGACATTTCAGAAACGGTATTCACCTAGGTTCTTTTTACTCTGGAAAAAAGCTCTTCCTATTAAAATATTGCTATAAAGTAACTCATTGATAACAGCTTCCTGGCACCACTTCTGACATTATTACTTCTTTTCTACCTTCCAAACAATTCAAGTATTTACCATATTTACTTGAATACAACACAAGTTTTTTTTCTCTGCAATCAGCTTGGCAGAGTGGGGAGGGCATCCCCTGTGTTACATGTCCATACAAAGAAACTACATTAAATACATAGTCTATCTTTGAACTACTTCTAGAAGCAGCAGTAATGGAAACCAACTATACATGTTAATTAAATGCAGCCAACACTAAACATGGTGCAAGGTACATGGCTAATATTGGGTAGATATGCTGATGACAGTCTACCACAATGACAGGCTGGTACAACTCATCTGGATATGATTGGGGTGCACCAATAAAGTTTTTCTTGGCTGATACCAATAGCCAATTATTAACTGGCCATACTGATCCAATAACCGATACAGGTAACCCTTGCTTAACATGGTTACAGTTAGTGCTATTTTGCTACAGCGTTCATTTAAAATTGATATCCAATTTCACTGAGCGCTCACTGGAATCACTGAGTTTTGGCAGGAAGGCGGGGAGAAGCAGTGGTGGCCGCGGCAGCAAGTGTGGTGAGTAGCAGCGAGTGGTGAGGGGGTTGGGGAGAGGCCAGGCATGGCTGGTGAACTCAGACTGATGGGGTGGTGGAGTGTCCCATGGGAAGCAGGGGTGCAGGGAGGCACGTTTTTTCAGCCAGCCGGGAGCAAGGTGGGGTTTACAGCCAGCTAGGCACATATCAGGGAGGCTGCAAACCCCCCTGCTCCCAGCCAGCTCCCAAACATCCACCCCACTCCTGTGGGATGCTCCACTGCCACACCAGTCTAAGTTCACCAGCCAAAGCAGCAGAGATGGCAAGGAGTGTGGGGCCTCCGCCAACGCCCAGGGCCAGGGCCAGCAGTGGGTAGGGAGAGGCAGCAGCAGTAAGAAATGATGAGTGGGGGGAATGGGCATCAGCACAGGGCCTGCGTTGGTGCCTGGGGCCAGGGCTGGTGGGGGCCCAGGGCACGGCAGCAGGAGTGCAGGCCCAGGCTGGCATGTGGGACTGGAGTGGTCAGCAGGCTAGTGGAGAGAGGGGGGCGGCAAGAAGCGGCAGTAACCAATTACCTATATTTACATTCGTTCCTATGGGAAAATGGATATCGCTTAGTGCGGTTCCGCTTAGCACTCGTTTTTTTCTGGAACCAATTAAGAGCGCTAAGCCGGGGTTGCCTGTATTTAATAATAAAGCTCGTTGAACGATTTTTAGTTCAAGTGCCTCTACCAATGTCTCTAAATGTGGGAATGCTGATACAGGAGATACGGAGACACCTTAGAGTGGCTCTCTGAGCCGTACTAATTATAGCACGCCCCCCCGCTGGCAGAGCACGTGTAAAGTGCCCCATGCCACCTGCAGCCCCTGCCCTTCAACCCCAACCTGGGGGCAGCTGTCTGAGCCTGCGGCACTTTAATTAGAGGCACTTTAAGGATCTATGGGCACTTTCATTAGAGCAACTTTCAGAGCCATTCTAAAGTGCTGCCCCCCCCACTCCCAGAGGCTCCCCACTGGGGGGGGGCGGGAAGGACCCTGCTACACACAGCACCGGGGAGTGGCTGCCCTGGCCCCTGGGGCGCAGACCCACACTACAGGTTGAGTCACACTGGGCTGGTCCAGACAGCTCTGTCTACCTCTCCCTGCCCCAGTCATATCTCCAGCATTCAGCACCTTTTATAGCCCCTGCCCCGGCCCCAGCCCACAGTCCCCACCATGCCATGCCAGTGCCCAGGACACCTAAGCAGAAGCCCAGCCTGGCCTGCAGATGAGGGGCTAAGGGTGTATATCCAGGGTCACCCCGGCTCACAGGAGTGAACCCAGGTATCTGGGGACCCCTTTATAATTAAATCATCAGAGAACATTATCAGCTATATCGGCCAAAAAAAGCTGATGTTAATTTTCTTTTTATTGGTGCCTCTAGATAAGATACATGGTTTTGCCCATTGAGTGCAGTCCCCCTCAGCACGTACTCTTTTTCAAGTCATGGTGAACCACTACACTGTATATATTTCAACTTTCTCTTTACTCCTATAGCTGAG
>NW_017728992.1:21806202-21809355 GCF_001723915.1 Gavialis gangeticus | reverse complement strand
GGACCCCTTTATAATTAAATCATCAGAGAACATTATCAGCTATATCGGCCAAAAAAAGCTGATGTTAATTTTCTTTTTATTGGTGCCTCTAGATAAGATACATGGTTTTGCCCATTGAGTGCAGTCCCCCTCAGCACGTACTCTTTTTCAAGTCATGGTGAACCACTACACTGTATATATTTCAACTTTCTCTTTACTCCTATAGCTGAGCTGTGCCTTTCTTTCCCATTTCCAATTATTCTAGTTTCTTCACCTGCCTTAAATGTCTGTTAAACATCACCAAATAGGCCCCCAAACAGTTCACCCAGAACTCCTATGTTGCCCCCTCTCTTAGTTGCTGCATGATTACTGTGCCCCTAAGCCACATGAGGTAAAGCGAGACCAGGGTGCCCCATGCCTCACCTGCATATAAATGACTGGAGTATCCCAGGACTCATAACAAGAACACCTGGTTCCAGTCCTGAGTATGAGGCTAATTACCAGATCCTTTGTGAGGGATTTCTGGACCACACACACACACAGACCAATGCTGAGCTGTGGGGTTACCATGGCATGACTCTGCTGCGCTGCAACCCAAATGCTGCTAACTCTGCTGGGGCGCAACCCAAGGAACTATGTGGTAAACCATGGGCTTTTTGGCTTTGGACTATTATGCTGCACGGCTTGTACTGCGTATAAGTAGGTGCAAAAGCACTACCTAAAAATGTGTTTCTGGAATACCTCTGCTAAAACTTGCAGCAGTTTTAAAGAAAGTAAAATTCATCAATTTTGGATGGATTAAGTCTGTGGATACTATATGTAAATTATTACAGCTATGTTACTTTCCAAGGTCATTTTTTTTCACATTTGCTCCTCACTTTGCGTGCTTATAATGAGTAGGGTCTAACAGTAAGAAGGGGGGAGGGGCTGCAGAAGGAAGAAGTTGGAGAGAGACAGGGCAAAGCAGCAACCTGGCAGCCCTGATTTAACTTTCCCTGCTGTAGCAATGGAAAGGGGACAAATTCAAGACAAACATCCAATAATGAAATTCCATACCTTGAAAACTATATCAAATTTATAAATTTTCCATATATAGAATCTAATTATTGGGGCGGGGGGGGGTCATCTTATAATTAGGGTCATCTTATATCCAAGTAAATATGATATCTACAAGTAGTTTTCTTTTTTAGTATTTCCCCCAATTTATTAGCAAGAAGCACAACCCTGCAATACTAGTATTTTTTCAGGGAAGTGACACCTTGATAAGCCTCTACTGAATCCCAGTGACAGCCATATTTCTTGAAAATACTCAACAGTCCATCTAGAAATGCATACCATCTGACTTTGTACTTTCCCCCTTTTCATTCTCTTCAACAAGGGTTTGCTACACTTGAATTTTGCTAAGATTTTCTCTATATAGAAGCAGATGCATTTCTTCTGCAGAAATAGAAAAACAACAGACCTAACAGTTTAAATCCATGGAATAGGTAGAAGAGGTAGAAGGGCAAACAAAGCTCTGGTTTGCTGCTAATAATACAAGCCTCTAACTCCTGCCTAGGTTTCACATGCATACACTGTTTTTGCCCATCTTTCAAGGATAAAAGCCTATTGTTAATCTATCTTAACACTTCATGAGAAAACAAGACAAGAACATTCTTTTAACAATCTCTTGAACTTTTTACAAGTCTACACCGTAGTTCAAATCTCAAATGTTCTAAGGTTATAGTGCTAAGAGACACAAACTTGCTCACAGTAACAGGATCAGTAATGCTGCTTACCTCTACCCTGCACCATGTTAAAAACAGCCTCAGTATTCTTCAGCCACATGCCTAATCAATGGAGTCCTTCCCCTCTGTGGCACTGCATTGCTCCCGAGTAGGTAAGCTTTTTAGTTTACGCAGCCTAACCTTAAAGAGTACAGTATAATCACTTCCACTTTCCCACATGCAAACCCTTCTAAGATGTACCATTCCGCTGTTTGTTACCTTCTTTAGTTCTCACTGTTGCATGAAAACATGTCTTTGACTAAGGGTCACTTGTTTCAAGTACTTTTCAGGAGATCATTAATTATAGCTTATGCAGAGGATATCGTAGTTCCTTCAGTTCAACATGCTGTGTCCAGTCTAAGCCCAAGCAATTACTGATTAGCAGACAGGCTTCTCTCAAGTTTTCACTTATTAGAGAAGAACAAAGCAAGAAATTCTGCAAGACTGTCATTTAGTCTGAAATGGTGGCAAGGGAAAAAAAAAAGTTTGCCATTATTTCAACTAACCTTTCTATTAAGCGCCATGTGTATAATAAACAGAAACCAATGGGCGTGTCCAGATGAGCGCGTGCACAGGCATCTTGCAGCGTCTCAAACCCCTTTTGCAGCATGGGAGCAAAATTAGACCCCTGGATATCTAGGGGTCAAACAATACCCGGGGGGGGGGGGGAGAATCAGGTCAGGACAGTCCTGGATTGTGCCCTGAGGCAACTGGATGCTGGGTCCTCCACAGAGATGCTCTGGTAGCCTGCCCAGAGACGCTCTGGTAGTCTGCCTGCATGTCTCCACCCAGAGACATGCACCGACAAGTGAAAGGAAAGCAGCTCCGCAGTCTTCCTTTCCCCAGAGCTGAAGCACACTGCCTGCCCATGCGGGATGCAAGCTGCAGGTACCTGGACCCAGCTTCTGCCAGGTAAGTAAGAGGTTGATGTGGGGGGAACAGGGCAGACCTTGGGGAAGGCCTCACCCAGCCCCCATTCCTTTCTCCAGCTCCCCATTCATTCCCCCTACCTCCCGCTCGCTCTCCCAGCCCCACCACTCCCACCGTCAGTAGAGGAGAAAGAGCAGGAGGCTGGAGAGAGCAGGAGAATGAGCAGGAAGCTGAAGACATCAGGGGAAGTCTCCAGCTCATTTCCAGGGGCTTGTCTCCAGCCCACTGCTTGTCTCCACCCTGGGGAGGCTGGAGATGAGCAAGAGAACAATCAGGAGGATGGAGATGAGACCCTGGAGACCAGCTGGAGACATTCCCTTGCTGTCTCCAGCCTCCTGCTTGTTCCCCAGCCTCCCAAGGCAGGAGAGGAGCAGGAAGCTGGAGACAGCAGGAGACTGGAGACTTTGCCTGCTGTCTTGAATCTCCTGCATGTTCTCTGCTACTGCCAGTAAGTGTGTGTGTGTTGGGGGGGGGGGGA
>NW_017728992.1:21804576-21805385 GCF_001723915.1 Gavialis gangeticus | reverse complement strand
CCCCTCCTGCAAACCCCACATCCCCCTCCCCCATCACACACCCACCATGTGATAAGGAAACCAAAAGCAATCATTAAGACTTATATATTTAGGATTTATTTTATTATGATGCTAGAGACACTGGTAGGCTTCCAAATTTCTTTAACGTTGTAAATATAGCAATAAAACACTGCCTGGCTGATCAATCCCCTCCTCTCACTCTTTTGTTCCAATTGTAGAAGAATGTTGATTTTGGGGTATTTTAAAAAGCAAATTCGGGATGCTGCTTCAGCATGACACCAGGAGCTAGTGTCCCCAGATACCAAGTGGCTGAGCCTCAGAAGCTCCTGACTATTTATCCGCCCAATTATCATGGGCCCTGAGGCTCATGCAGCTAACTAATAGCTCATACTGTATGGGGCCAATGGATGAATGACACAACAAAATACTTGGGACAACTAATGAAAAACCAGGATAGGAGTGTTGTGTGGGTCAAAGGGTCAAAACGTGAAAATAAATGCACCTCTGGGGTGCACACCAAGTAGATCCCCCCGGCCTGGGCCTCAAAGGCATCCAAGGAGCCAGTGGGTGCTGCCCACTGGTGCTCCGCCCAGAGACATGCACTGACAAGTGAGAGGAAAGCGGCCCCGCAGTCTCCAAGCACCTTCCTGGCCAGAGCCTCCTTCCTGGTCAAATACAGGGCCCACTTCACCAGGGCCAGGAGGAGGTTGACCAGCAGGTCCTGGGACTTAGTGGGGTCATGGATGGAGTGACCAAAAACAAAAAGGTGGGGGGTGAAATTCAACCAGAACCCCAAGAGGCAGCTCTGG
>NW_017728992.1:21799063-21799576 GCF_001723915.1 Gavialis gangeticus | reverse complement strand
GTGGGGGGGGGGGGAAGACAGGGGGAACGAACCTCCTGCTCGTTCTCCTACTCATCTCCAGCCTCCGGAAGCTAGACAGGAGC
Organism: Gavialis gangeticus; assembly: GCF_001723915.1. Taxonomy (NCBI): domain Eukaryota; kingdom Metazoa; phylum Chordata; order Crocodylia; family Gavialidae; genus Gavialis; species Gavialis gangeticus. The sequence continues at coordinate 21,799,493 of NW_017728992.1, read as the reverse complement.
AGGGGAATGAGCAGGGGGATGGAGACCAGCAGGGGGGCAGCTCTAGCCTCTGAGAGGGACTGTGACCCTGCAGGCAGGGTAGTCCATGTGCTATGGGGGTTCTGCCCTCTGGGGGGCAGGGGACCATTGGCAACACGTAGGGGGTGCATGTGCACCTCCTCATCCCTCAGAAAAGGCAACACTGACACTGTCTGTGGTGCCTTCAGGCGGTCACTGCTTGCCACCCCTCCCTCCGCCAGCGGCATCTGTGGGAGGTCATCAATCACCACTGGCCACCGCTGTGGTCACCGACCCCTGGTTGGCACTCGCCACCCCTCCCCTTGCTGCCAACAGCGCTGGCGGCATCCGCGGGAGCTCACTGCTTAGTGCCACTGAGCCCCCCAGCTACCAAGGGCACACGGCGTTCATGCAGGGGACCCACCCCACCTAA
>NW_017728992.1:21783577-21798952 GCF_001723915.1 Gavialis gangeticus | reverse complement strand
CCCCTCCTGCAAACCCCACATCCCCCTCCCCCATCACACACCCACCATGTGATAAGGAAACCAAAAGCAATCATTAAGACTTATATATTTAGGATTTATTTTATTATGATGCTAGAGACACTGGTAGGCTTCCAAATTTCTTTAACGTTGTAAATATAGCAATAAAACACTGCCTGGCTGATCAATCCCCTCCTCTCACTCTTTTGTTCCAATTGTAGAAGAATGTTGATTTTGGGGTATTTTAAAAAGCAAATTCGGGATGCTGCTTCAGCATGACACCAGGAGCTAGTGTCCCCAGATACCAAGTGGCTGAGCCTCAGAAGCTCCTGACTATTTATCCGCCCAATTATCATGGGCCCTGAGGCTCATGCAGCTAACTAATAGCTCATACTGTATGGGGCCAATGGATGAATGACACAACAAAATACTTGGGACAACTAATGAAAAACCAGGATAGGAGTGTTGTGTGGGTCAAAGGGTCAAAACGTGAAAATAAATGCACCTCTGGGGTGCACACCAAGTAGATCCCCCCGGCCTGGGCCTCAAAGGCATCCAAGGAGCCAGTGGGTGCTGCCCACTGGTGCTCCGCCCAGAGACATGCACTGACAAGTGAGAGGAAAGCGGCCCCGCAGTCTCCAAGCACCTTCCTGGCCAGAGCCTCCTTCCTGGTCAAATACAGGGCCCACTTCACCAGGGCCAGGAGGAGGTTGACCAGCAGGTCCTGGGACTTAGTGGGGTCATGGATGGAGTGACCAAAAACAAAAAGGTGGGGGGTGAAATTCAACCAGAACCCCAAGAGGCAGCTCTGGAGGTGGAGGGGCTGCAGCCTGGTGCACTCATGGGGCAGGAGACTGGGGTGTCCATGAAGCTTGCCACATACACACCTGTTGTGACGGCTCCATGGAGGAGCCACCAGCTGAGGTCCCCAGTGGCTCATAGGATGAGGGTGGAGTATAGACTCAGCCATGCCCTCGCCAAGTAGGTCCTGCCACTTGGTGTCTGGGCAGGATGCAAGGGCAGCATGATGGACAGTGCAGCGCATAAGCGTGTAGAAGTGGTGGCGATGGATGGTAGAAAAGTCTGGTGTCCTCCAGCCGGCTCAGGTGGTGGAGTGGGGAATGCCATGAAGCTGGGGGAGACGCCAGCCCCACAACAAAGTCCGTGGGACTGGAGGACACGGGGAGGTGGAAACCGCCTCTGTTCAGGACCTGGTCAACAAAGGCAAGGGCATCAGGAGGTAGGGCAGATTTCACCTCCTGGACCAGACGGCAGGTTGCACGTCGTCAGCAGACACATGTGCCAGGCCAGCGCAGCGGGGTCCACCCACTCCTGCCTATCATAGTCCAGGAGGTCTCCAACACAGGTGACACCAGCCAGGATGAACCTCTGTCGCAACCGGGGTGCCTCTGCCATCAGCATTTCCAGCTAGGGGCTCCAGAGGCGGCATTCAATGAGCAGACTGGCATCCTGGGCAATTATTGCAGGGGGACCGGGAGGCAGAGATCAGCCTCCAGGCCTGGAGGAGGTCCAGGTAGAAATCTGGTAGCCCCCACAGGATGAAGAGCTGCCAGTTGTATCGGATCCCCCGGAAGTGGTGGAGGAAAGCACGCCCCAGGTGGCCCCATGCCGCGTGGCTGCTGACACCGTATAGCAGTCACTGCAGGGCCTGAAGGCAGAATGCCAAGACCTGGCTGCGCAGGCAAACCAAGCCCTGGCCGCCGTCCAACAAGGAGAGGCTCAGGACCTCTGCAGCAACCCAGTGCCGTCCTGGCCAGAACTCCAACGCCTGTCTCTGGAGTCCCACCAGGACCTCAAGGGACAGAGGCAGGGTGTGTAAGCAGTGCCAGAGCATGGACAGGACCAACTGGTTCAGCACCAGCACTCTCCCACGCAGGAAGAGACACCTCAGGAGCCCTGCCCATGCCCAGAACAGCTCTACCACCCTTGCCTCCAGCTGGTGCCAGTTCTCTGGCAGGGAGGGGTCTGTGGGGGACAGGCAGACCCCCAAACAGAGTAGCAAGCCCATGCTCCAGCGGATCCCACAGAGAATGGGTGGGAGTGAGCCCACCTGCCACCCATCACTGACCGCCAGGCCAAAGCTCTTGACCCAGTTGACCCAGGCAGAGGAGGCCGCTTCTGCAGGAGAACGAGGAAGGGCTCCAGGAGCAAGGCGTATAGCTGGCCTGACAGCAGGCAGCCTTGACGCACCCCTCTCCTGAATGGAATGAGCTCCATCAACATCCAGCTGAGCTTAACCAAACATTCTGCAGAGGCATACAGCACCTGGAGAGCCCGTACAAAGCAGGGCCCAAAGCCAAAGGCCCACAGTGTGCCTGTGAGGTGCCCATGATCCAATCTGTCAAACGCCTTCTCCTGGTCCAAGGATAGGAGGGCAAAAGACAGGCCCTCGCAGCGCACTAGCTCCAGGAGGTCCTGAACCAGGTACAGGTTGTTGAAAATGGAACATCCAAGCACCATGTACGTCTCGTCGGGATGGATCACATCTGTCAGCATGGACCTCAGGCACAAGATGGCCTTCGCTACCACCTTGTAGTCTGTGCAGAGAAGGAACACAAGATGCCAGGTCCTAAGGTCGTGGGGATCCCCCTTCTATAGCAGGAGGGTCAGCACAGCCCTCCAGCATGACAGGGGGAGCTCCCCACTTCCTTCAGATTGGGCCCAGACCGCAGCAAGGTCTGGGCCGAGGACATCCCAGAAAACTCAGCAGAACTCCGAGGTCAGCCCGTCTATGCCCAGCGCCTTGTTGCATCAGGCAGAGGACAGCTGAAAACTCAGCCAGAGTGAGAGGAACTTCCAGCTGGTCCTGGTCACCCATGCAGACCTGCAGGAGTCCCTCCCACAGGGTCTGATAGGCTTTGGCATCAGTCGGATCCACGGAGAAGAGCTCTTCATCAAAGGCCCGCATACGCAGCTCGCCTAGATCCATGATGGGGGTACCGTCACCTACCAGAAGGCAGGTGACGTACTTCTTGGCCCTCCACCTCCTCTCCAGGGCATAGAAGCAGGAGCCGTGGTCTATCTCCTGAAGGAGCTGGATGTGCGAGCGGACAAACACCACAGGCGTGGTGGTCATGCAGAGTCCAAAGCTGTTCCCGCCTCTCCGCAGAGGGACAGATTGGTTGGGTCAGTGGCCAGGCGCCTATACAGCTCTAGCACTTCCTGCTCGAGCTGCTCCCAAACCACCTCCCTCTGCTGGGTGCGCCCCAGAGTGCAGCCATGGCAAAAAGGCACCTTCCCCACATCCCACCATCTCCAAGCCGAGGGGAAAGCTTCCCATTGCTCCCGCAAGGCCAGAGAGAACTCCCGGAAAGCTTCCGTGAAGCCCACATCCTCCAGCAGGCTGGCACTGAAATGCCAGTAGGCCAACCCTGGATGCCCAGGCCCCAGCATGACCTGGGCCCAGACAAGGTGGTGATCGCTGAAAGGGGCTAGCCAGATGCCAGAGAGGGCCTGGGCAACGTGTGGCCAAGAGATATAAACCCAGTCCAACCGGGAGTGGCCCGCCAACTCCTCCCCAACCATCACACAGGTGAAGGCAGGGGGTTCAGTGGGGTGACAGGCACGCCAGATGTCCACTAGGGAGTAGCCCATCAGCATCTCCCTGAGGATATCCGCGGCGGCGGCATGGTACTGCTCCTTGCCTGACCAGTCATGTGCATCTAGGGTGACACTGAAGTCCCTGCCAAAGACCAGGCACTCACAAGGGTTGAGAGTGCCAATGTATGCGGCCGCCTGGTGGAAGAAGTCCGCCAATTCCAGGTCCCTCGCAGGGGCACACACATTCAGAAGGTTCAAGACCAGCCCCTGAGATGCAGCAGGCATCCCAGCACCATCTCAACACCCTGGAGAACCTCCAGCTGCAGGCCTGGGGAGAACAGGGTGGCCACCCCGCATGAGGCGGCTGAAAGGCGAGTAAAAAAGACCCTACCTCCCCACTCCAGCCGCCAATTTGGTTCACTAGCTGGAGTCCTCAGGGTCTCCTACAAGAATACCATGGGGTATCCTCCCTTCTGAAGGAAGGAGAGCACCCAGCACCTCCGGAGACCCTTCCTGCAGCTGTGGACGTTGAAGGTCGCTATCTTAAATGACCTCATGGCTAGGGGAGGGGCGGAGTACAGTTCAGCAGGGGCCTCGCACATCTCAATGCCCCGTGTGGTGCCTGCTGGTTCGCACAGCGCCCTCCCATACGTATAGAGGACATCTATGAAACCATGGGCCCACCTATAGTTCTGGGCGTTGCAACTTTTGGGCCCCTTGCCTTCCCCTGTCAGCACTTTCGCAGTGGCGAGGACACTGTCAAAATCTCCCCAATGGTCCAAGGCTAACAGTACCTTGCTGGCGGACCGGCAGGTGTAGTCACAATCAAGAAATGGACCAAGAGGTCAGCAGGCTCCATGGAGCCTGCTGGTTCTCGGGCATCCTCCTCCTCATCCTGGAGCTCTGAGGGCACTTCCAGCACCACCTGAATTCCCTGGTCCGCGAGGACCCCGCCGGACTCTGGTTGGGATTGAGAGAGCTCTACAGCTCCCTGGGACAGAGGTAGGGGTAAGGATGGGGGTGGGACAAGATGGTAGGGTAGAGCTGGAGCCCTGGTGGGGTCGGTGCAAGGTCCCCAATGAGATCGGCCTGTTGATTAGGAGACCCCACCGCAACCCCCTCTGGTGCGGGACTATGGAGCAGGCTGAAGGTGAGGTTTTCCTAGGAGGGGGAGGAAAGAGACCCGCCAGGCACTGGGCGGGGTGGCTCTGGCGTCTGCCTCAGAATTCTGGGAAAGGGGATCTCCTTCCTCAGGACTCACCGGGGTGAGCCCCAGGCCCTCTGTATCCCCCAGATCAGAAAGAAGAGGCTCTGCTGCTAGGCCTTCCTTTGGGTAGGCCTCAGCCTTGGCACCCATAGTTTCAGCGGGTAAGTCTTGCTCAGCAGAACGAAGGGCTTCCCACATAGGCTTGTTTTCGGAACTATCCAGCAGCCCCAAAACCTTCTCCATGGGGATCACCTGTTTGATCACCCAGGGGTGAGGTGTCAGGCACAGCTGGAGAGACCCCTGGAGGCTGGGCTGCTCCTTCCCCCCATGTGGTGGTCTTGGGAAGCGGAGAGGAGTCCTCCACATCAGACGGCTCCAGCTGTGCCCAGACCTTCCTCTTGCCTTTACGCCCGGAGGGGACCTGCACCCACTCAGCTATGGGATGGTCCTCAGGTAGACGGGCTCCAGCAAGAGAAGGTGAGGGTTGGTGGGGTGGGGCAGCCACAACAGGGGTATGACTAGGGGCAGCAGGGCTCTGCTCCCTCTCCCCCCCCAGTTGCTGGTGCCCTCCCTGGGACTCTGTTAAACTTGGTTGGGGGGCAGGATCCCTTGAGTTCACGGGGGAGGCTCGTAATTGTGGCTGGGGTGCCAGGAGGTCTTGAGGGGGGTGGTGCACTGGTGGTAGGGGCACTCCTCTTTCCAGTGGGACCCATGGATGCCCTCCCCACCTGGCCCATGGGGCACTCATGATGCAAGTGCCCCAGGGCACAGCACCAGAAGCACCGCAGGCCCCTCAGTGTATGGAAAATCTTCACCAGGGCCCCCGATAAGGAATTACCAGGTGCCCCTGAGCCTCCATCCACACTCCGGCTGCCAGCTGGATCATGACCTGGCAACAGAAAGAGCACACGTGGTAGAGGCCAGGGTCTCAGCACCCCAGTGAGAGGGCCACCACCAGGGAGATAACTCTCCACAGGGCTTGGAGCTGGGGGAGCAAAGCCCAACTGGGGAATATAGGGAGGGATGGAGCTGAGGACCACTCTGATCCCCAGCTCTGCTAGAGGCTCAAAGGGGATGTACTCACTCTCCACCACGAGCCCCCTCTCCACCGCCTTTTGTGCAGTGGCCTCTGAGGCAAGAAAAAAGAACCTCTTGCCATGAAAGCAGGAGACAGCCATGATCTTGAGGGGTCCCAATACCCAAGCCAGGGCCTGCACCCAGGTCTCAAAGTGCAGTTGGCACTTCACCCCATGCCTGCAGGTGAGTGCCAGAAAGGGAACCCCTCTGCCCACGCTGGAAGGGCCAGCAGTGGAGGGTCCAAGCCCCCCAGCTTCGGGTTTCCCCACAGCTGCCTGTGCATAGCTGCGGTTCCCTCCCTGGAGGGCCACGTTGGTGGGGCCAGGGCTAGGGCTAGGGACAGGCTGAGTGGGTGTGCTGGCTGGTATAGTGCACCTGGTCCCCTCAGGCTCTGGTGGTTTAGGCTTTGAGGCAGGGCCCTTGCCCTTCCCAGCCCCAGCTATGGAAGGGGCTGAAAAGGAGCCCTTCCCACTGTCCTTGTCCTTGGTCCCCAATGACAGGAAAGGGGGCTTGGGAACCCCTCGGGGGGGGGGGGCCTGGCCAGGGGAGACGCCCTGGCCCTGTTGGCTCCCTATTGGAGTCCCACCTGCCCCTGTAGCAGGTTGCAGGCTTCTCCACCTCCGGAGGAGGTTGGTTGGATTCTGCCTCCGGGGTGGAGGCTGCAGGGGCATGCATCCCCTTGGGGGCTTGGCTGGGATCCAACCCTATAGTGGGAGCTGCAGGAAGCTCTGTGGGGGCATCTGCTCCCCCCCCAGATGGTTCCTGCCTTGCCATTGTTTTCCCTGCCCTCATGCACAACAATAAAGAAAAACAAAATATACTGTGGGGCTGGTGAATCTAGTAGAGGCAGGCTGGGGTTACACGGGAGGAGGAGGATAGGGAGAGAATGGACTGAAGCTCCCTGAGATACAGCCCCACATGAAAAAACCAGGAGGACTATGCTTTCAGAATGTGCAGGAGGGGGAAAATGCACACACACAGGGGCTGGGGAAACGCAAGCTGGCTTACTCAGCCACACAACAAACACCAGGGCAAGGGGAGTAGACCACAGGACTTACCACACAAGGGCAAAAACACACAGGGAAGACTGCTGAGGCAGATGAAAAAGATGGCTGGAGTGGTGGAGGGGCTTTGTTTGTGGAAGATCTGTCCAGAAGCCCCTCAGGCCTCCAGCCGGATGCTCAGCAGCAGAGCAGTAGGCAGGAAGACAAATCAGGATCAGATGCAGTGAGGCAGCTGTGGGGGAGGGCAGGAACAGTCAGTCAATTAGGAAGTAATCCAGTGCAGGTGTGGTGTCAAGTGGTGCAGCAGGGAATAACCCTCTCTCCCGAGAGAGGGCAGCAGCAGCAGCAGTGATGGTAGGAGCTGTCCAGTTCAGCCACTCAGGGTGTGCTTCTGGTGGAGGTGAAGGCGGAGGCTGGCCTGCCAAGGCAGCTAGGGGAGGCAAGGCACCTTTAGGCCCCGGCAGTGATGGTGCAGGGAGGAGCTCACAGGCAGCACAAGTTCCCTCCCCAGACTGTCCCCCAACCATGGCTTGGTAGTGGGCTAGGCAGCAGGCCGGAACAGGGGTGCAGAAGCTGGGGTACAGTCCTGGGGTGCGATGCAGTGCAGTGTGCCCCTCCCCAAAGTGGGGTAGCAAAGGACCCGCCCCCCCTGGGGGGGGGGAGAGCAGCAGCAACAGGGAGTAAGGGAGTAAGTTGGCCGCAACCCTTCCTGCAAAAACTCTGAGACCAAGCCAGCAGCTAACAGTAACCAGAGGTAGGAAAGAGCTTTGTCATCTTCTCTCCTGAAGCCAAGCTTCAGCAACAGCAACAGCAACCGCAGCGTGGGACAGGAAGGGGCATGGCCAACTTCCTCCCAGAGGCTCCTCCCCAAGAAGCTTCTGAGGACAAGTAGCCCTGAGCTGCTGGCCACGGTAGGTTTTTATAGTGCTGGGGACAGCACAGGTGCTGGCCCTAGGCTCTAGCTCCCCCTGGCTGCAGATCCAGGAGGAGCCAGGCAGGGTTATTTTGCCCCAAGTGGCACAATTTGCTCAACAACAAAGTGCATGTCCAAGCACGTGCATTGAGGCAAAAAGTCCCGGCTCAAATTTGCACCACGTCCATTTGAGCTGCTGCAAGTGCATGCGCTTGCATGTATGCACGCACCCAATGTATGCATCCATCTTCCCAACACAACGCAGAATGTTCCAAAGTATAAATTAAGCTTATTTGAACCACCTACAACTAAGCATTTATGCAGTATGATCCCAAATACCTAAGACTGCACCTCACGTGTAAATTACACTAGACTTTTTTGTTGCCATCGTAAGTATTTTACTTAGACAGAAATATCCTTGTAGAGGGGTGATCAACCACTGGGCTGTGGGCCAGATCCAGCCCATGCAGCAGTGTCATTTAACCTGTGGGGCTCCCCACGGATCCAAACATGTGGTGGCAAAAGAAGGGTGATAACTGCTGCAGAGGAAGGGTGATAATTACCGCTCCCCTACTGCTAAATTTCTAGAGCTGTGGGGAGTCCAGTAGGTTGAAGAGCGTGGTCCTGCGTGCTAGATCATGCATGGAAGATTGGGGAAAAGCAGGGCCGGATCCGGGCCTTCAGGCCAGACCAGAGCAGGGTGGCAACCCCACAAGAGAGACCCCGCCTGCAAGGCCAAAGGGCAATTTTCAAAACAGCTATTTTGAAATAAAGCCATTTTGTGTGTGATGATCATTTACATTTACCCCATTGCTTCTCTACAAAAAATGGTTTTATTTCAAAACTACCATTACTTTCTGAAACATCCTTGTATTTAAGTCTGTAACGAAAAGATGCCATTGAAGACTGAGTTTTATCTCAGCTTTGTATTTTGAAGAATTTCCATCTTGTCCCCTCATTCCCTGTTCCCCAAATGGGGGACAGGGAATTTAATTACTTTAAATCTTCAATGCCTGTGACATTTAATCACTTTGTCTTCAATGCCTGTAAAAATGTTTTTTTGCCTACATTCCAAATCAGCCTTCTTTCTACAACCACAATGAACTATGGAGTACATGTTTAACATTTATTTATCATGATATATCTGCATGTAGGCAAAGGATCTCAAACATCTATTACAACCTTTTCTCTTTATCTTTTACTGTTCAATAAACCATCTTTAAACGTAAAACTAAAGAGAACCATGATTCTGACATGACTTTCGTCACATCTTTCACCGATTTACTGTCGTAGTAATTTTTCTTCCACTTTATAGGTTATCAACATTTTCACTTTTAAGAAAGGATAAAGAAAATGCCGAACTTCAATTACTATAGTATCCCTCTTAGAACTCTGAACTTTTGTTTCCTCCTGAGAAATTTTCTGGGTAAATTTCCAACTCCATTTGGAAGGACATAGGAACACACCATTTTAGCCTTGATGCAGCATCCTTTCAGACAAGGATATATACTTATTGCTAGCTCTACCCCCCAGACTATTAAAAAGGTTTGAACAAAATAGTTATGAGTTGTAATCAAGCAGTAGAAGAGTGACCTCCTAGTCTGGCACCTACTAGTACTATGACCCAATGGGAGAAGACACCCAAGGTGATGAGAAGCTCAATTTGCCAAGTGACTCCAGTCATAAAAAGCAGGCAGAACATATCCAAAGACACATCACAAAGGTGAAGTAATCTTCATTAACCCAGGCACAAAGGTGAAGTGATTAGATTTGTATACTTCGAATGCATTTAGAATTGTGTAGTTAGAGGTGGATGTTCTTTGAAGATGGTCAAGGCAGTCAAATTTCTAGAGGCAGCCACCACCTGCACAGCCATATACTTGTCTCCAAGACTTACTCTGCCCCTACCCAGGCCTTCACTTTTGAATGGAATGTTGACCCAACTGTGCCTGGGTTAATGGTTAATTTGCCAAGCTTTGATACATGAAATCTGGAGCCATCTAGAGACTAAGTGCATGTGCCATGTGAATAAGGGAAAGATTACAGACAACCAAATCAGAGATCATTGACAGGACTCCAAAAACTCCTGTTCTAGCTACGTACAGAAGGGACTTCACTTTTCATTTTTAACTATTTTAAGCTGCCTCCTCTCACTAACATCCTTTTATGAGGGGATACACTTTTTGCAAGCAAGTTCCCCACCCTTTTTAAAAATGAGCCTTTTATGATTTGGAAGTATATTCCTTCCTACAGACTGTCAGCACTGAATGCCTATTCATCACGATGCAATATTGCATTATGCCTCCTCCCACCTACCAGGCGACAGGTACTACAGAAAAAGCCACCAAGAAGCCCTGGCCTGTACTCGACAAGGGAGCAACTAAGCTTATTACCTCAAGCTTGTACGTGCACCTCAAGAAAAAGACAATGACACCTGGATATGGTTCCCAGTTTTCCCTGGGCTAAAGCAGTAAAATGGCAACAGAGACATTCCTGAAGTAAATGGGGTGAACACGAGGAAAGAGTTAATGATCATTCCTTCTTCCCTGCTGCTCAATGGTTGCTAGCAAACATCTGACATCGTAGCTGTTTTCCATTACTGTTGTGAAGTCAGGCTACTCTAGACATTCAGGTAGAGGCATGTTAGGATCTGATGCATGATCCACACAATCATGCCTCCTGCCATACCATATGTGTACAGCAGGAGGCATGACTGTTGCATCCAGCATCAAATCTGATCATACCTTGTTGCCAGTGCAGGAGGAGCCCAAGATTGTGATCCTGGGCTCCACCTGCACAAACACGTAGCCAACTCCCACAGTTGAAAGACCCGCAGCCAATGAAGCTGGCAGCTCAGGCAGCATCCCTTGTGCTGCTTCAGCTGCAAGCCTCATCTGCAGGACTTGCAGCCACCACAGCACATGTTGCACCGCTACAGTTGGGAGCCCCATCAGCTGATGGGACTCCCAGCCATAAGCGAGTATCTGGCCACATGTTCAATTAATGATGTGACAAGAATGAGCCACAAAGTTATTGCATGTTTGTTGTGGAATAACTTTGTGACTTCTTCCTTGTTTTATCATGTTTAAACATGTGGCTGGGTCATAACTTAAGGCATGATTAACAGGTTAATCATGTCTTAAGTGTAATGTATAGATGGGGCTTTACAGCCCTCAAGTTATGCTAGGAGTAAGCAACCAGGCTCCTACCCCATTATTGAGAAGGGAGGGCAGAGCCCAGGGGGCTGACTGGTCAGACAAGCCCAAGCGTAGTTCCAAAAAGGGGGGATAAGACTGGAACACGAACCACCAGAGCCACCACTAGCAGCAGCAGCAAGGAACCCTGAGGCTGCCTGAGATCGACCAGGGCAGGGGTCACCTGTGGAAGGCCAGGGAGGCAAGTGACCAGCAGCATTGGTGCCTGAGGGGCTTACATCAGCTCTGAGCACTGCCAGGGGCAGGCTCAAGGTGTTGTGGGAGAGTAGCAGGGTGCAGCATGGGGACCAGCGAGCCCAGAGCAGGGCAAACTAGGCCCACAGCAGGCCAAGACAAGGCTGGGAACCATAAGCCAGTTCTGGCACAGCAGGCCTAGGCTGTAGGACCCAGCCGAGAGCAAAAAGAACCAAGGCCAGAAGGCCGAGTGCTGACAAACGTATCCAAGTGCCCCAGATGTTAGCTAGCCCACGGGCCAGGGGCTGGGACTTAGTTTGGGCACCTCCAAAGCAGACTCCCTCAGATACAGAACACAACATCAAGTCGTGGCAGGTGAGAGAGAAGAGATATTCTCAGAAAAGGAAAATGAGCTGGGGCTGGGCAGCCACCAGGTGGCATTTCAGTCCCCCCTCCTTGCCGCCTCTGGGATAGTGCCTTGTAACAGAGTACCAACTTCACCAATGCATCTCCCATAACACCAAAGATCTTTCAATATAAGACACTTCTTTTAAAAGAAAATATTTCTTCTAAAAATGGGTGGTGGCTTTAATTAGAGTAAAATTCAATTATATTCCTATAGATTGTAATTTTGTGAGGGGGCCTTAATTTTCTTTTTCTTTTTAAGGTCTTAAAATCAAAAGAAATGTGGCAGAGTAGGCAACGCCCTGTACATTACTACACCTCCATTAGGGACTAGAAGCCTTTTTAAGAGTTTACATCACTGTTTCTTTGTCCCTATAACTAAAGGGGCAAGTTGATAACAAAGATACAAAAAATAAAGCCTTGTTTATTTCTAAGAACCAACAGTTGCGTGCTAGTCTGTATGACAGCCTGACAGCTTTCTGTAGTCAAGCCATTTTAAAGCTGACAAACTGTCTTCTCTTCTACATGAGGACAATGATGACAAGCACCAATTTGCATTATAGAAAATATAACCCAGCAACATGACCCAAAACAGCAGCCAGCATGAGCCAGCTATGCACAGGTTGACATACTGCTTGTAACTCTGGATGCCTTGGTTATAGGAGTGCAGCAAAGGATAGCAGATAGAAATATTCCTGTCTTGTAGTTATAGTTGCCTAGTTCCAGCTTTTGTCTGTTAGTTGTGTTGTCTCTCCATCTTTTTATATCATGTCACACAGGAAGTTATTTCTGTGTGTTGCTATTTTGCTCACAATCATTCCGTTTTACCTACAGGACAATTTATTAAATGAAAAATTGGCTGTTATTTCTGTTCTTTGAATATATTCCACTTCATAAGCAGCCAGCCACTACTCCCAAGAGAAGTCCTGTCAAGCTTTTGTTCCTCCTGAAACTCTGATTTCTCTTCAGAGAACGTCATAAAAGTAGGATGTTGCCTACGAAAGGTCATGCCTCTGAACCAGTTAGTCTCCAAGACAGTGATTCTCAACCAGGGTGATACCCTGGAGTGCCATCAGATCCTTTGAAGAGTGCTGTGAGGTAAAAGGAGATGAATGCTGTAATCCACTCAATTCACAAAAGCTATGGCAAGATGCCTCAAGTCCAAAAAGGCAGAGAACCACTTCCTAAAGCAGGGGTGAGCAAAATGCAGTCCGTGAGCCGGATGCAGCCCACCAGGCCATTCTATCCGGCCCGCGGGCCCCTAAAACATTTAGAAAATTAGTATTTATCTCCCCCTGGCTGCCTGTCATGCAGCCCTCGACAGCTTGCCAAAACTCAGTAAGTGGCCCTCCGCCCAAAATAATTGCCCACCTCTGTCCTAAAGGCGCTCACTCTCCTATCCAACTCCTCTTTCAAGGAAATTTGACTATACATCCGATCAGCTTTTAATTCAATTCCTGACTAATCCATGTTGGGTTTCCCCTATATAAATGATTTACAAGCACCCTGCTTGTATGCCAGTTTAACCAACTCCCAACGGACAAATTTCAGCTTCACAAAACAATAGCTATATTTAGTTCTATTTATTGTAAGAGTACTTAAAACCAACTCCAGTACAGAAGAGTAAGATAAGTCGGCCAGTATAAGCATTCTTTAACACACATTCATGCATCAAGACATCTCCAGCCCCATCCCATATCATTTGTCTGTTTCCTGAATCTCTGAGTGTCAATCATTTGCCTTTCAAAATACCTTAAAAAGTCTTTTATATTTGCAAAAGGAAAGAAAATGAAATTATATCCATGAGTATTCAAGTTGAAAACTGAGGAGCATTCAACAAGGAAGTATTTAAACAACTAAAGGAATTAAAGGACTCAAGGAATACCAAGAATAATTACCTTATTGTGAAAGGCAAAAAAACCAAAAGACTGGTTTGCCCAGTATTAACCATGGAGAAAAAGGAAAAGGTAAGTTGTGACACTACTTGAAAAACCACAAGCTTAAAGGAAATAAGTTAATTCTTGTTACCACAGAAGCTTAAAACAGAGATAAAAAGAGATTGAGACATCAGCTAGGTTACTTTCCAGCTTTGGAGCTTCAAGTGTATTTTTAATCAATCCTGACATATATCAGTCTAACCTGCTCTTGGAAAACTCATGTGCTGAGAAACCCCTACTGCTCCAGGACCTCTAGTCTGTAGATAGCCAGTTTTTTCTTCATATGTAACTTTTCCCTTCCTTGTTACAATTTAAGCCCACTCCTTGTCCTATTTTTTCCCCTTCTGCTGGAGATATTTTCAACCATGCTCTCTCCAGTAACCTTTTCTGCATCTGAAGACAGAAGTCTCTCCTCAGGCATCTCTCCTATAGAATAAAGAGTTAAAGCTCTCCTTGTCATTTTTTTCTAGACTCCTATTTGGTCTTTTCTAGAATATGCGATTTGCCCCCACCTTTCCCAGACCATGGTACTCAAAACTGGATAATGCTTCACCTGACAATTTACCAGTAAAGATTTCATAGACATTCAGGCGGGAAGGGACCCCGAAGGATCATCGAGTCCAGCCCCCTGCCCAGGAACAGGAAGTCAGCAGGGATCATAGGATCCCAGCAAGATAAACATCCAAAAGTGTCTTGAACGTGTTCAAAGTGGGTGCCTGAACTACCTCCAGCAGCAGTCTATTCCAAACCTTGGGGACTTGGACAGTAAAGAACCTCTTCCTTATGTCCAGCCTGAAAAGGTCACAGAGGAGTTTGTAACCATTCAATCTTGTCATCCCTTGGGGCGCTCTGGTGAACACCCTTAATAAACTTATAGGTGGCCATCAGATCACCCCTGAACCTACATTTTTCCAGGCTGAAGAGTCCCATGGCTCTCAGCCTCTCATCATAAGGTCTGTTATCCTGACCTCTGATCATGCGCATGGGCTCTCCTCTGCACTCTCTCAAGCTTCTCCACATCCTTTTTGAATTGTGGAGCCCAAAACTAGATGCAGTACTCCAGCTGCAGCCTCACCAAAGCTGAGTACAATGGGAGAATGACGTCTTGGGATTTGCTTGAGAAGCATCTATGGATGCAAGCCAGCATTTTACTCGCTTTACTAGACGCAACATTGAAGGCTCATGTTCATCTTGTGGTCAATCATGACCCCCAAGTCCCTTTCATCTGTAGTACTAACCAGCGTAGCCCTGCCGAGCCTACAAGCATGCTGCAGGTTTTTCCTCCCAAGGTGGAGGACCTTTCATTTTTCAGTGTTGAACACCATCAGGTTCTCATCTGCCCATTTCCTGAGCCTGTCAAGATCTGCCTGGATCACCCTCCTATCCTCAGGTGTAGATGGTTTACCACAGAGTTTGGTGTCATCGGCGAACCTGGCCAGTCCACTTCTGACACCAATGTCTACATCATTGATGAAGATGTTAAAAAGTATAGGCCCTAGGACAGAGCCTTGAGGGATCCCACTGGTCAGAGCGCACCACAACGATTGACTTCCGTCAACCACCACACTCTGGGTCCTGCTGTGGAGCCAATTCCCCAGCTAGCATATTGTGGTGAGGTTGAGGCCACAGTTAGCCAGTTTTGCCAAGAGGTGATCATGGGATACCAAATCGAAGGCTTTTTTCAAGTCAAGATATACAACGTCAATCTCTTCCCCCTTGTCCAAGTGATAGGTCACCTGGTCGTAAAAGGAAGTGAGATTGGTCAAGCAAGACCTACCCACAACAAACCCATGCTGGGTATCCCTCAGGATATTGCTGTTAACTAACCTGTATAGGATGGCCTCTTTGATAATCTTTTCCATGACCGTCCTCAGGATAGAGGTCA
>NW_017728992.1:21773423-21778577 GCF_001723915.1 Gavialis gangeticus | reverse complement strand
CATAGGATCCCAGCAAGATAAACATCCAAAAGTGTCTTGAACGTGTTCAAAGTGGGTGCCTGAACTACCTCCAGCAGCAGTCTATTCCAAACCTTGGGGACTTGGACAGTAAAGAACCTCTTCCTTATGTCCAGCCTGAAAAGGTCACAGAGGAGTTTGTAACCATTCAATCTTGTCATCCCTTGGGGCGCTCTGGTGAACACCCTTAATAAACTTATAGGTGGCCATCAGATCACCCCTGAACCTACATTTTTCCAGGCTGAAGAGTCCCATGGCTCTCAGCCTCTCATCATAAGGTCTGTTATCCTGACCTCTGATCATGCGCATGGGCTCTCCTCTGCACTCTCTCAAGCTTCTCCACATCCTTTTTGAATTGTGGAGCCCAAAACTAGATGCAGTACTCCAGCTGCAGCCTCACCAAAGCTGAGTACAATGGGAGAATGACGTCTTGGGATTTGCTTGAGAAGCATCTATGGATGCAAGCCAGCATTTTACTCGCTTTACTAGACGCAACATTGAAGGCTCATGTTCATCTTGTGGTCAATCATGACCCCCAAGTCCCTTTCATCTGTAGTACTAACCAGCGTAGCCCTGCCGAGCCTACAAGCATGCTGCAGGTTTTTCCTCCCAAGGTGGAGGACCTTTCATTTTTCAGTGTTGAACACCATCAGGTTCTCATCTGCCCATTTCCTGAGCCTGTCAAGATCTGCCTGGATCACCCTCCTATCCTCAGGTGTAGATGGTTTACCACAGAGTTTGGTGTCATCGGCGAACCTGGCCAGTCCACTTCTGACACCAATGTCTACATCATTGATGAAGATGTTAAAAAGTATAGGCCCTAGGACAGAGCCTTGAGGGATCCCACTGGTCAGAGCGCACCACAACGATTGACTTCCGTCAACCACCACACTCTGGGTCCTGCTGTGGAGCCAATTCCCCAGCTAGCATATTGTGGTGAGGTTGAGGCCACAGTTAGCCAGTTTTGCCAAGAGGTGATCATGGGATACCAAATCGAAGGCTTTTTTCAAGTCAAGATATACAACGTCAATCTCTTCCCCCTTGTCCAAGTGATAGGTCACCTGGTCGTAAAAGGAAGTGAGATTGGTCAAGCAAGACCTACCCACAACAAACCCATGCTGGGTATCCCTCAGGATATTGCTGTTAACTAACCTGTATAGGATGGCCTCTTTGATAATCTTTTCCATGACCGTCCTCAGGATAGAGGTCAGGCTGATGGGTCTGTAGTTTACTGGATCTACTTTCCTCCCTTTTTTGAAGATAGAAGGCAAATGTGGTGCCTTCCAATTGTCAGGCACTTCACCAGAGCACCAGTTAAATACCACTCCTCTAACAGTGTGGCATAGGACTGGTCCACATGCCAGACTGGGCACAGAGACTGCCACCTCCAGCATGCCAGATCCAGCACCTGCAGCAACTGCCCCAGCCCATCCAGGATCCATGCTCCCTCCCCTGGCTTGTCTGGGAGCTGTGCAGCATGTGGCACATGTCCCAGAACAGGAGCCAGGCACAGCATGCATCCTAGACTGGCCAGCGCAGACACCATGCTTAGTGGATCTGGTATTGGGTTGGAGGGGGGGAGAGAAGAGTCCTGGGGCTGGTCCCCTTTGCAGGGTTGGTACAGTATGCACCGTGTGTGATGTGTGAGTCAACTCGGTGCGTGGTACAGCACTCGGGAGCCAGATTATGAGACTCCCCTGGCTAGATCCAGCCCACAAGCCAGATCCTCGACATCTTGGGTTACAGAATATCATCCGCTAGCCTCATTTAACTTCCATTAGTATCACCACTCCCTTTTCCTCACTGCTTTGCACTTGAGGTGCTACTCCAGCTACAAGTTTGGAGGCTGTCCTTCACGGAGAGCTGTAAGTATAGGCACTGCATACAGTACCTATCTTTTGCAGAGATGCATCAGTACCTGTTATTTATCTGTGAAGTCAACGCATTCCCACTGTGCCCTCAAAGGCTGGGAATTGCTGACTCACTTAAAAAGAACAACAAAAAAAACCACCCATATGTGAACTCTAATTTGGTAGTTAAACTAGAAACCCCTGTTTAGCTCAGGGGTGGGCAAAATGCAGCCCTCCAGGACATTCTATCTGTCCTTCAAGGCCCCTAAAAAATTTAGAAAATTAATATTTAGCTGCCCCTGGCTACCTGTCATGAGGCCCTCGGTGGCTTGCCAAAACTCAGTAAGCAGCCCTCCACCCAAAATAATTGCCCACTCCTGGTTTAGCTTAATTGCATAAACAGAGCCAAGTTTATCAACTTTTCTAAAGTTCATTAGTAGTCAGTTGCAATATAAAAGCAAAACTCAATTTTACTTGGTTATCTGATGATCACAAAAATATTTCCCCCGATACTCAAGGAAGAGAAATTCTCATGCACTGAAAATTAAGATCAGCTCTATCAGTTGAAATCTTAAGCCTATCAAAACAATTTCCTCTATGTTCTTCTAAGCCTCCTTCCAGGCACTATTCAATTAATCGTGTTTACAATATCCAAGTTATCTGTCCCATCCCCTTCCACGAAGCAGACTTCCTTCTCAAAGGACACATTGGGGAAAAAAACCCAACAACCTCCAATCTTGTATGATAGCAACCCCACATACTAAACAAACTACTTGGAATAGCTGCAATCCATCTGTATTTTGATGCTATGTAAGGAAAGAGGAAGCTACACTATTTCTTATGAGGAAGCCACAATTGAAATGCTTCAAATGGGAAGGCTGTAATCACAGAAACATGTTTGTCCCATTCTAATTTTTAACTTCTGTAACAATCACCAGAACAAAACAGGAATATGCTAAAATTTACATGCAAGAAGTTTGTGCTCCACTTTAGTTTAATTGGACAACTCAGGTATTAAGATTACTTCAGCTCTTTCCATTTAACTCTTTCTCCTTAGGGCATACCTAAATGTTTAGGTGCTTTAAAGAAGTAAACTTTGGTGGAAAGAGATTTCAAGTCTAGAATTAACCTTAAGATCCCTCCCCCTTCAAGAAATCATTTCTTCTTAGTGTACTACAAGCCTTAGTGTGCGACTAGTCAGAGCACTAACACCAAAAACTGAGCACATTATGAAAGTTGTTTTAGTAAAGACCATTCATAGAAATTCTCATTAGACATCCTTTACAAAAATCAATTTCAAGACAGATACTGATTATCTAAATAAAAAAGGACAGCACAGCTTTAAAAAAAAAAAAATCAGTAGCAAGGCAAATAAGCAATTATAGATTCAGATCGGTTTGACAGAAGTTTTTCACCCACTCAAAACAAGGAGAGTTTTAATAGATTTTTGCTGCATTGTTTGTAGCAACAGAAAGCCTCTCAAGCTTATAAGTAAAGTTACAACACACACCAGATACAGAGGTCTGACAAATACTGATTCACTACTCCAGTCACACTTAAGTCATGTATAAAATGAGCAATTCAGTCATTTAAGGAGCAAAGAGGAAGAGGCGGCAATTATGTTTTGTAAAACAGAACTCCATTTAGAGAATCCTTTTGATTCAACACCATCCCTTATGACCAGTGTTCTTGGCCAGCTCTCAATGCTGTTATTTATCCAACATTGAAAGGAAAAAGAATTACCTCCCCACCCCAATAGTTAGGTAGCAAGTCACAAGAAGTTTATGTTAAGAAGCAGAGACTTGGCAGCTCTCTTAACAAGATGTAACTCTCCAAAAGCCTAGAAGCCACCAGAAAGTCTAAAAATGGCTTAAGGATCATCTAGATGTTCTTGGTTTTGAAGTACATAATGATAACCTTGCACAATTGACTCATGGGTCTGAGGAGTCAGCCAAGCCAGATAGTTTGTTAACACTGATTGTTTATTTGTACATTTGAAACTCACACTGATATCTAGAACGCAGCTTCCCAAACTTTTTCCTCAGCATGGCCCCATTTCCTCAGCATAACCCCTCACTCCCAACCCACAGCCCCCCACCCCCACAACTCCATTGACTGATGTTGCAACCCCATTTGAGGTTGTGACCCACATTTTGGGAACTGCTGGTCTAGAAACTCACCATGGCACTAACTGGGTCTATTGTTAAGTCCTCCATCCTTTCCCACCTCCCTTACAGCCCCATCAGCAAAACTTGCTACAATAGCTATGAGCACCTTTTCTGTCTTCTTTAATCTATTTTTAAAGAGCCGTTGAGGGCATTTAAGCTGATATTCTAATTTTCAGACACTCAGGAACTTCCCAAAGCTAAGCCATTTGTACCTATGTTACAGCAGAACACGGACACAGGAACCGTACTCCTAACAAGTAAGTCAGAATTAAGATACTTGGGCCCTAACCATACTATTGTGATCACTACTGTGTTGTGTTACTGACTGTATGCATCTACTGGATACCCTTTTTGTTACTAGATTGGAGCTAGCTTCCTCAAGTTGGGTGGATCAACACATAGGAGTGAGAGAAAACCATCTTAAAATTCTGTAACAGAATAAGCTGCAGAAAGGATATAAACTACATACCTGCACCATTTCATCAGGCCTATGCTAATGCTTTGAAGTTATTGTGCTCCACATGGACACACATCATCTTTGCTTTAACTTGCTTTGATCCCTGCCCCAAAAGCTGTCAACATGTCTGGACAGAAGTAGCAATTAAAACATGTCAATCACCTTTGAATGCTTCAAAAAGCCAGCTGTACAAGCATGCACACATGTCCGCCCCCTGAAATGCTTCAAAAACAGATAAAATGCTCCAAAAGAGTACCCCCTTGAAATTAAGTACCCTTTTGAAGGGTTCCAGGTCCTGTTACATTTGCATGGTGACAAGGTAAGGAGTCAGGGGAGGGGCACTCTGAAGTGCTTTGGATTAGGGTACAAGGCAGTCGAGGGGAAAGGGACTTAACGGTGGGAATCTACTACAGACCTCCCAACCAGGGAGAGGAGCTTGACCAGGAATTCTTGGGTCAGCTCACAGAGGTAGTGAAGGTTAAGGATGTGGTAGTCATGGGGGACCTGAACTTCCCGGACATCTGCTGAGAAGAGCACTTAGCCAGGTCAGAACACTCACGTAGGGTCTTAGACAGAGTGCAGGACCTCCATCTAACCCAGGAGGTGCACAGCCCCACCAGGGGAGATGCCTTGTTGGACCTAGTGCTGGCCACAGGTGATG
>NW_017728992.1:21771800-21773055 GCF_001723915.1 Gavialis gangeticus | reverse complement strand
GCTGAGGGGGGATCTTGTGGCCTGTTATAAACTAGTCAGGGGGGATCAGCAGGCATTGGGGGAGTCACTGTTCCCCCGAGCACCGCCAGGAGTGACCAGGAATAACGGTCACAAGCTGGCAGAGGGTAGGTTTAGGTTAGACATCAGGAGGCGCTATTTCATGGTCAGGGCGGCTAGGGTCTGGAACCAACTTCCAAGAGAGGTGGTGCAGGCTCCTACCCTGGGGGGTTTTAAGAGGAAGTTAGATGAACACCTTGCTGGGGTCATTTGACCCCAGTACTCTTTCCTGCCATGGCAGGGAGTCGGACTAGATGATCTGCTCAGGTCCCTTCCAACCCTAGAAACTATTAAAGGTACCCAACAGGTCCTCCAGAATCCCACAGTGCAGAAGAACAAGGTGAATGATCTGCAGCCTAAGTGACAGCTGCCAAACTGCACAGCTGCTGAGCCCCATTCCTTGATCTTCGTTGTTCCTGCAGCAATATCACTACAGGGCTCTTCAGCCTGCACTCCCCTATACCTCTCTCCTCCTGTGAAAAGGGGAACCAAGAAGTAGAGAGGATTAGGACCACAGAATTGGAATTCCAGAAGGGAGTCTCTTCTACTGCCACCTCCCTCCTTCCAAAGAATTCTCCCACCCCAAACAACACCGCCAAGGAGAGAGAGACTTCGCTACATGCAGCTACGGCAACATTGAGAAGTTCCAAAGAGGGGGGACAGGGTCCACAGTGGGTGTACATGAGGCCTGTGTGAAGCGGCAAGTATTTGCTTCATATTTGACCAATTCAGAGGGGCAGTGACTCGATTTGGATCACTGTCCCGATTTGATTTGGCCGAAGCAGATCCGAAGATTTGGTGCCACTTCAGAGATTTGACTATAGACTAAACAGGTAATAGTCCTGACCACGCTGGACACAGTTGCCTCCAGATGGTAAGTCTGTTGGGGTTGGGGAGAGGGAAGGGAGGGACTGGGGCTGGGACAAGCTGCCCAGCCAGGACAGAGGGCACAGGATGAAGGCACAGCAGCACTCAGAGCGGGGAGCTATGGGGCAGGAGATGGGCACAACTCACTCAGGGCAGAAGAGAAAAGAGGGCAAGCAGCAGCCTCTGCTCAGCACTGCTCGCCCCCCCCCCACGCTGGGCAAGCGGTGGCAGTGCCCGCCCTCCCACACGCAACAGTTAAGCAGCAGCAGGACAAAGTCCCTGCTCCCAAGGCTGATGCACATGCAGCAGTGCTAGGAGTGGGGGCTATGCC
>NW_017728992.1:21761534-21771539 GCF_001723915.1 Gavialis gangeticus | reverse complement strand
CGCTTGCCCAGCCGGGGGGGGGGGTGGGAACGATGCAGATGTGGCTCACTCCAGATGGAAGGGGGCAAGCGACAGCAGGACATACCTCCCGCTCCCAGCACTGCCGCACCTGCATCAGTTCTTGGAGTGGGGGCTCTGCCCTGTCACTGTTTGCCCAGCCAGTGCTGGGGGGGTGGGCACTACCACCATTTGCCCAGTCGGAGCAGGCCCTGCTGAGACTTGTCCCGTTCTGCCTGGGGTGAGCCACTCCCACATCTTGCCCCCCCCTTCCCGCCCCAGCTGGGAAAGCAGCAGCAGGGCATAGCCCTCACTCCCAGCATTGCTGTGCCCGCATCCCACACACACCCCCACCCCCTGCCCCAGCTGGGCAGCTTGTCCCAGCCACAGCCCCTCCCTGCCCTCTCCACTCTACCCACCACATCAGACTTACCAGCTGGAGGGAGCCGTGTCCAGCATGGTGAGGACTACTGCCTGTTTAGCCTATGGCCAAATCTTTTCTGAATCGATCCGGAGGATTCCGATTCGATTCAGAGCTTTTAACTGGTCTCATCATTCAGTTCGGATTTGGAGATTCGGTCACCCAATCAAGCCAAATTTCCTCTAAATCATATAGTCTACCGAAGCTTTGCACAGCCCTACTGTACATATGTCTCCCCGCTGAAACAACTTCTTCTTTTAAACCTTTGAGCCTACTTGGCTTGGAAAATTTGTCAGAAGTTACTTTTTTCTGTACTTAATCTAAATGTCAGAAAGGACACAAATTCATGGTAGTTGTGAAGCACAAGAAACCCATGCTATCTTGGCAGCCAGCACAACAGAAGCAATATCAGCTTATTTCACGTTTTTACATTAAACCATTTAATTCTTTAAGTACAACCTCAACAAAGATGTGATGGCTTTACATAGCTTCACAGGTGCCCCTCACTAACAGCAGAGTTGTATTCAGGAAATACAGTGTTCATCTGGTATTTTAGGACTGAGGTCTGGCCTCACTGCCCAAAAACAAATCTAGATACCGATAGTCCATATATGAGCAAAACCTATCAAGTTGGCCTACAAGCTGACAGCTATAATAGTTAAATGACTTATCAGCCAGGATCCTGGTTTTCACCGTTTAAAAATTCACAACTACTCTGATTAAAACCCCCCAAATCCACCTTTTTCTGCAATGAAAACTAAATACCTATATATTTTGGCATTTTATCTTGAGTTTATCATGGAAAATCAGAGCTCCCCCTGCCTCCTTTGCTCACCAGGACATGGGTCCAGTTGCAACTGTCCCCCCACCCCTCCCCCTCCCCATGCTTTGGGCACTGAGCAACCCTGGTATGTCAGTGCCCTGCCCATGCCATTGCCCCTCACTCCCCACCCACAGCCGGCTGGGACACGCTGGTGCTCCTCAGTCCCACCCACAGCCTCCCCAGCTACCAGGGCTATGGGAACCGGGACCTAGGTCTGCAGCCCCCTGCTTCCCACAGCAGCACCCAAACTCTGCCAGCCAGCCACAGGAGGTGGCTGCTGCTGTGGCAGAGCCTGGCTCTCCCTCCCCCACAAGCAGCATGGCCAAAACAGAGCCCTCGGGGGAGGCGGGGGAAGGAGCCTACCTCGGTCCTGCAGCCATTCATTCCATCCCCAGGCCCTAAGCTCCACACACAGATTCAGCTGAGTCAATTCAGGACAGTGATTTGAATCACTGAATCAAATCACTATCCCCCAAATCGGCCAAATCCAAAATCGAAGCAAATACTAGCTCCTTCGCACAGGCCTAGTAGTTTCCAGAAAGCTCTTCCAACTCAGGGTAAAGCTTCATGGCTTTTTAAACTATACTATGGAATTCTGTTTTGAAGATGGTCTAAATCAGTCTAATTTCACTCAAGCCTTTCTTTTCTTCACCCATTCCCTCACCCCCCTTTTCCCCCCACCGCCATTCCTCTCAGTTGCTTTTTTTTTTTTCCTAACAGCCCTTTGCAGAATGTTCAGCTTTGCTTTCTCTGAAAGGGTGACATTAGACCCTACTAACTTGTTTACAATTCATTCCATCTGGGCTTCTCCTAGTGAGTTTCGCCCACCCACTGTGCAGTTAGAGGTTACAATTCAACACATTTAACCCAAACAGTAATTTTAAACAAAGAAAAAAATAAAATAATAATAAAAAACAGATTACCCAACAAACCTATAAGCGGTAGCATTAACAGGAGAAATGTAGTCAACAACTGACTATCAGAGCTTTGTCCTTTCTTTTGGAAGGGGTACAGTAAGAGCCTCTGTATATTAAAGCTTCCTTATATTAAATTCATGTTAGCTGTCAAAAATAGTTAAAGTAAATATCAGTCTTAGTTCATTGTAAGCCTGAGACAACTCACCCTGTAAACCATAATAAAATGAAGTTATTCATTAGTTTTTGTCACAAAAACTCAGTATCATGGAATTAAGTTTTTTAGCAAAATAAACAGGAAGTAAGCTTCCAATAGTATATTTACTGGCAGTTCCTGACGGCCTGAAAAATAATACTGAGGTGGTGCAAACTAATTAAGAAATTAATGCAGCCACTCTAGTTCAACTTACTGTTAAAAACTTCCATTAAAAAGGTTCACTGCTTATAGGGCTACTTTCTACTGTGCTAACCACCCCACAACTTCAACCTATAACTAACTGGTGATGAGATGTTCAAGTGCTCTAAATTGCAGGAATTGAGGCTATTTTGGTGACCCAAGAACAGTTTTTACACTTCTCTTAGCAATAAACTAGCCTAAAGGACCTGTTCAAATGGAGAAACCTTTTTCAGCTTCTGTAATACTTGTCTTACATCAGATGAGTTACATTTCTCTCTGAACTCAGCCACAGACAACTTGCCATCTTCAACCCGTGACTAATCCTGCATACTGCCATCTCTAAACTTGAAAACTTAATTTAAATACTGTTACTCCTAAAAGCAATTAGTGCTATGTTTTGGTCTTATTTCCCACGCTTAGGAATTACTGTTCTCTTCAAAACTACTTAAGATGTCACATTTTCTAAAAGAAAAAATGGGCTCTTCCTCTTCCAGAAGCTTATCTTTAGTTGGGCAAATATACAGAAGCTGCCACTTGTGTCTATTCAATAGTATTTTTCTTTTAGTCACTATTCCATCTCCTTGATCAACAAGGTTGAATAATAAAGATGTGTAGCATTTTTGCAGCTGGCTGAAAACAGAGAATATTTAAAGTGTCCTTTATACCAAAATACTGGATAGGTCCATCTATCTCTTTGAGATAAGCCATTTAATTCCAAAGCCCCCAGTTAATATGACCATGAACTTATTTTCCATGTTAGTTGTGCAACTAAAAAGACCACACACAGGACCACTAAAAGGACTGCTGATTGGGGAAACAAGCTTCATCTTATATTTGAGTAAATATGGTATTATCAAGCTGATTCCAATGGCCTCCAATTTAAAATTTAATTTGCAATCCTATAGATAAGGATTGTTGTGGGTGATATCTTTCTTAGACCTACTGCATGGTTAGAATAAACTTGCACAAGATTTCAAATGCAAGGCATTCTTCATTGCATTGCACTGAAAAGCTTATCTGAGTCTATCCCAATTGTAAAGTGAATCCAGTAAAAGATATCACCCACAGTAATACTTGCCTCTCACGTAATTCTTGGAGCATCACAACTACAATATCACCCCAACACTACCATTCACAATTCTAGCAATTCTCAACCTTAAAATAAATTACAGAACATGTTTACTTCAAACAGCCAGTCTCTTCAAGAGGCTCAACTGATCTTTTCATAACCAAGCTGTCAATGCTAAAATTTAAAACTCCTGAGCAGCATACCTTTCTACCTGCCACTCTACTTTCAAACAACCTATTGCCATTACATCAGTATTTTTCTATATTAATCTGTCTGACAATGTGAGATTCAGAGTATATTCCTATTCTTGTAGCTAGATCAGGGTGGGCAAAATACAGCCCGTGGGCCAGATCCGGCCCTCGAGGCCATTCTATCCGGCCCATGAGGCCCCTAAAAAAAAAAAAATTTAGAAAATTCAAATGCATCTGTCCTTGGTTCCTGTCAAAGAAAACAGGAACCAAGGGCAGTAGGACCCAGGGGAAGTCCTGGAGGGCTCCTTCAACAGCAGGGCCTGCGAGGTCCGGGCAGGCAGCAGCAGCCAACGCTGCCGGCGCGGCAAATGGGGTGGGAAGCGCAGCCCCAACGGGTGAGCCCGGAGCCAGCGCAGGGCCCAGGATGGCAGCAGGGCCAGGTTACAAGCTGGTGCTGAGTGCATGAGGTCGGGGAGGGAAAGCAGCCCCTCTCCCACCCTGTGGCTGGCACCCCACACTGTAGCCACTTGCAGCCTGTGTGGGGTTGCCTGTGCCTGCTAAGAACAGCCCGGCCCCTGAGAAGCAACCAAGTCCTGCATGGACTCTATCCTCCCAGCCTTACCCTTTTAATTTTAGTTTATACAGCACTTCCAAATCACCTCTAAGTCATGCTGAGGAGTAGTTTAACTTCACTGATTTGTTCAGCTTTTCACCACAAGTGTAGAAAGGTCTCTCTCTGTGTCAAGAAGACCTCAACCTTTCTTATTTAGGGGGTGAATCACTTCAGTTCAACATTTCCAGGACTTCCAACTGAATCAAAGCCCCAACAAATGAAATATTACCCCCACATACCATACTGTTGTATTTACCCAAATATAAGATAGCCCTCCAATAATAAGAGTCTATAAATGGAAAATTATTCCTCGTTATATTTTTCCACGTATAAGATCTAATTATTAGAGGGTGATCTTAAGTCTGCCCCAACCACACCAAGGGGATCCTCACATCTTGCTCCTGTATCACCTGCTCCTCTTCCTACAACCCTGCCACTTGTCCCTGCCACTTGCCCTCCCCAACCTGAGCCTGGGCTGCCTGCAGTCTTCCCATCCTCCCCTCCCACTTGTATCTACTGTGTATACCCCTGCTGCCCTCCCCCACAATCTGATCCATAACTGTCACTGCTACCCGATCCCTCACAAGCTCTGCTGCCCCATCTCCTGCCCAATTCCCCATAGGCACTGCTATCCAAACAGCAACATGTGCTTCTTACTGTTCCATCTCTCAATGCCCTTAAATTCAACAGGAGTAAGTCCAGAGTCCTGCACTTGAGAAGGAATAATTGCATGCACAAATACAGACTGGGGGAGGACTGGCTAGGCTGCAATGCTGAGGGAAAGAACCTTGGGTAACACTAGTCCATAAACTAAATGTAAGCCAACTGTGTGCAAAAAAAGCCAACAGTATACTGAGCTCTATTAACAGGAACAGCACTTGGAAGTCAAGGGACAGCAAAAGGCACGGCAGGGTGGTACCTTAGAGACTACAGTGACCCTGCTCTGGTTAAAAGCATGAAAAGCCAAGACAAGGGGGCATCTAAGCTGAAACACATTACACTTCCTCTCTCAATAAGATTTCTGTCCATTATAAGCTGCACAGAAATTTTCAGTGGTAGAAATGAATGCCTGTGCATGGACTAAGGTACCACCCTGCCCTGCCTTCTGCCTGACTTCAGACTACAGGCAACAGGCACTCTTCAGGTCAAGGAAACTTCTTCAGATCAAGGGATATGATCCTCCTGCTCTACTCAGCACTCGTGTGACTTCACCCAAAGTACTACATCAAGTTTTGGGCTCCAAATTTGAAAAAGCATATGGACAGACTGGAAAGAGTCCGGCAGAGTATGACAAAAATTTAAGGAAGGCTACTGTGATACCCACAAGTTTGCCTGTGTCTATACCAACCACAAAGTTGATATGCAGTTGGTCCAGTAAAAGATATCACCCACAAAAATTCTTGTCTTTCAAATATCTCCTGGACCATCACAATATCATCACCTCAACACTACCAAAAAAATTAATAGATGCCTAGGAAACAGATTAAGAGAAAAGGCTGAAAGACAGTTTAGTTTGAGGAAAAGATGACCAAGAGGAGATTTGTAACAGTTTTCGAACACTTGAAGGGTGATTATTATTATACAGAAGGATGGTGACTATTCTCTGTGGCCACAAGGGGCAACACTGGAACAACAGTCTTAAATTGCAGCCCGGGAAGTTTAGGTTGGGTGCTAGGGGATGGTTATACATCAAAACAGAATAACCAGAAAAGTTGTAGAATCCCCATCCTTGAACGTTCTTAAGAACCTATGAGACAAACAGTTGTCTAGGACAGGTTAGACAGGAATGATCCTACGCTGAGGAGAGAGGCCATGGACTAGATGACCTCCTGAAGTTTGTTCCAGGCCCTGTTTTCTATCTTTCTCTCACAGAGCACTTCAACCAAGCTGTCACCGATAAAAAATGTTTTATTTTTGTTTTATTAAAGCATCAACCAAAGCATGTAAAGCTTGTTAGGTAAGTTTTTACAGAAACCAATATATGGTATTTCTCCTAAACTGCTGCCAGACACCTAAAAAGCAGGCCAACAGTATTCAGTCATCATGTAAACCCTCTATAGAGCTAATTAAATGCTGGGGAGTTTTTATATTAATTGCTGAATGATAATCTGAAATCAAAGCCATACAAGAGATAAATGAGTACAAGCTCTCATCCTGCATTGCAAGGTTTTTACCAAGTCATTTTTCTACTCTACCATTTAGGCATCAGGCTGTTTAAAATGGACAGAGTACCTTTATTTTAAATCTGATTTTAGTCAAGAATAGCACTATGTTAGTTTTTTGCTTCCTCTTAAAATTATTTGGCTCAGTCTGAGAAGTCATACTATTAGGAAAAATTGCCCTGACACAATCTTCCAGCATAGACAAGAATTTTCCATGCCAAAAGAAGGCAGAACTTCAGTTTTATGAAGCCCAAAACTGTCTTAATAAAATAGTCTACCAAAGTATGAAGTTATGTTCTCTCTCATCGTCTACCTAAGCAATTTACCACCCTCTTATTTCTCTACACAGCTTCCAAAGCCAGCCCCAAATGTTTATGCTATCTTAGATAAGCTATGTAACATCAGCAGAGTCTCCCTATGCCTGACAAAGGGTGTTTGTGCCCCAAAGCTTGCAAAGTTTAGTTGTCTAATAAGAGATATCACATCAACTCAAAGAACCTTGCCTGCCTATAAGATACAAGGAACACTTAGGCTTCAATAATCAAACAGACTTTACATGCAAATTAAAAACTTTTTCTTGTCACTTACTCTTAATGAGACATGGACAAGTCTCAACTGAATAATTATTTCCCCATAGCTCAAGCAAGGTTTCTTAATATTGGTTCATCACCACTGACACTTTAACTACATTACAGAAATTTCAGGTTTTTTACTAGTGTGATTGTATTGCAGTATTACCCAAGTGCTAACATCACATCCAACACTTGAAACTGCATTATCAACTTGGAATTTATCATTTCAAGAAAGACCATGCAGTGGGTCCATACCTGAATTAAGTGTTTGACATGAACTGGAGGGGAAAGGTTAGAGAAGGCATAGTAACAGCAATTTAACTTGTATATTACTCTTATTCACCTGTGTTCATTGTACTTTGTACACTATTACTGTTATGGATCCTTCTCCTCTTTCATTTCTCTAACTGCATCAGTTTTATAATTGTTTCCTTTACACCAGAGTCAAACTTACCTGAGACCCTGGGCCTGATGTGGACTGCAAGGCTCCTCGTAGACTGGATCCAACCAAAGACACAGGGGTGCTATGACCACCCAGCAGCAAGGGATCCAGAGGCTGCAAGGGAGATCCAGGAAACAGGAAGGGGGAGGGTCATGACCAGCAGGGCCAAAGCGACCTTAATTCCACAGTAGGCTCTGACCCTGCAACTTCTGGTGGCCTGCCAGTAGCCTGGGAGGCTGGAGAGAGTGGCCTGCAGGCCAGATCTGACCCATGAACCACATGTTTGACACCCCTGCTTTACACCATGAAGGGCACAACTTTGACTCCATACTTAAGAACAGAAATCTGAGGGGTTTCTGCTGGCTGAGCTGTGTATTTGACTTGAGATAACCTTGGTATTATTTCCTCCACTCCCCACAAATGTGAAAGTCATTATCTTCTTGTAATGAACAATGGGCCCCAGCACACAGTGGCTCAAAGCACAATTTGTTGAGATTGGCACTAAACAAACCCCAAAAGTCAGTTTTCCCTCTCCATCTCCCTTTAAAACTATTTTGAACTAGTAGCTCAAACAAATGAAGACAAGCTAAGTTTCTATGTCCAGTAGCCAAAAATGGATTCCTTAACACATAAGTTACCCCAGTTGTATTTCTTATCTTCACAGTCTTTAGACCACATTGAGAAACTGCTTGAAGCCCCCCTTGCCCCCACATTGATAGCATTGCCACTAGCCCAAACTGGTAACTGATGGTTGCAACTAGCTACTGCACAGATTATTACTTCTGGACAAAAACAAAAGTGAAAGTGCAACACACTATTCCTATCTGAAAAGCTGTCACAGTGCTTCATAAAAGCTAATGTTCAATTGCGCTGTGACTTCGTTCACATGAGGAGCCTAGCCCAGAATAAGCCACGTGAAGTGACTCTCCCTACCACGGCCCCAGGAAGGAGGGGGCAAGGGGCAAAACAAAACAAGACATTATCCTGTTGGAGTGGAAACAATGGTCCATCAAGAAGGTTTGGTTCTGCTAAAGAAGCTGATATAAGGGAAATGGGAGCATAAGGGACCAACTCTATACCTCTTGTGATATAACACAGGCTGGGAAAACTAGCTTTTCTGGGGAATTATTTTTTCCATTAAGTTGGTGGTTGGGGGTCTTTTTTTAAAACCTCAATGGATAGTCACTGCAGTGAGGAAAATGGGGCAAGACATCAACTGAAAAACCATGGCAGACCCAAAAAACTGAAGTCAGTAACAAGACACATGGGGAAGTGAAGGGCAAGAGAAGCAACAATCCAAATGAAAGAGAACACATTTTCTCTTCAATTAGCATTATATGATAGCACCTGAAGAGCAACTTGAACTTTGTTTAATTTTGCTGCTCCTTACTTAATTAACTAGGTGGGTCGCGCAAATAGGGTCTCTCTTAGTCCTATATTTATTTCAGGACACAAACATAATTTAGCCCTTTTCTAAATTAACTTAACATACCTTAGGGTTGAAGCTTTGAGTCCATATAAGTGCACAGCCACATATCCGGATTGTCATGAGAAATGCCCAATTTCTATACAAGGAGAGAAGAAGGGGCTTTTATGGGAGAGGAGCTATTAAAAATCTCGGCAACAAGGCAGCTCAGTTATGATAATCAATCACCACTAGTAAGTTTACTAAAGACACTGTTAAGTGCAGCACTGCATTAAGGTTTCTAACCATTTAAACATTCCTGGAAGATGTTTCCATTACCCTTGAAAGCAGTGAGCACCGAGTGAAAAGCTACTACCTTCAAGTTTCAATAGGTTACTTCAGCCTTCAGGTAGAAGCTTCCCTTTCAGAGAAACGTGCACTTTAATGGGTCGCCTTAGCAATGTTCAAGGGAAATTCTACAAGATCCATTGATGCTGCTACTCTTCCGGGATGTGTCTGTGCTTTATAGCAATCACAGAGGCAGAAAAATGCAAGTCTACCAATTTAGGCATCCCTTGTAAAGTGTCAAATGAAGAAAGCATATCCAATTCTATGCCTATACACTGTCACGTGTACAAAGATAGACCTGACAAAACTTCACGAGCTCTGCCCTTCTTACAACACTCCATAGCAAATTTTTAGCATTGGCAGCAAAACATAGGCATGAAATAGTGTACTACAGTAGGGTCATTCTTGAGAGGTGCTTTTTCTGTTTACTTACCACCTAATTTGTTGGAATTTATTATTATGATTATTACTAACAACAACTAAGAGTCCAAACCAGCAAATGAGCCTTTAATTTAACAGGAGTACAAGACATTTAGCCCCTTAATTCAGCATTTAAGAAAAGATGCGTTTTGTCATCTGTCGTAATGTGACTATCCTTTCCTAAGGGAGGCTGCATTATCCAAGTATGTTCAGCACTTAAGGGTGTGTACA
>NW_017728992.1:21759424-21761296 GCF_001723915.1 Gavialis gangeticus | reverse complement strand
TCAAATTTAATACCTCATTTAACAAGGGTTAATTTAAAGCGCTTTAGCCATTTTTAAAATGCTATAAAGCCATGCACTTCTGTTGTCATGGCAATAAAGCACTTTAAATGGTGAAAAAAGAAATGTCTAAAACAGGAGATGTAAGCACCATAGATTCAACTCAAACAAGGTCATGCTTTTTGCAGAGTTGCATCCCACCGTAGCTTCAGCCCACCTATAGATTCTTCTTGCTAACCTAGTACTACTCCTCCCTACTGAGATTTTTAATATTTCAATTATGCCTTTGCAAATTGCCTTAAATAATAGTTATAACATTTTTCAACAGGGTGACTTTAATACATAGCCTCTCTGTTTGGCTCCTATTACAAACATTGACACTCCAGAGGTCAATAACCATATAGGCACTCAAGTGTCACCTACTTGGAACCTCTGACAAATATTTTGCTCTTCTCTAGGGCTAACTACAGACAGTCAAAAAGCCTGAGGCCAAATCGATTCTGTCTTTGCAAGGTCATCTAAGCTTCAGAGATTAAACTGAGAAACAACTAGACAAACATTCACTTTTGATTCAGGAAATGCAGCCATATACCTGCAGTGACTTAGGCCAGAAGCAAGAGGGTGCTAGAGCATGGCTCTCTGGCACATAGCCAGCATGGACTGTATGTTTCCTTCCTCTTCCTGCTGCCCCTGAGGTTTCTGGGATTTGCAGTCCAGAATCACAGCAGCAGAACTCTGCAGTGTTGCTCATCGCTTCTTCTTCCTGCTTCCAAGTGCCTCCGGGATTTGTAGTCCACAGTCGCAGCCAGCAGTAAGTTTAAGGCAGGGCAGGGCAGCTCTGTACTCAGGTGAAGGGAAGTTTAACCCACCTCCCTGGCCCCAGACCCTAGCTGGGGTTTGCTGGGGGAGCAGGGAAGAGGTAGTCCCTGCCTCCCCCACACCCCGCCCAACCCTTCTTTGCTGGAGCAGACAGCACAGCACAGCCCTGCAAAGCATGCTGGGATGTTGGGGGAATGAGTTAAATTGAACCACGAAGGAGTCTGGGCAGAAGTTTCATAAACTGGTTTGACCCCAATCAGTTAAGTCTGATAATTCAACCAGGTTCATCTTAAAGCAGTTTCAGACATTTTGAAACTGGTTTATATACACTGAACTTCTGTTCTGTTACAGATTTAAACCAGTTTCTGATCACTTCAACCAGTTTATGTGTAACTTCTGTATCCAGCCCAGAGGGTCATGAACAAAGGATGTTTTTCCTTTCCCACTGGTTCTAGCTCATGTCTGTCTTTTTTCTTGTATTCCACATAGTAACACTTAGTTATAGTGTCTTTTGACTGATTAAATGCACCGATGGGCAATGTTCTGTGGATCCAATGGTTGTTCAGCATTAATCAGATTTCTAATCAATTCCTACACTTTAAAAGGCCACCTTTTTTAGTTTCTGGTGTTTTTAACCTTTGTACTCACTTGCAATATACATCATTAGGTCTAGAAAGACACTCAAGGAAGTATGCCCATTTCCTACATGTGCCTTTGCAGATGAGAAGAGTCCCGTAACCCACTGAGCAAAAGGGATTCTCAAAGTTACTTTTTAGAGAAGTACACCCCATCTTTCCATACACCCTAGGGCTGTGCGAAACTTTGGGTGCTGATTCGATTCAGTTAGGAAATGCGGCCCGATTTGGCGGCCATATCTCTGAATCAAAATCAAATCAGGAGACCAATTAAAAGGTCCAAATTGATTTGAAGCTCTCCAAATCAATTCGGAAACGATTCAGAAAGCTTCAGCAATTCAGGTAGTCCTCACTTGCTGCCGCAAGGAGCTGAACCCCTCCGTAAGTAGGAGGCCGGGGGGGGGGGCTGAAGGAGGGGAGA
>NW_017728992.1:21745361-21759338 GCF_001723915.1 Gavialis gangeticus | reverse complement strand
GGGGGGCGGGGGGGGGGGGGCTGAAGGAGGGGAGAAGGGTCCTATGGGGGGAACCCTACCAGGCTCTATCCCCTACCTGCTCCCCAAGCTCCCAAGCACACCCCAACCTCTCTCCCACCCCCCCCGCCCCATGGCTGCCCTGCCCAGCCCCAGCAGCAGCCATCGAGTGCCAGGCTTTTTTTTTTTAAAAAAAGCCAGGAGCCAGGGGTGGGGCCAATTCAGAGATTTGGCCAATTCAGCTGTGGCCAAATCTCCGAATCAGATTCGACCCAATCAATTCGGTAGAGTGATTCAAATCACCGAATCAAACCACTGTCCCCCAGATTGGCCGAATCCAAAGCAAGTGCTAGCCACTTCATACAGGCCTAATACACCCTTGTCCAACATATTTATGTTAATAGAGATATTTCACTTAAGTCAGACATAAGAACTATATGCTGACAGAAAACTAAGTAGCAAAATACTCAGCCTAGCTAAAAACAAGGCTTCTGTCTTCATTTATGCTGAGTTCTATAGGGCTTTACATAGCACTACCACCTCCCAGAAGTAGTGAGCAGCTTATTTATTTGTTCACTACTTCCAGGAGGTAGGACAACAACTTAAGGAGCTCTAACAAATAACTTTTGCTCCTTATTTCAAGTTCATAACAATAATTTGTTGGCT
This sequence comes from Gavialis gangeticus, assembly GCF_001723915.1. Classification (NCBI taxonomy): domain Eukaryota; kingdom Metazoa; phylum Chordata; order Crocodylia; family Gavialidae; genus Gavialis; species Gavialis gangeticus. Next base: position 21,758,675 of record NW_017728992.1, on the reverse strand, counting down.
CTTTTTGTGGCTGCTTTTATATTCTGCAATTCAGTACAGCACATTGAGAGGCTAGTTCCTCCACCTTTTACAGCACCAGAGAATACAGTCCTTTCCACTCCTGGTATAGGAGCACTTGAATTACTTTTGGGTGTTAAAACTCCTCCACCCCCCACCAGTTGGTGATACATTTCCCACAAAAGCAGAATCCTTCCTAAAGGAAAGTGACTCAGCTTTGCAGATGATGGTGTGTATTACTTTGCTGGAAATTACTTTGTCTTTTCCTGCCTCATTATAAACACTAAGAAACTAATACCAGTTGTTTCTCTCAAGTCAGCAATGGTCATTTTTAGTTGTCATAGGCCTGTTACATTACTGTTATGCAAAGTTAATTCATCTATGCAAGACTGTTACTGAGGACTGTAATAAGACATTTTTCCTTCACCTTCATTATTCCCCAATTGCACCTGGTTTCCCCTGGAAAACCTATCAAAAGTAACTCTGCTGAAAATAAAAAAAAAAAAAGCTAAGTCTCATCATGACTTGACATTTAATGAAGCTTCAACCTCTACAGTTTTTCTCCTCATACACATCCCTTAGACTTGAGAACCCATCTCACTCCTGTCATAGTCATCCCAACTTGGAAAGCACACTGGAGTTGCTGGTATGGCAGCTTCCTTTCACAGTAGCAAGTGTTTGATTTCACAAGCCTTTTATATGCTATTTCCCTCTTACCAAGCAACTGTAGAGAAAGTACTCTTTTGTAATTTCTTTTTCACAGGTTCTTGTTTCCCAGTTTTGTTCCAAAGTCTCTTGGCAGCCCTTACACTAAACAAAGATCTTATGAATCCTGCTCCATTACAGGCTCTCTGTCACCAAAATAAAGAGATGTGATTATTTTTATTTTGACTTACCCATCAAATGAAGCCACCCTACTTATCCAACACAGGTATCTTAAGTCCTTAGAAAAAAAGAAGTGACCTTTCTTACTTACAGTAATCACCTGTTAGAAGTAATCCCTTTGCCTCTGCTTCTAGTAAATATTAACTACATGTCCCTGGCTCCTTCAATTGGTCAACTAACAATACCTAACTGCAACTGCATACCTCATCTTCCTTTCAGCAAACAGAGAGCTCATTAGCCCTAGGAAGTCCCAGATAGTTTTCCTAGGCAAAGTCAATCCAGAGTTATTGTCTCTGCAGAAAGTTTTTAATTTTCGCCTTAATTTGCTGTTCCAATATGAATACAATTCCCTTGATATCTGCCACAGCTCAGTGTCTAGTGTTGCAGTCTTCCCCTTTTCCCAACAGAGGCTACTCAGAGCACTGGCCACCTGTCCACATCAGTTGTTTAATTATTGCTCCTAGTGGGGGAATGATAGCAGAGACAGTCTACTACTGAGTGCCTAGGATAATGGGTCCTCAATTCTTGGTTGGTCCTTTATAGCTATTTCAGCTCCCATTTTGGGGGGGGTATAGTTAACTTTGTTATTAAATTTCCATAGCTGCTTAGCTGAAGCCTAGACAACAAACATGCTCCATGTATCACAACAGTTTGTAATTTCCTCAACTCACTAGAGCTCTATTTGCCCTCTAATTAAAGGAAGATTCACAAGCTCAGTCTTCTTACAGAAGAGTTACACTTACACAATTTTCCACTGAGCAAGGAGTACAACTTAACTGGTATCCATATACAAGAGTGTAGCGACATTCTACTGGTCTAATTATATCCACAGCTGCCCATCCCTTCAAAGCACAGGTATCAGTCACTTAAGTCTAGCCAAAGGAAGTTTGTCTGTTTCTTAAAAGCCACATCAGGCTTGGTTATGCTTCTGTTGACCGCTTTCCCTGTTCAGACAAAACAGACTTTTTATTCAACAAAGCTTCGTGATTTGTTGCACTAGTTTAAGATCAGTATTTGCATCCTTCATGGTGTTTAGAAGCCATGTGAAAGTGTGCCCATGAGATAGCCACTATATATATAAATACAGGTCAACCTGTATTTGACCACAACAGGTCAAGTTGTTAATTCAGACAGTAGATGTTATTGACCAGTAACTTCTAGCCTCATGTTTATTTCCTAGTCTGACTGTCATGCCAACTCAGCCTCATGACTACAGCCTGCTAGGTAAAAATACCATGTATGCTGCTGCATAAATTTAGTCAAGCCTGAAAAGGGTCTCTTAAACAGCTTATACATTAAGCCTTGAAGTGTTACAGATCTTGAGACACTTTTTTAACTTATTGCTGAACGAGAGAAAAGAGCACCTTGCTCCATCATTGTTGTTTACTTCCCCTTCTCCCCAACCCATCCCTCTCTTCTTCCTGCAGTGGTTTCTTATTCCCTCCTAAAGCTTTTTCTCAGCAAGCATATTAATTTTACGTCATTTGCAAAATGCTGTTAGCACCAACCAGACAGACTGACACCCACTGAATTTAAAGCCCTTACATAAGTAGCATCTCTTCCCACAAAGGGACCAAGAGTTGCAGTCTACTGTTTTCTGAACTCTTAAACAATCAGATTTGGTTGCTTGCATGACAGTCTCCATAATAAAAATACTTATACATTGATTAGCCTTCTATTTCTTGGCATGTACACAGCCTTCACATGCATAATGCTACATGTACAAAAATAACATCAACCTGTGCATAAACAGTATTTTTGTACTTCAACAATTATGAAGATAATAAATCTGCTAGCATAGGTGCCCAGAAGGGACTAGAGTGCCACCCCAAGTGTCCTGCTGGATCATTTTTCGAGCAGGAAAAGTATCAGAGAGGGATAACTTTGTGATTTTCATGCTTTATTTTCAATTTTATCTGAATCCTTTTTGCACAGAATAGTAGTCTCAACAATTCACCAGCAAGAACAATATGGACCCATTAGCAGCAGTATCTACTTCTCAGTTGAATGCTAAATCAGTGATTCTCAATCAGTGCCCACAATCCTGCCTTGTCACTGCCCTGCCCCCACTACCTTGCTCCGCTGCAACAAAGAAAGAACTGCCATAAATTAGTTTTTAAAATGGGATGCTGCTCAATTCACAGAAATTATGGAGGAATGCCTTGAGTCTATTGAGAGGTGCCTTCAATCTAAAAAAGATAGAGAACATCAGTCCTAAATCTATTAATTCAGTACTGCTCTCTTATAACTCTTACCCTATAAACTGCTTGTATGGATCAATAGCCCATTTTGCTATTTTGCTTCTTTGTTTTACATCGTCTTACTACACTACTAGTTCTCACTTGTCATTGAGCTGTGATGATTAGAAAACACCCACAGTGAATTCATGTTCTTAAGTTACCATCTCCCTTTTGGAGTTTCACCGGTTAGTAGGCATTCTCTTAAATCAAGAAACACTAATTCTGGAACCAAGCTAAAGAAGAAATTATGCAGACAAGCCAAGCAATTATGCGAAGAGTAGGTAAAGGACAGCCATTTGTCAAAACAGTGGAAAATGAATAATAAGTTAGCTTAGTTTGTCTGCTCTGAATAGCAACTAATTGCCTGGTATAGAACAGCATCTCTTGCTATGGTTTTTAAATCAGAACAAAAATTCATCGATAGTCAAGAAAATTAACCTTCCAGAGTAATTAAACATACCTGTTGACACAGTTTTAGATCATTCTTTGTGCCTTTAGCAGGCCTTTGCCATCAGCACCTATTCTATTTCATTTGTGAAGGAGTAGAGTTCCCACAAGTGCAATTCCATCTCATACATCTATTAACACTTCAAGCCTAACTGCTTTTGTGTCAGATACCATCACCTATGTTTTAAGTACTGATTTGGGATGGGGAAGGGAGGAAAAGGTGGGGAGCAACATTTTTGATTATTAGTATTTTTTGCTGTTACTGAACCTCTGAGTTGATGATCCCTAAAATAGTCATTCAGGTGACTCCCATTTTAAGGGGGGCATCCAGCCTTAGTAACTGTTCTATTCTATATTATATGTTATTATAATATTATATGTGCACAGTCAAGGACCAGACTTGCACCCTGCCAAAAAGTCTATGCACAGCACTATATAGTTAGAATTACTGCCCAAAGATCTTACTGTCTTCCTTCCTGCCATGGCTCTTACTTTCAAGAACCTAATCTGCATATCACTAGCTAATGAGTTCCTTAGAAACTAGCCCCCAATTTTCAATCACTCCTCAGGCTACATGAAAAATGTTTGTTGAAACGCTTTATGATTTTACTAGTCATTGGCTTCAATTAGTTTTGATGCCATTTGTACCCCATTATGCTGTCATCTAAACAGGTATCAAGCATTTCCCCCCTTTCCAATTTATGACAGAGTTTAAGGAACATAACAATTGGTTTTATGCTCAGGCATTTATGAAGGAACTTGACAGCTTTTTGTCCTAATTCTTTGATCAAACTGAAAAGAATAGGCCCCTTTCTCATGTCAGGAAGGAATATTCAATTAACTGCGTTTAATACTATTTCTTTCGGTTCAGCCAGAAGAGCCTTATTTTACATATTCTGATGAAGATTTCATGAACTGTAGCTCAAGTTCCTTAGATGGTGACAAACTGTAGCTAGCTTCATTTTTACTTGCACCCTGTGAACATGATGTGCCCCACACAACCTCTTAAATGAAAGAACTAGGCTCTTATTTTTCTCCCCCCTCAGAAAAGCCAGATATTTCTCCCCAGGCTCAGGACAGCAGCATGTCCTCCTAATAATTCCTGCAAAACTAAGAATCTGTTTACAGGCACAGTGGTCGCATGTCCCAGAACAGCCACATACACACCCCACCCACCTCTACAGACCTTACTCATAAATGGGCCAGGGAAGATGCTCCAGACAATCTACAGTGGCTGCCCTCAAGTATACTAGAGAGATACCGCTCTGCAGCTCCTCTCAAGGTATCTCAGACCATCTTCACTGGAACACTCCTGGGTTTCAGAGCAGGTGAAGAGGTTGGGACAGAACTTTACACCACTCGTGTGTTTTTACGCCCAGCTGGCGAAGTCTCATGAGTGGGCTACTATTGCTCAAGCGCAGGGCCAGATTATCACATAGGCAAACCAGGCACATGCCTAGGGTCCTAAGTGAAGAAGGGGCCCAGTTGTGCTTATTTTACATATTAAGTGTAAAACAGTAATATAAAAATTTCATCTTCAGCTGGGGGCCCACAAGTTGTTTAACTAGTGCCCACTAAAGGGTTAATCCAGCCCTGCTCATCCATTCTCTCTTCTAGGACCACCATTCTATTTTTAGCAGAAGTAAATTGTCTTCTTGGTAACTAATCAAATCAGGAATATTTCAATATTTTTGTTATCTACACTAAGACAGTCAGAAAAGGTCACCCTTTCAATGTAGCTGAAGCAAAGAAAGACACTTAGAAGGAGCAGGGAACAAGTACAATACATCCTCAGGATTGTATCATATAATTCAACCACTGCCCCATTCACTGGCTAGATCGTTACAGGAAAAAAATACTTCAGCAATAAACCATATGTATCAACACTTCCCCACCAAATAAAGAATTTTTAACAGCAAATAACTAGTCTTACATAAAAATGCTTCTTCTCATTCATCTTTAGTACTTACTTGCATTCTGTAAGGTATGCATAGTTTAAAATAGCATTTTTTATGTTAAATTTAATTCCATTAGTAACATACCTGGTGCTAGCCTGTATTCTCTGGGCCCAACTACCTACCATGAATATCATTTCCTAGTGTCATTCTATAACCTTTACTACCCAGCCTAACTCTATGGTCAAGAAAAGTGCTTGCTACTTTACAACTGCTTATCAATTTCAAGTACTGTATTTTGGTTCAATAACAACTAACTTCAAGTCTACTTTTCCACAGTCACCAAGGTTAGATATCTAAGAGGTGCTCTGACATTCACATATAATTTAATAACACCAACTACTCAACTAAGGGTGCACACAGACAGCACTCTTGTGTCACCATGAACATTTTAATGTCACAAGTTGCCAGCCAACAGACACCCCTGCCCTTTGTTCCACTCCAACTGCCCACAAACTAGGCCGAAGACTAAACCCAAGTCACAGGACCAAACCTAGTCACAGTTTTTTAATGCCTTATTGGGGAGGACATGTGCTAGCTTATTACGTGGCCCCTAGTCAGGGCATTGCAACCAGAGCCACTGTCCCATTAGGTCAGGTACATGAAGCCTGGGAGCACATTTTAATCCAACTGGATTGGATTGGATTGATATTGGTTTTCTAAATGAAGATTGATGATTCTCTTGTTCTATATACCACTTCCACAACAGATAACCTCCATATTTGCCTTTTTCAGATACAACGACTAGCAAATATGTCTCAGGCACATTAAATACTTTTTTGATAACATCCTGAGTCTATACCCACACCATCAAGAATGGAATCTGAACCATTATGTACTTTACCACATGAGCCAAGTAGGTTGTCAGATTACATTAAACTGCTACTCATTTTTGACATTCACTAATGAACATTCGCTGCTTTAGTTTTCTTTCATTTATCTATTTTTAGGCAAGGGTTTTTTGTTTTGTTTTGTTTGTTTTTTTAAAGAACTGGACTGGAGAAAAGCTGTTAACCCTCTGCTGCAGAAGAGATTAGGGCACTTGAAAACCATTGTTTCTTTTAGGCAACTCTGCCTTCTTCCTATTGTCTCCTAAAGAATCTTAATGGGAAAGGACTTCTGCACTTACTTCATGTGTTTACCTATTTGTTACTATAGCAGCTGCAGTGTTGCTGGTTCTCATTCAACCAGAACAGGAAAAGGAAGTGGTTCTCTTGCACTTCATAAATCTATGTTCACTTTTATACCTACTCTTGAAGGGTATCCTTTAAATTTTATTTTCAATGACAAGCCATGTCACCATACATACTGACATGATTAAGGAAGATCATCACAATCATTTGAACTGTAGGTGTTAATGGGGCAGTACTGACATGTTTTCAAGGGCACATCTTTACCAGAACAGGGCCATAACAGAGCATGGATATTCAGTTTTGAGGGCTTCCTTCTGATTTCAGCAGAGAGACAGAAAAACCCAGTAAAAACAGTATATATTGCCTTGTGCCCCAGCACAGGGATGTCATCTACTGAAGTTATTCCCCTGACCACAAGTACACCGCATTCCAGTCCTCCTTCAAACAGGCTCAATTTTGGTTTTCATCATTCAAGAACATAAGCATTGCCATTTATTGGGTCAGATCAGAGGTCCATCTAGCCAGGTATCCCATGTCATACAGTGGAAGTAAGAGCGGATGCTGAAAGGGAAAGTAAACTGGGTATGGCCAGGGTCCCGCCCCCCAGCCCCTGTTCCTCTCTCACTTGCAGCCTCCAGCCTCTAGGAAGTTCTGATTCAGAGGCTGTGCCCTGAACTCCTGTGACATCTGGCATGACTTGATTTCAGAGTACTGCAGTTCTTAACAAGTTTCACAGTCACCTCTGGATACCAGCTCACCAGGACTTCAGCAGCCAAGTCCTGTGACATAGCCTTTTAGTCACTTTGACTACAGAGTTCAAGAGCTAAAGCAAGTCAAGTCATTTTGGTTTCTTACATCCATCACAGGCTACTCCTGAGACAAGGGTCAAAATTACCTTCTGCCCTGCCACAGAAACCCAATCGAAGGTGCCTGTGGGACACCATGCACAAACCAGAGCTTTGCCTGCACCTGCAAAACCATTGGTTAAATCCACTTCAACCACCATTTGGGAGAGCTGCAGCACTGGTCACCCAAACTCACCCACCAAGCCCATCCAGGATTCATTCTGTTCTTCCACACCGCAAAGTCAAAGGGAACCAGGGAGGTCTGTCCTTCAACCCCGCCAGTGCTGAGGGAGAGATGAGCAGGCCCCCTGCCAGCACAGGAGGAAATCAACCCTCATCCCCAAAACGTCTGGGGGCACGAAGCTCCAAAGCCCCTTCCTTTACACACCTCACCCGCCACCCCAGCCTCTCTCCAGCCATGAGTCTGCATTTTCCCAACCCTGAGAAGGGGAAGCAGGTGGCTTGGGAAGAAAGGAGGCGGCAGCGGCCTCCATTTTGATCCCAACCGCCTGTCAACAACCCCCTCCCCCTAAGCCGAGCCCGGCCCAGCTCAGCTCAGCAACGAGCACCCGGTCCCCGGGGAGGCAGCTACACACGCAGGCCAGCGCCAGGCTCAGCCTCCGCCGCCACCCCCGGCCCGAAAAAACCCCGCACACCCCGGGGTTGCGGCTGCACACCCACAAAGGCTGACGCTGACAGACACACACCCGGCTCCCTGCACCTGCCGCCTCCAGCCCAGCGCCCTCCGGGGCCGTCCCGGGCTAGCCGCCCCCCGCCTCACAAAGGAGCTGCGCGCACCCCGACCCCACACTCACCGGCTCGGAAAAACGCCGCGATGTCTGCAGAGTCCTTGGCCGCCTCCTCGGCCCCTTCCCCGGCGCTGCTGCCGCTGCTGGTGGTGGTGGAGGCGGTGGTGGCCGAGCTGCTCATGGCTGCTGCGCGCGGCGGCGGCAGCTCCTCCGGGCGAGATCCCACAGCCCGTCCCCACCGCCCCGCTACTGCCGGGCGAGGAAGGCGTGTCCCGCCCGCGCCTCCTTTCTTGCGGGCACCCCCGGGCCTGGGATGCAACGCGGCGGCGGGGCGCGGGCGGCGGTGGGGCGCGGGCGGCGGCTCCTTCCCCAGGGCGGGATCAGTGCATGCGGGCGGCCCCGGCGCTGAGACAATCGCAGGCGGAGTAGGAGGAAGCGGGGGGGCGGATGCATGGAGGGGAATTGCAATCAGTGCAGCAGGAAGCGGGAGGGAGGGGACTGGGGGGTGGGCTGCAGCTGCAGTAGCAGCGAGCCTCCATCTTGCTTTCCAGCGGGGTAGACTGGAGGAAGAGCCGCCTTCTCCCCACGCAGTGGGGCCGGGGCTCGGGAACCTCTGGCCGTGCTCGGGAAAGGGCGGCGGGGCGCTGAGGCGGGGGGCCCCAGCGGGCTCGGATCGGAGCTACTCGGCCCCGGTGGAAAGAAGCTGCCGCGGGGCCGGCTCGGGAAGGAGGGGAGGGACTAGATCTGCTCTCCGCCCCTCCTCCCTTTACAGAATCACAGAAAATGACAGCCGGGGGGGGGAACCTCAGGAGGTCACCTCGTCCCATCCTGTGTTCAAAGCAGGACCCTCCCCAGCTATGTCATTCCAGCCAAAGCTTTGTCTAGCTGGGTCTTAAAAACTTCCAAGGAGGAAGATCACGCCACCTCTCTGGGTAGGCTGTTCCAGTGCTTCCCCACCCTCCTAGTGAGGAAGTTCTTGCTCATATCCAACTTCAGCTTCCGTGGCTGCAGCTTGTGCCGGTTGATGTTCATTCTGCCATCTGCCTTTGTAAGCACCCTGCAGGTAGTTGAAGACAGCTATTAAATCCCCTTTTCCAAACTAAATAAACCCCTCAGAAGTCATGTGCTCCAGCCCCTTCATCATTTTCATTGCCTTGGAATCTGAAGAATGGGAGTTGTAGGGGAAGCGCCAAGGTCTGGTGTAATCTCCAGGGCATGGCAGATATTTGGCTCATAACTTAAAAGCTGAAGCTGTCCTGCTTGCAAAGAACCAAATGACACAGTTGGTTGCCAAAGCCTTCAGGGGGGAGGCTTCTAAGTAGTCCCTTCAAATGCTTCCTGCAGGGATCAGACAAATGGGTTGGGTGCAAAAGGTAGGCCAGATGCAAGGACCAACCGGTAACCAACTGGGGGTGGGGAAGTGATCTCATCCTACACAGCTGTTCTGTGGTAACTGGCCATGCATCCAGCCTTACTGCATGATTAGGGGAGCCAGGTAGGGGCAGTTTATCCTTCTTTCATTAAGGGCTAAGTGATATTCTGGTACTATAGGAAGACAGAAGAGGATGATGGGGAAAAATGATAGACCTCACATGGTGGAGAGGGGTCTGACATAGACTTTTCAAGGGCAGGCCCTCTGAGGAGATGGGTATGGAGATGGGTGTGTGGTAGTGCGGATATGGGGTGTGAACTGTGTAATGGGTTTTTAATGATTTAACTTTGATCTGCCAAGTGAAGCACAGGGGCTGCTTGGCAAGTGTTGAAGGTAAAGTTATTTATTTATAGATATATATAGATATAGATTTTTTTTTTTAAAGGGCTAAGGAAAACCCACCATGCACAGGCAAGCTGTTGGTTTCCAAAGCAGAACATAAAAGCAAGTGGATGGAGAAAGGAAGGGGCGTGACAGCCATCAACAAGCAGTTCATTACACAGAACAAGCGTGTATGGAGTTAACAAGTTTGTTGCTCCATGCCAAGTTTGCCTTCTCTGACTGGGCCAGAGCAAAAGCTAGAGCAGGGTAGATTAGAGAGCTGCTTGCCTTTTAGGCAAGAAAACAGATGAGACACTGAGGTTCAGCAAGAGACCTCTCCCTCCCTGATGTACAACAAATGGATGCATATATACGCAGTGAAGATTAACTCTGAAACACTGGAAAAGCTAATGCTGCCTTCTAGTAGATGGAAGCAAGCAAAGTCTCAGCATTCTCCATTTATTAAAATCTTATTCTCTTAATCTCAGTAAAACCTTATGTTCTGCTGAGAATTTTTTAACTGTGTCAACCAAATAAGTAAAGCCATGCAATTTTTTTTTTTTGTCTTGTGACTATACAGGTATAATCATAATACAATACATTAGTTCCGTTAAATAAAGCAGCACCTCCTTGAAGTTCTTTCTAAATAAGCATCCATCTGTACTGTCACTCAGAAAGAAAAACTGGAGAAACTAAAGGCAAGTCAAGTAAATGCAAACTAAAACATCATTGTCTTTTTACTGTGGCCATGTGTATAGTTGGTTGTTGGTAGTCATAGAGAGGTGCCTAAGGGTACTTGTGCTCCAGAAACTGAGGTCGTTATCCACTCCAACTGTGACAGGCCCTTCTTAGATCAAGTGTAGATTAAATGATACAACTGAACAGTTCAAATTCCATCCAGCCGGTGACTGTGCCATCTTCGTATCACTTGCTTGAAGATGCATCCATGGCATTCAGTGTCTATTTAATTAACATTAAAAATCAAATAAGATCCTGGTTTGGCCTTATAATTTCAGTCCCTAATTTTAAGATTTGGCATTTGTTTTGATATGATAGAAGATACATATTTTCAATCAGTTTCATATCCACAGTAGGACTTGCTATATTCACTCATAAATAAACAGCATACTGAAGACAGAGTGCTCCATTGTTTAGTCTTAACTTGCCTTAATCCCTTTAAGAAACATGAAGAGTTTCCCAAAAGCAATAAGCTAGTTGCATTTCCCCCCGGTTCTATCAACACACTTGTGCAAGTTTTGGAATACTACAGTTATATCAGTAGAAGTATGCCAGTTTACATAACCTATTTAACTAGCCTTTGTAGTTAAGTTGTAAGGCTTTTTTTTGGTACAATAAAAATTGTATTATTTCAGTTAACATCTTAGGAAGAAGTCAAATAAAAGATAATATTGAAGAGTTTTCATGTTTCTGGGAGGGCATAAACTACTGTGAAGTTAAAACCACCTGTAGCTTTTTTAACAGGGCCCAAGTTTAATTAAGCCCAAGTTTTTGCCCAAGTTTAATTAAGCTATTTTTCTACCAAATCCCATTCTTGGCATTTTTGCTCAAAAAGTTCTAATTCATTTGAAGAAATTACTCCATTTAATGGTTTACATAAAGTTGGAAATTAAACAAATGTTGCACTTCACACCTAAAGATGAATATTTAGTTTCTTTGATTAAGGACCTTTGCATAAGTGAAAAATTACTTGTTACATTCCTGTTATGAGTACCTGCCTCATTGTATTTCCTACTTACCACCAAGCTCTCCTCCTACTTTTATTTCAGGGAAACCAGAGTTACAGGCATTATGCAGAAAAGATTCACCCTGGCACTTACAATTTACCAAAAACCATAAATGTGAATTCTAGGGCTATGCCAAGGACACTAAATGACAAGCATCCTGGCATGAATATAGCTATACATTGGTGTGATATAAAATCAACTTTCTGGAATGAAGTCTAAGAGAAACGTTGCCATCTGACCTATTTGGCTATCACCTGGCTTTCATTCTCATTGCTGATTTTAATATTTTCCTACTTCATCCAGAAGCTGCTGGATTTTTAACTCTGCAACAAAAGATGCTATTGTGGAATTTTGATTTTGTGTGTTTTTAATTCATTACAAGTTATTAACTTTTCTCATCTACTACATCAATACCTGAGTTCTTACTCTACTATGCATACTACCTATCTTAAATATTAAGGTCACATTTAATGACTATGATCTCTTTAGCAGTATTCATGTTTTGATGTTTGTAAGTACAATAAGCATGGGTAGCATACTACCTTAAGGCTAGTGAGTGTTATGCAGAAGTAAAGTATACTAACTGGACAATGTCTTCCGGGTTGAATGAAGTGCAGAAGCAATGGCGCAGCCTAATTGTTTTGAGCTTCTGCTACTTATAGGAGTAATAGTAAGTCTTGTTTTTTAAGATGAGTTTTCAACTTTCTCTCTTTATCCCAACATACCCATTTTACAGCTCAGATTGAAAGCTTGACTCTCCCAGGTTGCAGTTGCAGTATCCTTATACAAATGCTGTTATCTGCTGCTTATTTTTTTGTTAGGATCAAAACTGTAGAATTTGATTTAAGTCAGGTTTCACTTCTGTTGTTTTTAATTTATTATTTTGTTTTATCTCTTAAAACATTATGCCAACAAACGCTTGTTTCTTTCTTTTTCTTTTCTTTTCCCTTTTCTTTTTTCCGCGTAACTGCATGCTTCCAAAACATTTACCGGTTTTTCAAATATGGGTCTCAAACACTTCTTAAAAGATTGCACTGATAACAACTGTCAATTCTAGTATTATAAAAGCCTATGTCTGTCTGTAATGCTTTATTTACACTCTAATTGGCTGACAGAAACAACCAATCAGAGTGCTCCAAGCATGGGGGAGAGCTGCCATGATTCCAAAGCCGCACTGAGGGCTGCACAGGGGGTGGGGGAGTTGGGTTCACCAGCGCTGGCCTCAGCTCCCCCACCCTGCTCTCTGCAAGAAGAAGAAGAGCTGCAGCATGGGCCATTAGGTAGTAGCACTCTATTCCAGCCCCTGCACTCCATTGGCTAGTCTTACAATATTGCCAGACCCACAAATCCCTTGTTCAAGCAAAAAACAAAGGCTATTCTGGTACTTGTACCATATCGCATCAACTTAGGTGAAACCCTTCTGCCAGGCACCAACAGCCACAAGGGCTAGGTTCAATTTTGGGGTCTGCATATAATACCTTGGCTTGAGCCCCCACCTAGACCACCTGGGAAATTACTAGGGTGTCCTGCATAAACAAAACTTCCTCTTGGCAAGCACAGTCTGA
>NW_017728992.1:21733743-21740361 GCF_001723915.1 Gavialis gangeticus | reverse complement strand
AACACTAAATACAATTTAAAACTCTACAGACTACAAGGCGTAGTTCATAGATTGCACCCTCTCGGGGAGGCTTTGCCCATGCCCAGGCAGCCTGGGACTTGGGGCTCACCTAAAAGGGCCGTTCCAGGGGCTTGCACCCTTATTATCTGCCCTTCAGCAATAGGCTGGAGGGAGAAGCTTCACTGGAGAGCTGTTTGAGCTGCTCCTTGGGTTCAGTGGGCTGCAGGAAGCTGCTAGAGAGTGTGGGTCCTTCTGTGTTGCAAGGGGCCCCTCGTTGCTCCCTGCAACACTGTAGGGCGATCTCCACTTCCATGTGGTGGCCTTGAGGGGTTAACTGTGGCTCCAGACAGCATGCAGCACTGCTAAATTCCTAGTCACAATCCCAGCTCTGCTGGGCAGAAACTGCAAGAAGAAAACTTTAAAGGAAAGGTCAGGTCTCTCTCTATGGGCCTGAATTGGACAGCAAATGCCAGCCAAGCCTACACTACACTGAGGCCTGAACATATAGCTGCGGTTCACCCATGCAGCTAGACTGAAACACCATATCTGTAGAAACAGCAGAAAAAAAATAGGCCCAGTCTTATGCCCGCAGCCTGGACACTCGGTCTCAGCTGTACCCCATGCTGAGTGGTATGATTGCAAAACAAAGCGGGTCAGGCCCCTGTAGCTTGTAACTGCCAAGATCCATTTCTGGGTAGTTTGCTTCAGTGATTAACACCCCCATGCCATTAATGCACTTAAGGAAAAAAAAGAAAAATGAGGAAACAGGAGTCTTAAATTCCAAAAACAGACTTTCTCTACCTGAGGCTCTCTCATCAAATAGTGTTTGCTTGCCTCTCCAGCAAAGATGGGGGGGGAAACCCCCCCGCCATGGAGAGTAGGTTTTCTGGCTTCCAGTGTAGCTGTGCAGCTCTCAGCACGTAGATGAATAATAGCCCCAAGAAAAAGAGAGAGAGAACCTTAATGAATGGTTCTTATATACCTGGTGTGACATCACTGAAGTCTTGTCCAATCCTGGAGGGGCACATTTTAGTCTTTCTCCCCGCCAGTCTTCCCCAAGAATCCCCTGCTTCCTCTGCCCAATGAAGACAGAGGGTTTTACATATGCTGCCCAGATATATGCCCTAGCTTGCCATGGGTTGAGCACATGGCCACAATGACAAGGCCCATCTTGCCCATATCAAAACACACATACAGAAAACACAATATACAACCCAGTGTGTGTGTGGGGGGGGTGTTATAGATATTAGAACTTCTACCAATTGCAAGTACTGTGCTTCATAAACTGTTTCCATCTCTTAGCTGCTATTTCAAGTTGAAGATATCAGCAACTTGTCCTAGCAGCAGTCAGAAAGGAGACTGTTACTCTCCTTAATTTAAATAGTTAGCACCTCTGTGTGTGAGTTCGTGCCGAATTATATAAGGACTGAATTAAGCACAGGCTCAGACCTGGATGTTCAATTTAAAACTTTTATTGTTTCACAAAGTCATAAACTAAGGAGGTCTGTTGGTTCACGAGGTTCCCAAATCAGGCCCTTGCTTTCTAACCCGAAGGCTAGGTGCGGCTGCCCGATTCAGTAGTCTCAGAACTGGTCAACAGCTCATTTAAAAGGAGTCCCTTATCTTTTTTTAGACAAAAGATACAAAACTGTCCCCACTCTGTCTGAGTGAGGCATCTAACATAACTTTTCTATTACTTATATATGATAACACATATACATATGCATTTCTAATTCTTACTTCTATTGGTTACTAGTTAACTCATCTATATTCTACATGCTCTTTATTATAATTGGTTACACTTCTTATGTTAATTTCTAATAGTCTACTTATAATACTCCCCAGACTTTATCAGCGTGATATATGGTTGTTTTCGTTCTTGCGGTTTAGCCTTGCATTTCCGTATTTTCTAAAAAAACACTGCTTTGCTTGCAACTTTTATCATACTGTCAGCATTCTTATTCAAGGGTCAGATAGTGAAAACCAGAATGTCAGTCGCTGACTTCTCAACCTCCTTGAAGCATTCTGGGAGTTTTAGTGCATTGTTAATTATGCTAGGCCTTGCTTAACATGAGCACTATCTCACCTTTCCTTAATTTAAATAATTAGTGCATGGTGCTAATAATACCAAGGTCACGGGTTTGTTCCCCAGTTGGACTAGATGACCTGTTGAAGTTCCTTCCAGCTGTACTTCTCTATGATTCTATGATCACCTTAGCTAATCAAATCTTGTGCATACCAATTGTCCAAAGCTTAACCAGGCTTGTTGGCCTAGTCTTTAGACCCCTTTTCCTTTTCCAAGGACCAGGAATTCTGCCAACTCACTTGAGGCATTTGCATGCAGTGTTTTGCCCAAGTGAAGCAAGCAGTATAGTTGCTTCTGAAAACTGTCCCCACACACCTCCATCACATGTAAACCCTCAGCTGTATACTGCAGTACAGAAAAATTCAACAGAAACTCTGATGTGCCATAACCATTTATTTCTTCGTGAACAAAGAGAGCATTCAAGCTAGCTCAGTAACATCTCTGCCATTATCAGGACTCTATGAAAGGTTCTCTGCATATTGAACCCATGTTGGAATAGCAACTGGAGGCTGGGAAAAAAGGCAACCTATCCAGATCCCACTGACTCCCAGAGAAGACACTGCAGTAGGCTATTACCTTTCCTCTCCACAATGGAGCTGAGTCATCCATGTGCAAGGGACTGAAGAGAACAGTGGACCTAAAACTGGTTATCAGTCAGAAGGATACCCTGGGTCACCTGCCTGCTTTGTAGAAAGGACCTCCCATAAGGGCTGAAATTTCACCCCTGACATCAAGTAGTAAGGCCACCTATAGTATTGTTCTGAAGATAATTCCAAAGCATATTGTACTACCTGTAATATTTAATACTTAGATCTAGGAGAAGTTATGCCTCAAGAGAAAAGGATTATTAGCAGCATTATCTCAGTTTTTGTCAAACCAATAGCTGTTTATCATACTTTAATCTTCCCCAAGGATTTTTTTAGTCCATCCTCCTTCCACATACTCACTCTAACAGTAGCAGGCTCCTTTTGTCATTGTTATGGGTGTTCATTATCCTTGTGACTTGTGTACAGATTGCAGTCAATGTGCCCCTTGGTATTAATTTAAACACAGCCATTTAAATCTGACTTCTTAAGCAAGGAATAATTGTAATCCTTAGGAGAAGATTTGCTAACACAGTCAAGAACCTCACACATCAAAGAATTACTTGAGAAATGAAAGATCCCTACAGGCACAGTTCCTGCTGTAAGTATACTAAAGTTCCTTACCAATTATGACCATAACTCAATTCTCATAACAGATTCATAGAATCATAGATGCTAGGGTTGGAAGGGACCTCAACAGATCATCAAGTCTGATCCCCTGCTTGGCAGGAAAAAGTGCTGGGGTCAGATGACCCCAGCCAGCTGCCTATCCAGCCTTCCCTTAAAGACCCCCAAGGTAGGGGAGAGCACCACCTCCCGTGGAAGCCCGTTCCAAATTTTGGCCACCCTTCCTGTAAAGAAGTTTTTCCTGATATCTAACCTAAATCTGCTGTCTGTCAGTTTGTGACCATTGTTCCTTGTTACCCCAAGAGGCACCCTGGTGAACAGAGCATCTCCGATCCCTTGCTGCATTCCCCTAATGAATTTGTAGGCGGCCACAAGATCACCTCTCAGCCTTCTCTTGCGGAGGCTGAAGAGGTCCAGGTCCCTCAGTCTCTCCTCATAGGGCTTGTTTTGTAAGCCCCTTACCATACAAGTGGCCCTCCTCTGGACCTGCTCAAGTCTGTCAACACCCTTCTTGAGGTATGGTGCCCAAAACTGGATGCAGTACTCCAACTGCAGTCTGAGCAATGCCGCATAGAGGAGAAGTATCACCTCTTTGATTTTATTTGTCATGCATCTGCCGATGCAGGATAAAGTACAGTTAGCTTTGCTGATGATTTTGTCACACAGATGACTCATGTTCATCTTGGAGTCCACTATGACTCAGATCCCTCTCCGCTTCTGCACTGCTGAGAGAGTCATTTCCTAGCCAGTAGGTGTGCTGGATATTTTTGAGCCCTAGGTGCAGCACTCTGCATTTGTCCTTGTTGTACTGCATCCCATTGTGTACTGCCCACTTTTCTAACCTGCCCAGGTCTGCCTGCAAGTGTTCCCTGCCCTCTGGAGTGTGCACTTCACCCCACAATTTAGTATCATCCGCAAACTTGGACAGAGAATACTTCACACCCACATCCAAGTCACTGATGAAGATATTGAAGAGTACAGGTCCAAGGACCGAACCCTGCGGGACCCCACTAGCTGCATCCTTCCAAGTCAATACTGACCCATCTACTACCACTCTCTGGGTGCAACCGCTAAACCAATTTGCCACTCACCAGACTGTGTAAATATCTACGTCACAGCCTCTTAATTTATTTATGAGAATAGGATGAGATACCGTATTGAAGACTTTGCTGAAATCCAAGAAAATGACATCCACCTCTACTCCTACGTCTAAGCGTTTTGTGTCCCTGTCATAAAATGAAACCAGATTGGTCAGGCATGGTATGAGTCCATGCTGGTTGCCCTGCTCCATTATTTTTCCCACTGCCACAAATATGATCCTTCATAATCTTTTCAAAGACCTTTCCAAGGATGGAGGTGAGACTGACTGGCCTATAATTACTTGGATCCCCTTTTTAAAAATAGGGACCACATTGGCCCTTTTCCAGTCCTTCAGGACCTGACCCAAGCGCTCAAACAGCCATGCCAGTGGTTCGGCTATGACACTGACCAATTCCCTCAGTGCTCTCGGATGCAGCTCATTCAGGCCTGCTGACTTGAACACATCCAGTCCCTCCAAGTGACTCTGCACCAAGTCAGCGTTGACAGTTGGTGGGCTGGTGTCCCTCTGATGCCCATCTAAGAACCCATTAGGAGATTTATCTTGAGCCTTATTCAAGAACACCGAGGCAAAAAACTCATTGAAGAGCTCAGCCTTGTCCCCCCTGTTTGTCACTAATTGCTCCTGCTTGTTCAGTAGGGGTCCTATGCTGCCCTGTGCCTTCTTTTTACTCCCTACATACCTAAAAAAAAAAAAGACTTTTTGTTGTCTTTAATTTGTGTTGCCACCCTCAGTTCTAGTTGCTTTGGCCTTTCTAACTGCCTCCCTGCAAGTGCAGGCCAAGTAAGTATACTCCTCCTTGGTAGCTTCCCCCTGCTTCCACCACCTATATGCCTTCTTTTTTGCCCTTAGGCTCCCCTGGATTTCCCTGTTTAGCCAAGGAAGTTTTTCGGCTCCTTTCCCCCTTTTCCCTCATACTGGAATTGTCTTCCTCTGCGCCCGAAGGATCATTTCCTTTAAGAATGACCACCCTCCCTGCACTCCCATCTCACCATTACTCCTATCTTGAAGTGCATCATTGACTAGACTCCTCAGCACACTGAAGTTACCCTTCCTAAAGTCAAGCACTTCCACACTACTAGTTATCTTACCCACCCTACACCGTATGGTGAATTTGACTGATTGGTGGTCACTATCCCCAAGGTTACCACGAATCTGTAGCTCCCCTACCAGGTCATCCCCTGTAGCCAACACCAAGTTAGGTACGGCGTTCTCCCTGGTGGGACTGTATACCTCCTGCATTAGGTGAAGATTCTGCAGGTTAAGGACCTATGTGAACGGTTGGATTTGGCTGACTGCTCCTCCCAGCAGATGTCCAGGTAGTTTAGGTCCCCCATGACAACCATGTCCCTAGACTACAACCATGTCCCTAGACTATATGGCCTCTGAGACCTGCCTCAAGAATTCCAAATCTAGCTTTCCCTTTTGGTGTAGTGGTCTGTAGCAGACCCCCACCACCAAGTCCCTTTTGCCTTGACCTTCATGTATCCTAACCCACAATGCCTCTGGTCCCATTTTGATTAGGGTAGATGTATAATGCTCCTTTACATAGGAGGCACAGTGCAAACCAGGAGCTGGGGAGAGTGGCGTGCGGCTGGACACAGAGCGGAGGGGACCCAATCCTGACCCTGGCACCAGCACTGGCACTGGTACCTCTCGCCCTACCTGGGGTCAGAGCTGGAAGCCTCATACCCCGGGCAGTGGCTCCAGCCCTGCAGGCTTGTGCAGAACAGCCAGTAGCAGCACCTTCTGCAGAGAGTAAGGCCAGGCTCTCCTGCCTGCCCACCCCCCAGTGGGGCTTGCAGCTCCCAGTGCCCAGGGCAGGGCTGCAGCCAGAGCTAATGGGGTGCAGCTGCAACCTGCCTGCCCCAGAAGCAATTCCCGTGGCCCATCCACCCCAACCCAGGTTAGAGCTGGGAGCCCCGTTCCCCCAGGCAGCGGCTCCAGCCATCCTCCCCTGGTCCCCGTGCTTCCACCACCCAACCCCCACATCCAGTCGGAAACCTGTGCCTCAGGTAACCAGCACTTTTAGCTTACCAGCACCCCCAGCCATTCCCCACTTGTGTCAGTTAACAGGGATTTTACTGTACCCAGTAAAATTAAGTGAACTGAAAAATGGGTGTAAATCAGTAAAAACAGGTATAAATCAGTAAAAACTGAATAACGTCAATAAAAAATTTGGGAAATTTATTTATGAAAATCGGTAAAACTGAAAATGTGGA
>NW_017728992.1:21727570-21728743 GCF_001723915.1 Gavialis gangeticus | reverse complement strand
GGCTTGTTTTGTAAGCCCCTTACCATACAAGTGGCCCTCCTCTGGACCTGCTCAAGTCTGTCAACACCCTTCTTGAGGTATGGTGCCCAAAACTGGATGCAGTACTCCAACTGCAGTCTGAGCAATGCCGCATAGAGGAGAAGTATCACCTCTTTGATTTTATTTGTCATGCATCTGCCGATGCAGGATAAAGTACAGTTAGCTTTGCTGATGATTTTGTCACACAGATGACTCATGTTCATCTTGGAGTCCACTATGACTCAGATCCCTCTCCGCTTCTGCACTGCTGAGAGAGTCATTTCCTAGCCAGTAGGTGTGCTGGATATTTTTGAGCCCTAGGTGCAGCACTCTGCATTTGTCCTTGTTGTACTGCATCCCATTGTGTACTGCCCACTTTTCTAACCTGCCCAGGTCTGCCTGCAAGTGTTCCCTGCCCTCTGGAGTGTGCACTTCACCCCACAATTTAGTATCATCCGCAAACTTGGACAGAGAATACTTCACACCCACATCCAAGTCACTGATGAAGATATTGAAGAGTACAGGTCCAAGGACCGAACCCTGCGGGACCCCACTAGCTGCATCCTTCCAAGTCAATACTGACCCATCTACTACCACTCTCTGGGTGCAACCGCTAAACCAATTTGCCACTCACCAGACTGTGTAAATATCTACGTCACAGCCTCTTAATTTATTTATGAGAATAGGATGAGATACCGTATTGAAGACTTTGCTGAAATCCAAGAAAATGACATCCACCTCTACTCCTACGTCTAAGCGTTTTGTGTCCCTGTCATAAAATGAAACCAGATTGGTCAGGCATGGTATGAGTCCATGCTGGTTGCCCTGCTCCATTATTTTTCCCACTGCCACAAATATGATCCTTCATAATCTTTTCAAAGACCTTTCCAAGGATGGAGGTGAGACTGACTGGCCTATAATTACTTGGATCCCCTTTTTAAAAATAGGGACCACATTGGCCCTTTTCCAGTCCTTCAGGACCTGACCCAAGCGCTCAAACAGCCATGCCAGTGGTTCGGCTATGACACTGACCAATTCCCTCAGTGCTCTCGGATGCAGCTCATTCAGGCCTGCTGACTTGAACACATCCAGTCCCTCCAAGTGACTCTGCACCAAGTCAGCGTTGACAGTTGGTGGGCTGGTGTCCCTCTGATG
>NW_017728992.1:21713315-21722570 GCF_001723915.1 Gavialis gangeticus | reverse complement strand
CCAGGTCATCCCCTGTAGCCAACACCAAGTTAGGTACGGCGTTCTCCCTGGTGGGACTGTATACCTCCTGCATTAGGTGAAGATTCTGCAGGTTAAGGACCTATGTGAACGGTTGGATTTGGCTGACTGCTCCTCCCAGCAGATGTCCAGGTAGTTTAGGTCCCCCATGACAACCATGTCCCTAGACTACAACCATGTCCCTAGACTATATGGCCTCTGAGACCTGCCTCAAGAATTCCAAATCTAGCTTTCCCTTTTGGTGTAGTGGTCTGTAGCAGACCCCCACCACCAAGTCCCTTTTGCCTTGACCTTCATGTATCCTAACCCACAATGCCTCTGGTCCCATTTTGATTAGGGTAGATGTATAATGCTCCTTTACATAGGAGGCACAGTGCAAACCAGGAGCTGGGGAGAGTGGCGTGCGGCTGGACACAGAGCGGAGGGGACCCAATCCTGACCCTGGCACCAGCACTGGCACTGGTACCTCTCGCCCTACCTGGGGTCAGAGCTGGAAGCCTCATACCCCGGGCAGTGGCTCCAGCCCTGCAGGCTTGTGCAGAACAGCCAGTAGCAGCACCTTCTGCAGAGAGTAAGGCCAGGCTCTCCTGCCTGCCCACCCCCCAGTGGGGCTTGCAGCTCCCAGTGCCCAGGGCAGGGCTGCAGCCAGAGCTAATGGGGTGCAGCTGCAACCTGCCTGCCCCAGAAGCAATTCCCGTGGCCCATCCACCCCAACCCAGGTTAGAGCTGGGAGCCCCGTTCCCCCAGGCAGCGGCTCCAGCCATCCTCCCCTGGTCCCCGTGCTTCCACCACCCAACCCCCACATCCAGTCGGAAACCTGTGCCTCAGGTAACCAGCACTTTTAGCTTACCAGCACCCCCAGCCATTCCCCACTTGTGTCAGTTAACAGGGATTTTACTGTACCCAGTAAAATTAAGTGAACTGAAAAATGGGTGTAAATCAGTAAAAACAGGTATAAATCAGTAAAAACTGAATAACGTCAATAAAAAATTTGGGAAATTTATTTATGAAAATCGGTAAAACTGAAAATGTGGAACAATAAGCATACCCTACCCACCCATTCCTACTTTCATGCTCCACTGAAAATGCTCTGGAGCCAACCTCAATGGTCACAGAGTGGTGCACATCACTGAAATACTGTTAGGTTTAGAGCATGCAAGCAGGATGTGCTTAGGGCCATCCTGGCATTAAGTCACTAGTCTAGCATAGACATGCCCTAAATTTATGAGTCATTTTTAGTTTGAACTCTATCTTTAAGCCCATCACACTAGTATTAGAAGGTTGTATAAGGCTGTCTGTTTAAGATTGTATAAAATATTAAGTAGTTTTCACTCTCTTAGACACCTTGCCCAAAGAACAGTGAGTTTGTATATGTTTAAGACTTACTGTTAAGAAATAAAGTTAATATCAGCAACACTTTATAAAGAGTAAGATTTTTTTTAACAGTGTGTTCAAATTATTTTAATTTCCAGAGGCACTGTTTCCAAGATATTCATCTAGGTTCATTTAATTAAGAATCCAACAGTTGATTTACTTAGAATTCCTTGAACCCCTCTACTTCTAGACATTGTAGGGAAGCCTTTCTAAGGGTATCCAGAATACCATCCATCCCTCTCTTCATTATTGTCTTGGTCATTTTCTTGAAATCAAATTAGGATGGGTGCACTTCCTGGATTCTTTCTCCCTTGACTACATTCCTTAAGGCTATCTACAGAAATATAGATTTTATATGGCAACTCTTTTATCTTAAAAGGAGGGCTCTCTCCATGCACAACACCACTAGTCTAGGAGTGTATTCTTCCTCTATAGTTACTATTCATTTTGAAGGCATTTCTATTTTGCTTTCAGCCTATTTGGGCTGCCATGAATTTTCAAGTTAGATTTAAGTCAAGCCTCATTTCAGTCAGACCAAGCAACCTCTGACAAACACCTTACATGCATTCCTTTTTAAGAAGATAAAGCATTTTAAGAGTTTTGCTTGCATTTTTTAAAGTTATAGTTATTAGTACACTTAGAATTCTACATTCTGTACCAATGTACTTCACACACTCAGCATACTGCAATTTGTGTCCTAGCTTTTTCTATATTTTAAGGTAAAAAAATGCCAGGAAAAAACACCAAGAATTTTTTTGTTGTTTCCCCTAATTTTTCCTCTTAGAACTCATGTAAGAGAAATTAAGGGTAACAGTAACCTAGGCAGATCCAGGGAATGAAGTGGTGTGGTTGCACCCCCATTTTTGTGTAGTACAGTGAGCTCTTTTTCCCACAGACCAGCAGGGGACATCTGAGGGAAGGCTGAGCAGAGACCAGGCACAGGAAGGGGGAATCCACCCATTGCCACCGCTATTCCTGGCCAAGCCCAGCACCCTGTGCCGTTGCTCCCTGCAGCTGGAGCCCTCACGGCTGGCAGGGAAATCTTGGGGGGAAGGGGCAACAGGAGGGGCACACTTGCTACCATCACTGTTTCCTGGACAAACCTGGCAGTTCGCACAGGAACTGCCCACAGCTTGAGCCCCTGGAAGCAGGTGCAGGAATGGGGAAACTCACTGGTCACTGCTGTGCCCAGCTGAACTGGTCATGGGGGAGCCTCATGGCTGTCCCTGCAGTGCTCCAGCTGGGGGCCATGGGCAGCAGCTGTAAGGTGTACTAGGCTTAACCGGGGACAGTGGTGGGGGTCCCCATTTTCTCCACCTTCTTGCTGCCTAGTCCCCCTGGGTACCACCACCAGCCTGGGTGCCCCATCCACACTCCACTCCCATCCTCCTCATGGTCTAGCTGTAACACCAGTCATATCTGCCACACACCCACTGTTTTAAATACTGGATATGCCTATGCACATGTTCAATAGGTCTAAAAACCTCAAGGGGCAACAGGAGCTGTTTGAGAGTTTTATTAATTCAGCCATGAGTGACTGGTGCCTCCTGAGTCTGGGGGGGCACCCACAGAAGTCACCAATGGTGGTGGCCCTGTCGGGGGGGGGCACAAGCCCTGCTGACAGCATCAGTGTCAGCCATCAGGGGTGGCACTAGCCCCACTGGTCCTTGCCTAAAGGGCTTCTTGCCTGTTCTTCCCTGCACAGGTCCCAAGACGGTTACCTCTTTCTCTGGTTCTCCTCTTGTCACCCTTTTGTGGCTGGGGTCCTCTCTCTCTTCTCCTCCCCCTTCTGAGAGGGTAACGCCACCTTCGCCTTCCTCTTCTTCTAAGTCCCCGGAGTGGTTCTCTTCACGCCACCACGAATCCGACTCACTGGTCACTCAAGCTCCTTTGTTAACTCCCACTCTTGGCTGGACCACATCTGGTAAGTGGCAGGGTCAGAGCTTACCCTTGGGTCTTCTACTGATTCGTCTTCACTTGTTTGGTCTCTCTCCTTCTCTCCTTCTTTCCTCTGCTCTCTTTCTTCTTTCGCCTTTTCCAGGAAGCTCCCTTGGCACCCCTTAAATCTCCATTTCTTCAGCTGGGTCCCACACAGCAGTTCCCTATTGGCTGCCTGTTTGACCCAGCTGTTCATCCTTTGCTCGCTGGCATGGAACTTCTTTCTTTCTCTTTGTTCTTGTCCCTTGCCAATCCTTTTCTTCCATGCTTGGTTTCCGGCAGCTGGGTTGGCCATGGCAGCCTTTGATCTGCCATGGCCCTAGCCAGCATCTCCATTCATCCAGACCGTGTCGGGGTTTACTCCTCAAGCTCCCTGAGGTAAGCTTCTCTCTTCTAGTCCTTCCTGATTCTGTTCATGGCAGGGTGCTTCAGGCACCCTATCACACAGGGGTTGGGGATCTGACCCACCCAAGCGCTCCAAAGATCCTGCTCTGTCCACCGGCCTGTGCACTGTGTCTCTGGCTGCATGCCAGAGGTTGCAGACCCGAGCTGCCTCACACAGCTCCCAGGGCCAGGACACCATGTGCTGTGCTGCACACCGAGAGCCTAGCCACTGGAGCCGTCTGCCGTTCCCTGCTGATGAAAGTCTTCAGGTGCGCTTCTGGGCTACTGCTTCACCCTGCTGAGCAGATTTCCTCAGCTCTTTTAAGTCCCGATCTTCTCTCTTCTCTGTCCCAGATGTGTCTCCCTCGTGCTGGGCATGCAGCCACTTTTATAATCTTTAAGGCTCCACCCCTGAAGTCTTCTGGACCTGAGAGTGTCCAGGGGGGAGCTTCTCTCCCCCTCCCCTCAGGAAAGGGGCATGACGTAACTGCTCTTCCTGCCTCCTGATTGGTGGATGGGCTCCACCAATCAAAACAGCAAAATCTCAAGCCTGGGACTCAACCCAAGCTCTGAAAGGCTAGCTTGCTACACTATCAACTTATTTGATGCAACATTATAAATTAAACAACACCCGCACTAACTTTGTTTCACCTTCCAACCCATAGTCTAGGCAGAAGGTATACACATAAACCAGTTTAAGTGATCAGAAACTCGTTTAAACCTGTAACAGAACATAAGTTCAGTGCACATAAACCAATTTCATCACCAAAACTAGTCTCACATAAACTTGGTTGAATGTAGTATCAGACTTAACTGATTTAGGTCAAACTGGTTTATGGAACTTCTGTTCTAGACCCCTTGTTACCAGATTTGCCTGTCACTGTGGGGTGTGCTCATTTATTAGGGATGTGTTTCTGGGGTCTCTGTAATTCTAGCAAGTGCTGCTTGTGTCACTTCTGTTTCTGTATGGAGCTGTCTCTTTCTCCTCTGCAAGTCCTCACCACCCATGGAGCTACCTTGCAGGATTTAGTTTCAGTGGGGCTGGGTTCCTCCAACCACCGGATCAGTCAAACACACACACACACACACACACACACACACACATTAATAGGGCATGCCTGAGCTGGGCTGGGTTATCAGTATGTACAGGCTGACCCCCTCATATGCCATGGACTCAGTTCATCAGAGCAACAATAAAATGCAGTCAGACACATGCACACAAGCTAACAGAGTACATCTGGGTGGGCCAGGTTATTCAGCGTTGACAGACTGACACCCTCATATGCCTCAAACTCATAGATTCATAGCTATAGGGTCAGAAGGGACCTTGCAGATCTCCTAGTCTGACCCCATGCCCTGGGAAGGAGAGAAAACTGGACTTAAATGACCCCAGCTAGGTAATCATCAAGCCTCCTCTTAAACACCCCCAAAGTAGGAGCCAGCAGTATTTCCATTGGAAGCTGGTTCCAGATCCTAGCCGCCCTGACTGAAGTAATGCCTTCTAATGTCCAGTCTGAACCTGCTCTCTAAGAACTTATGGCTGTTATTCCTTGTTACTCCAGGAGGCGCCTGGGGGAACAAGGTCTCTCCCATTCCCCACTGGTCCCTCCCTAGTAACTCAGCTCATCAGGGCAACAATAAAATGCAGTCAAACATAAACACACCAGTTAATAGAGCATAGCTGAGCCAGGCCAGGTTACTCCACACTTCCAGCTGATACCCTTATATGCCTTGAACTCAGTTCATCCCCCACCTTCCCAATATCTTGTCACAATGGTCCTAGTAGCAACTCCCTTGATGAGCAGACCCCATAGTAGTTTTGGGCATTACAGGGATCTTTGGCTTAGGTAAAAGAAGCATTACTGCAGAGCAAATGGGGAGGTCAAGGAGAAGGAAGAGTAAATGAGGTTCAGAGAGAGAGTATAGCAACCAGCTTGACCATAAAAGTTATTTACTGCTAGGTATGTGAATTTATGATGATACCAGTAGGATCAGCCATACACAAGAGACAAATAAAGCAGTTAAAATATTACATAGGTTCAGCTGAGTGTTTGGGGAAGTCTAGCACAAGTCTGATCAGCAAAAGTCATGGTTGACAACCTGTGCCTGGAGTAAGAGAGCAAAAGTCAGGTTCCTGGAGTCAGAGACAAAGAGAGAGAGAGTTGGGGTCTCACCACTCAGCCAAGCTTGAACCAGTTGAAGTTTCCAGGAGTTTGTTGGAGCTTGCAGACAGGCAGAGCTCTGAGCAGAATCAGTGAAGGTAGTCCAGGCAGGAAAGGAGAAGGTGAAGTCTCAGTGGAACTGGTTTGGATCCAAGCACCAGAACAGAAACTTGAGCTTGGGTAGGGGTTTTTGTAGAGAACTAACAGTGGTGGCCCAAGGGAGAACACTAGGTTTGTTTATGGGTAAATGATGGCTCATATGCTAGATAATAGGAACTGATCACTCCTGGCTATGGGTAGCATTACTCCTAGGGAGCTCACAATACAACAGACAGATTCAGTGTTTTGGGTACCCATAAAGGATAAATGCTGAGCTGGGTGTGTGCAGATGTGGGTTGATTAGCATTTGGGACAGAGATCCTGCATGATGCAGTGCTCCCCTGCTTCTCTGGTCCCAGAATTCAGTGCGGTCCTTACCTTGGAATCTCTGTTCTCCATTCTGAATGCTAATGAAGGTGCTTTCCTGTCCCATCTCCCATGTAAATGAGTTGACATCCGGTTCCATCTCCAATGTAAATGAGACCAGAGGAGTTGCTTCACTCCTATCACCCTTGTAGGGAGGGCTTTAGGTGTGTCTCCCACTGCATCTTTATTGTCTTCTATAAGTCCTTCCTCTAATCAATTGTTGTTCAGGCATAGGTGGGGTGTGGTGGGGGGTGAGTCCTTGTGAGTCAGACAGGGTGCATACTGTGCCAGGTTTCCCCAAGAACACAGAGCTGACAGGTAACACCCTTCCTGGTTCAACTTAAATCATAGTTTCCCAGCATCCCAGCATGCTTTGCCCACCTGGCAGCCAACTGCAGTTTGGTGGCAAAGGTGGTGCCTGCCAGTATGGCTAGGGTGGGCTCCCCTGATGGCAATGGCAGTATCAGGGAAACCGTAGGGGTAGCACCCTTGCTGCTGTGTAGGGAAACAGTGAGCAGGGCGTGCCCAGCTTGGCACCTGGTGGCCCGAGGGATGCAGGTAATCTTGCTCAGGACTGACGGGGCAAGTTTGCATTGTGCATGCCGCTGCAGGGGCCAGAGCTGGCCCATATGCTACTCTTCAGCGAGTAGAAGGGGCTGCCGAGCAGGAGTTGCTCCCTCAGCTGTATGCTCAGCTCAGCTTGGCTCTGTCCTGGGCTAGCGCAGACACACTCAAATCCCTTCCTTGCCCTTCCCCCCCCAGCCTGGGTCCCTCTGCTAGGCAGGGCTCATGTTCAGGATGGAGCTGCTGTAGCCACAATCCCTCTGCGTGTGTCCCCACCTGGGCTTGGGGCCATTTTGCTCCCCTCCCTCCCCCGCAATTAGGTCTTTCTTTGCTCCTGGGCTACCCCAAGCAAAACCCCAGACCCAGTGTCTGGGAAGGTGCAGCGAGATCGTCCCCTGGCTGGGAGGGGGGGTCTGGGGGTCCTGGTCCATGCTGAGCCACAAACGGGGGGAAAGCTGGGGTCCCTGCAGGCCAGGGTTGGGCCCCTCCTCAGCTCAGCTTCCCTCCAGCCTGAAGGGAAGGGAGGGTTCGCTTTAGCACTCTGTGTGAGTTTAGCTCCCAACATCCTGAAGAACACGGGACATGGAAACCTTGGGGAACCACCCTGGGGCACTGGGGGAGAACTAGATAGCCCAGGGTAAAGGCTGGTTCTTTACCCTTCAGCAGGAGCACAGGCAGTGATGAAGGAGTGGCAAAAGTGGAAGATGCAGCAGCAGCCATGCTTTAGACATGTGCTGCATATAGGCAAGCACACTGCACCTTCTGGTATAACCAGAAACCCAGTGCTGCCTGGAGAAGAGAGCTGGTGTAGCAGGGAGACAACTGGCACCAGGAGCAGGGCTGCTATGAGACCATAAGCCCAGTGTCCTGTGGGTGTTCCCCACACCGAAGTAGCAGAATACCTGAAGTTTGGGCACTAGGAGGAGTACTCGGCACCTGG
The DNA here is from genome assembly GCF_001723915.1 of Gavialis gangeticus. Classification (NCBI taxonomy): domain Eukaryota; kingdom Metazoa; phylum Chordata; order Crocodylia; family Gavialidae; genus Gavialis; species Gavialis gangeticus. The sequence continues at coordinate 21,714,725 of NW_017728992.1, read as the reverse complement.
TGCCTTCAGTTTTGAACAGCTAATGGGGCCCACCCAGCCTCCAGAAGCAGCAGAGAGGGATGCAAACCTGAATGTAAAGGAAGATACTGCAGTATTTGACTGGACCATGAATGTGAGTTAAGAAGCCTGGGGGTTCTGAGTGCTTTATGTTTTTTATTGTTGTTTCTTTATCAGTTGGAGTGGATTATCTGACTACCGTGTAAGCCCCTATCTGGGATGGATTGAAGTAGTGTTGAACATGATTTAAAAGATAACTGGGTGCCTTGGCACTCTATAGGACTCAGCAGAAAGACACATATGAGCCGGTAGGAAGGCTTGAGCAAGGATAACAGACAGCCAAACCCTGAGACTCTAAAGCCCTACTGAGATATTCCAGTGGCACTGGCTAGTTGTCAGATGTATGGCGATTTTTCTTTTCCTTTCTTTTGCTTATGATCAGTTTTCACTTCTAGAACATCTGGTTGGTGCATGGATGGGGTAAAGGGAAGGCAGGAGCCTCATGAGAAAGACCCACGGTCCCACACATGTAGCCGTATAAACATCTGGAGTCTTCTGCTTGTTTAATAAGATCAAGACGTGGCAGAAAAGAACAGAAGGGCAGCTCACAGGTGTTGGTATGTATTCAGGCTGTAGGAATAATTGGCCTACTTGACTAGAAAAACAGACAAAGACCAGAAGTGCTGATACTGCTTATTTTAGTTATGTGTTTTGAGATAAGGAATCTTGAATGCCTTGGGTTATTCTTAGGTTATCTTGATATATTGCCCTGTGCATAGATAGTTTGTTTACGTAAACTTCCTAAATTTCTGTGTAATTTACTATTGTTTTGTTTCTCCAAGGTCGTATTTTTTTTATCTCTTTCTCTGTCTTAAGTATAAATATGCTTGTAAACTTAGAGAGTCTGAGAAATCCTTTGAAACAGACAAGTGAGTGGTTCCCCTTGCTGTATGGAATTCTCCCTGTGATCACAGTATAGCCATAAATAAAGAAAAGCTGGCTCTGTCAGTTCTGATTCAACCACAACGCAAAGTTTGATTTCTTCCACAATTTGGTGCTGTGAGTCGGATAGAGACACCGGAAGTGATCATTTGGGACACAGACATCTCTTCACTGAAACCGTGGCGCCAAACCAAGGTAAGAGACCTTTTGAAATCTCTATTGGGGCTTTTCAGTGAGAGGCTGTCTCTGTGTCTTCCTGATTCACTGCTGGAGGCTCACCCTATCCGATCTTTTTCTGCCAGAACTGTCAGACCCACTGTGTAAGTAGTAACTGTGTGTAGAAAGAGTTAAGGTTAAGGACTCTGCATTGCTGTTGTCAATGTAAATATTTCCCCGTGTGAATTGAGTTGAGTTCTGTAAAGAACTATGAGTCTTTCTGAGGCCAGAAGTAGAAACCTTGTGCAGCCGCCC
>NW_017728992.1:21707059-21712409 GCF_001723915.1 Gavialis gangeticus | reverse complement strand
AAATAAAGAAAAGCTGGCTCTGTCAGTTCTGTTTCAACCACAATGCGAAGTTTGATTTCTTCCACAAGGCCAAGCTGTTGTCACATAAGGCCAAGTATGTAAAGAGCTCTGGCTCTTGTGCCTGGAGACACTGGATGTACTAAAGCATCAGATACATGCCCTGGCTTCTAGCCTGAGCCACCATTGGCATGCGGCTGTGTTTCTGGAATCAAAAGTGAATGTCTATTCACTAGCTTATCAGTTCAATCTAGCCAGGTTAGACTAACCTACAAAGATTGAATCAATTCAGGCTTGGGCTTTTTCAACCTCTGTACTTAGCCATAAAGACCAATATCAATAAAACATATTAAATGCATAAATCATTTATTTGTATCTAGCTTTAGATAATTAACATCACCATGATCTTTGGGGTAGCCAGATATGCCTGCTAGCTTGATCCCAGCTGATATTTAGAGAAGCATCTTCATTCAAGCTATCCAAAAAACTAAATAGACCCTTTTGGTTTAGAGGTAAAGGAGCTAGTTCATTAGGATTCAGAAAAACTAATAAGCCAGCAAAAAGAAATCAGCAGAGCTATCACTAGAAATTAGGATTGTAAGTGTAGAATGACTTCCGAGTACTCTAACTGGTCTCATTGCAGCAAATAGATTTACAACTGGAATAACTTAGTGAGGAAGAAGGAAATAGATTTCTTGTCTACTGAAGTTAATAGTAAGCTGCTTTGATGTTCATATTTATAATAAGCCAGGTTTTGGTTATTTTTCTGTGAACAATGTATATTCTCTCTGTCTTTTATAAAGTTCCATTTTAAGATGCAAAGTGGGAACAATAAAATTGCTGTGAAATGTTTCTTCACTGTCCAGTCATCACTTGTGAATTGCCATCATGAGTGAGAACAGTGATCTGTGTAAATTATTATCCTGTCTCCAACAGAGGTAAATACCCAGTACCACAGAAGAGTTAAATCTCTGTAATCAACAGGTTGGCCAACAGGGGAAATTTTTTTTCTAGCTTGGTGCAGTAGACTTATCCTGGTTATTGCAGCTACATAAGCGAGCCGCATACATTCTTAATCCAAATTTGAATCCTCTTTGCTTTTATTCTTTATGATGGAATTCTTCAGGTTAATTAGGCAACATGTCAAATTATATTCATTTTCTTCATTAGATTTTAAATATATTGCCTTCTAATTCCAGGTGTTGCCCTTGCTCCCTTGTATTATAAAAAGGGTAAAGTTGTAAGTCCAGCTTACTCACTTCACATCATCTTCACAAGTTACATAGTTTTATCACATTCCTTTTATTCATTTTTCCAATTTAAATAATTTCTTCTGCTGAATCTATCTCTCAACTTTTTTTCTTTGCATCTAATAATTTGAATTGCCCTTGTATTGATGTCTTATTATTTGCAGGATGTCATGGCAAAAACTGAATATAATTCAATTTTAGGTGAAGGGGGGCATTCTTTTAATTTATATACAAAGCATTGTAATAGCTACAATATTGTTGTTATATATATTCTTCATACAGTCTCACCTTGAGCTGAACTGCAAACTGGGTTTTTCATCTAAAAAAAAAGATACAGAACATATACATTCACTGGGCCTTTTCCCCTGTCTCTTACACCAGTATGGATTTAATTGTTTTTTTGTGTTAAGCTTAATTTATCTGTACAATGCAATACAATACCAATATAACTCCTCTTGTTGATTCTCCAGTTCTGAAACAAGAATATCTTTTCTAGTTTAGTATAAGTCACTTTGGAAGGTCTTGAATCTAAACAAAAAAGTATCCCTTATTCTGGAATAAGCCTGCCCACAAAAATATTTAATCATATTTGCTAAATGATTTTAAAATAAATATACCTTCAAATTAACCTATTATAGGCATACTCCTACCCTAAGGACCATTTCAGATACCTTCTGATAGATAGTAAGACCCAGACAAGTTGGTAAAATCAAGCATAAGAAGTAGCTTTGGACACAGCTAAACACACAGATGGAATTACTGGCTCACACTCCCTGCCTCCAAGTCTATTCATGGAAAGGGCTTCCATGAACAAATATCCACTTACAATCAAAAGCTGCCTCTATGGCACCATGCCACCCTCTATTCCCATCCCTTCTACATCCCCTGGAGTCATTTCCATGGGTAAGGCTTAGCAATTGAACAGGAAAGAGAGAAGAATAAATGTCCCGCTGTCAGGAAACTGAGGGGAAGGCAGGCCAAAACCACAGCTTTTTTGAGGCACCAAGTGGCTATACAGATGGCCTTGACTTCTTAAGGATCTGCTGTGTTTGGGCTCAGGCACCATGGACTTATCAGTGGGAGTACAACTCCATTTTCCTGAAAGGATAACATAGGTAATTCAACAGGCTAGGAACCTCGTGAAGATTTCCTCTTAAAGAAGCCCCTGCACGATCAACATCAATATTGCAGGTATGATTGGACCCCTGAATGACACCTAGATTGTAACATAACTTGTCTGTTCCTTAAAAGTCCTATGAAATTCTTATGCATTCCCTGATGAATGTTTGTTTTACGTTAGCTGTTTAATACAAAATGGCATTGGCTGTTTAATCCACAGAAAACTGCAAGTTTTCCTCTTCAAATGTGAGCCATGAAGCACCTTGTGTGCCTGGAACTGTTGCACAGTTCCCCAAGCACAAGGAGCTTCCTGGTGTCACTCTTCAAATGATCCCCACTACAACTCTTGTTCTAGCAACCCAAAGGGGTCCTGTAGTGGCCAACCTTTTGACAGGTATCCCACAAGTTGGGACTCACCCTCTCTGTGAGCGAATAGAATTTGCCCTTGGGGTACTGGAAGGAAGGCAGAGGGGCTCAAGCCTGCAGCTGAGGCTGCACAGAGCAGATCAGAGGCAGGATGCTGCTCCAAGAAGAGGTGTAATCACTGTAGTGTTAAATTGTGAGTGAGAAGGATCCAAAGCCTTAAATTTAATGGTGACTGTAGGGGGCCAGGGAAGTGTTAACCTAACTTTTGGCAGTGGCACCTCCTCTCATAGTAGCTTCCTGCTCCAACTCCATTCCATAGAGTGCTCTGCTCCCTGTCTTCCTTCTGGTGCCATACTCTGCTGTAGACCAGGGCCTTGCATACCACACACAGCAGCTGCTCATTCTTTTTTGTGTCACATGTGCCGCATTTGGCCACCTCTATGTTAAAGTGTCATCCAGAGCTAGTTAATGCCAGCAGGTAAAGATACGAGACAGATCCTGCCCTTGTATATGCTTTCAGACTTCCCTGGAAGTCACTGAGGATCTACCCCATAATACATTATTCAATGCCTACCCTGCCTGCCATGAGGTGAGAGGTAAGAACAATGTGGTAATACAAGGAACTGATTATCTACTTTGTTACATCATGCTCATGTTACTCCACTGAGTGGCTGATGGCAATAGGAAGAGCAAATAGACTCTCAAAATCAGCTATCAGCAAAGTGGCAACTAGCTCCACATTCATCTCATGGCAGGAAAAAGTATTATTTAATGACAACCATTTAATCAAAGCATATCACTTTATAACAGTGTTATTAAAACAAATGCCTTTTCTTCCTTTTGTAGGCTTTGGATATGTAGTAGCAGCAGCAAAAATACAATGATGCAAATTTATTTACTGACTTTCTTTTTTCTGGGCCCATATAGTTGGAGAATGAACACACTATAGGGCTGATGTATACAGCAAAAAGAGAATGTCACATTTTGCCCTATGTAAAAGACAGGGAGTAGCTGCACACTGCAGGCACATCCCAAGGAAAGAATTCAGACTCCATGTCACAAGTTCTTCCTGGTTCCTATTTTCTTTCGATAATCTGTTTCAGCACTACTTTCCATGCACCTGGTGAATTGGTACATGGGCCAAGAGTGGACAGAGCCAGGTCTGTGAGAACCCCAGCCATCTTTGACCACTGCCATGTCATTTAAGAGGGAAGAAATAGTGCCCTAGAAGCTTCCTCATCCCCACCCTATGTAAAGCAGTGATAAGGGAAATCTACACAACCTCATACCATTTTACTCCTCTGCATAGTCAAATACAACAATTTGCTATCTTGTTGTTAGTTATTTAAAGACCAATCTTGTGAAATGCTGAGAGCCTGTAATTCCCACTAAGATCAGGAATGTGACCACAAGATGAACAATTACTGCTTTATATTTTGTTATGAATCGGGAGCAGGATGTTTCAACGTTTCTTAATTTTATTGATTGGCACACAACTGAAAATCTGAATTGCAGAGGGTAATCGTTTTTTCTTCTCTGACATGGTTTTTCATAATTCCTTTGATGTATAAAAATTGTAAGTTTAATCTGCATAACATGAGTGCTACTAGTCTATAAGCTTTCCTTATTAAATTGTACACCATTTCAAGGATTATTTACATACTTTCTCTTTGACTTCATAAGGGAGCTTACAGAGGAACATCTGGTACCCACCAGTTTTGCTACACTTGGCATGTTAGTTAAAGTTTTGTCTATATTGTACATTATCCCATTCTATCAATTCTGAAAATAAAGAAATGACTTCCATTCTGAATTAAAGTACATTGAGATATTTCTACATGCAAAAATTGCTTGTAAGAAGAAAGGTATATTCTTACGTATGTGTATATATTCTACCTCTCTTATTCTGATTCCATTTTCCTCCATTTCTTTTCTATAGCAAGATGGCTTTTTCTAAGCACTTTCCCTCCAGCTGAGCAGATAGGTAAACATCTGCTTTCACTGCTGATATAGAATTAAAAAGCGCTGGCCAGCAAATAGATTAAAATGTCTTTGTACTTTTGAAGCTTTGTTTATCAGAGTGAAGTATAACTATGACATTCCTATGAACTGAATCTGCCAAAATTGTGCTCAAATATTTGCATGTAATCTGTTCATGCTGATAATTTTGTATAATATTGCCCATACTCTTTAAAGTTTTTTATTTCCTTGTCTATTATTATTTTCCATTTTTTCAAGTGGTAAATATTGTAGAAATGTGGACAAAATTATATCAGCTATACAAATAAGAGTAGAGCAAGGAATTTTATTTAAAATCAATTTTTCAGAATCAGTATAGGGCATGTAGTCCCATTTGTGGGGAACAAATAAACACTCTCAAATATAAGAGGCTGCTTCAGTTACATTAATGGGGGATCAGTGATGGAGGTACAATCTTGCCTATGGCATATTCTGATGCTGAGAGTAGAGGATGCCGGTAGGGTCATTGCTACTGTGAAGTAGGGTCAAAAATGAACCGCGTGCCACAGAGACTAAAGCAAGTACTAAATCACTATGCACTACTAACTGCACAGTGAGACACATGTGTAGATGCGCCCACAAACCAGTATGTATAGGTT
>NW_017728992.1:21700620-21702059 GCF_001723915.1 Gavialis gangeticus | reverse complement strand
GAGGTACAATCTTGCCTATGGCATATTCTGATGCTGAGAGTAGAGGATGCCGGTAGGGTCATTGCTACTGTGAAGTAGGGTCAAAAATGAACCGCGTGCCACAGAGACTAAAGCAAGTACTAAATCACTATGCACTACTAACTGCACAGTGAGACACATGTGTAGATGCGCCCACAAACCAGTATGTATAGGTTAATTTGGTATAAAGCCTAATCCCACTTCTATTATTGAGTTAGAGTTAAGATTAAGGTTAGGGTTACAGCTAGTAATAATGCCAGACTCCTTTGGACTCCAGTGGTAACTAGGCTGAATTTATGGAACAGCTACAGAATATGTTCCTTGCAGGCCATATTGGTGTAAAAACTATTAACTACACATGTAGTTTTGAAGGCAATGAGACTGTTCATGTGCCTAAATTATACCTTGTTATAAGAGAGCTATGAAAGCAAGGAATTTACTTGTCTTTTTATAGAATAATGACTTAAGTGCAAGAAATGTTGAGCCTATCATAACAGACTACCAACAGTGATGGATGGTGACTTATCTAATGTATAGCTGCCATGAAATAAAGAACTTCTTCAACTATTTATAGGTGACCATACATCCTGGCTTGGCTGGGACAGCCCTAGATTTTGTAGGCTGGCTCTGGCTGGTTGGTGAAAATTAAAACGGAAGTCCCAGAGTTTCAGGGCTGCAGGGTGCAATCCAGCAGAAAAGTGGAGAGGCATGGTGCCTGCCTGCTGCTGACTTGGCAGGAGGAGGGAGACTGGGGGGGAAGGGGGACGAGCAGTTTCCTGGATTTCCTTAAAAATAATGTGGTCACCCTAACTATAAACCACCATACACACGCATACACATACAAATGTGTGCACATACACACAAAAATTTTGCACCAACCTTCTTTTCCCCCACAATGGCAAGAACATGTATGTTTTGCAAACTTTTAAACTCTTTTACCACAGCTAATAGTACAAAACATGCACAACTTGTAGGAAATTATTTTTTTCCACCAGACTGAACTTCTGTAGCTCCATTTTATTGCAAGTCTTGCCAGCTCCTCCTCTTTTTTAATTTAGAGCTGATGCCCATAAGACCATAAAGTGTCCATTAAGAATGGGGAAGAAGGAGTACCCGGGAAACTATAGGCCAGTTAGTCTTACTTCGATCCTAGGCAAGCTGTTCGAGAAAATTATGCTGGTACACATCCATGAGGGGCCAGCAGGGGATTTCATGCTTAGGGGCAACCAACACGGGTTCATCAGTGGCAGGTCATGTCAGACCAACCTGGTGGCCTTCTATAATCAAATAACCCAATCATTAGATGCAGGGGTAGCAGTGGGCATAGTCTTCCTGGACTTTCGGAAGGCCTTCGACACTGTCTCTCACCCTGTTCTCATTAAGAAACTGGGGGACTGTGGTGTCAACACCCACACAGTCAA
>NW_017728992.1:21681102-21700277 GCF_001723915.1 Gavialis gangeticus | reverse complement strand
CTCAGGTCCCTTCCAACCCTAGAAACTATGGAACTATGAAACTATGAATGAAGAACTTGCCAAAAATGTATTGAAGTCCATGTGTAATTGAGGAAATCTGCTTTTGTCCATTTTAAGTAGCAGTTCATTAGAAGTAGAGCCTATTCTGTGATACAACTGATTTCACTGAATTAGCAGGGTCAAACGGCAAGCAGTGGTACTATTGGCTTGTCCCTAACATGTTTATTCTGCAATTTGTAGAACACATCCATGGAGAAATGAAAAACAATTAATTTAAATCTCTAAACGATAGAGTAGTTCACTCTACTGTGTGATTTATTCCGGTTGAAAAATTCTCTTCCTTTGCTTATTCCAAGCAAACAATAATTCTCACTTTTGCTGATATTGACTGGCAAAATATGGATGCTTCAAATTACTTCCCCCTTTCTGAATAGTCTCTAATAATCAGGTGACCCTACACTGTAAAATAGTGTGTAAGTTTAGTCATATTTACAAAAATAATTTAAAAATACAATACTTTTTAGAACACGCATTCCCTTCTTTAAAAACAACTCAGTAAACCTAGACTTTATGAAGTGTATCACTGTCTTATTTGCTATGTTCAGCTTATATTGAGTAACTCTTATGACCAAATATACACTATTTGAAATGCGAGAACACAGGATATTAATATATTGATAGCATCTGAATGATAATACAACATGTTCCTTAACTCAGACTTACAAAACCTTGACGATCACTGATTAGGCCCTTAATGGCTGTGTATTTCACATTTTAAGAAAACTATCATGGATATTCTATTCCTTGGATAATTTGTGGGTTATTTTTAAAGTATACATAGCATATTTTTATAAACTTGGCCCTACCCCAATGGCTTTGCACCAAAAGGTCAGTGCAAAACATCTGTAAAGCTAGTAGATCTAGTCCCCAGATTATTTCTGCATAGGGGAATCCTGGATAAAGTACAGATAATCCAAGGAGATAACAGCTCCTTGCTTGTCAGTATGTGAAGCATGGCTAGAAAAAAGAGGAAATGACTGAGCTATGATGCATTGCCAAACAATGTCCAGCCTCTAGAACGCCTTCGGAGCTGTGGGTATAATATGCTGCAGACCACAAGGATTAGGGATGCAAAGTTACTGTAAACGTGCCTCGGTCCCCATCCTGTGGTCTTATGCTAAACGATCAGCTGGACCTTATTCCCCAAAAGTGAGGTTAATGCTGTTAGAACATTAAAGGGTCATAAATCCTTATACCTCCAGGGCTCTCAAGTATTATCACAGTAACAGAAAATACCACCATCCTGAAATAAGAAGGATGCTGACTTACAGTGTCTGGTTCCCATGTTTGAGTGTCATAAATTGTCAGTTTGAGAAACAGGACTAAGGTTAGCCTAGGAATTCATTTTAATAATTTCTTAGTTACAATTAAAGACTAATATATAGATCCTAAGAGCCAAGCATGTCCTCCATTCAGAGGAGGAAGAGGTGGTAATTTTTTTTTTGTGTATTGTTGATAAAAGACTTTTAGATCTTTATCTCTCTACATCTACCTCACTGTCACAGACCACTTAGGTGCCTGCTCCTAAAAGAGCAGAAACTGCCTAGGAAGAGTCCAAAGAGCCAGACAGGAGCCCAGGTGCAGGTTGCCATGGTAATGAGGAAATTAGCCTGCACCTGCACCTGGTCAGCTGGCCAGAAGGGGCAGGGCCCTGGGCCCATATAAACCCCAGGATGGGGGCTAGAAGGCAGTTCTCTGCTGGTGGCCAAGGGAGAAGGAGCCCTTCTAAAGCATGTGAAGGGAAGAAGCCTGACTAAGTTTTGCTCCGGGTAATGTAGAGGGGCTGAGCACACTTTATGTAGCTTGTATTATGTTGTAGCTCAGGGGCTTATGTTTTGTTTGCCGTTTTACAAGACCGGTGGTTTGGGTGAGGCTATTTGGGGAAGGAGAAGGCCTCATTGGGGGCCCATGACAGCGTGGGGACCCGGTGCCAGAGAGGGTGCGGCATTTGTGGGGGCACAGACCCCGGTGTCAGAGAAGGCATGATGACAGGGCTGCAGAGAGCCCAGTGAGGACAAGGGAGCCAAATTACAACAAGGCCCAGACCGGACAATGTTGGTACCATCTGTGAGGCTTGGGGCATGGTAAAGGGATGGTTGGAGCCACGCATATGGCCCATAAGGCTAGGGTGCCCCAAAACACCCATTGTAAAATGGGACCCACAAGGGTTCCGGAAACCCACAGGATCAGAGAGTCCATCAAACTGTGTCCAAGAGGACTTAAAGGCAGCCTCCCTATTTATATTTTCCATCAAAGATGTGGTGGGTGAGAACTGAGGGTGCCCATCGGGCCAAATTGGCATGGTCAAGGGGCCTTGGAAAATCACTGCCATGCTTAAGGACCCCATCCTGTGACACTTACCCACACTGAAATGGCTATACTTTGGCCAAAAGGTTTTGTAAATCCATTTTGTGTTTCTTGTATGGCAACAACTGCCAAGGTAAATGTTCTGGTTTCTGAGTTGAAATGAGACATATATAGTTTTTGGAATGTAAATATAAATATGGTATTCAATAATGCTAACATTAAACCTAGCATCTCGGTGCCGGTTTCCCCATTTATAAAATATTTTCTTGTATACATTTATATTTATAAATATGTATTTATCTTTAGATATCTCTGAATTCATTATCATACTTCTTTATAAAATTACAGTGTGAAATACTAGGATTTCTTAGGGTGATTATATTTTGTTGGATCAACTGTATAGTTGGAATAGAGTTAGACAAGCTTTCAAATGCAAGATATTCTTCATCTGGTGACCTGGATAAGGTAACCTGACAAAGAATATCTTGCATTGGAAAGCTTGTCTAATTGTATCCCAACTACACAACTGGTCCTATAAAAGATATCTCCCTAACAAAATCTTGCCCCTCACATTATTTCTGGGCCTTCATGGCAACAGCATTAGTTTTACACTGCCATAAAATGACAGTAGCATTTTATATATTGCAAATAATGTTACTTTTTCTTTTTATAGTAGTGTACTTCACATAGTATTTAATTCATACATATTCCTTATGTAATATAGTAACTTCAGATGAAACCTAATACTAGTTGTAATTCTCCTGATGGCAAGTTATTAAACTATATAGTAGAAAGCCTATTGGTGAGCCTCATGCTGTCCAGTTAGGCATTTGCATGATCATGTTTCCAGTTAGTTACAGGAAATGGTCATCTTTGTGTCCAGCCTGTTCATATAATAAAATTGTAATTTATTAGCTGAAATAATTTAGAGACACTTCCAGATTCTAACTACAATGCTTAGTCTCTGCAATGACAAGTCCTTGGTGGCTATTGAAGTTTGAATACAGCCATATGAATGGAACTATATAAACTAACATCTCTTGAAACTGTAGTCTTTGGTGTAAAGAATATAGCAAGAAAAGCATCATGCTCTCTCCAGCATATCACTGATATGGCCAACCTTAATCTTATGGAACAATTTCTAAGGCAGAAGAATCTATTTATTTATTTTAAAGAAGAGTTTTAACTTTTTGCTCATCCAGATGCTTAGTTGTCTATAAGTTATATTAAACCATTTTCCTCTTCATCTACACATCTGATTTAATATATCATGTCTGCAAAAGTAACATCCGCATCGTATTTCAAAATGTCACTTAAGGCTATATTTTACAAAATGTTGTGGACTCCTGGAATCAGGTAATACAGGTTTCTTCACCACTACTCACCTGTTCAGACAAAATAACCTGTTATAACCAGCTTTATGGGGCACTCAAGGGTGGAGACAAGAGGGTGTGGCAGTGTCAGTAGCACTGCTTTATACTTTTTAGTAAATCCTTTTGATTCCAAAGGAAGCGTGGAAAAGCTGTCTTAATTCTCTTGCAAAATCCTCCAGTTTCTGAAATGTTCTTCAGCCTAAAACTCAGTAATGGCATATATCCCTATCCAAGATGGACAGCTGTTTGGATGTTCCTTATCACCTACACTTTGTGCACATACATGGTCCAATCAAAGTAATCTGTTACGATGGCACTTGCAAGTTCATCAGAAACATTTACTAGGATACAGATACAAAGCCACTGGGGGTTTAAGGCAGTCATTCCATACAGTTCTGTAAATGACATTTGTTCTGTAGAACATAGCTTCTTTGGACTTTTGCTGAAGCATAAGCATTGCATGTTTTATTTTTTATGAGTGTAATCATTGCAATATCACAGAATAGATAAGTAAAAAAGACAGCAGCCAAAATATTAATATCTGGAATTATACAGTTTGATTCCTCAGTCCATACCTATAAGTGATCTGATTTTTTTTTTTCCACATGTGCTGAATACCTAGAAGCTTTCACTGTAGCCACTGAGAATTAGTTGGTCCTCGATACCTTTGAAAAAATCAGAAATCTTATACCTATGTATTTAGCAGATGCCTAAAATGGGACTAGGAGTCTAAATTTAGGTTCTCGCTTTTTGGAAAATTGGCTAATACTGGTATGGCTTCTGCAGAAAAGGTGCTCATGCTACTGGAGAAAATGGAGAAGACAGATTAATCTCTCAGGCCAGGTACAGACATTACCTACAGGCTTGGTGGCAACAATTTACTTGCACCATGCCCGAAAGGGACCTAGGGGTAGTGATCGACCATAGCATGAACATGTGTCGGCGGTGCAATGCTGTGGCTAGCAGGACGAGCAACACACCGGCATGCATTAACTGTTGCATCTCATGCAAGACTAAGGAAGTGATACTCCCACTGTACTCTGCACAGGTGAGACTACAGCTGGAGTACTACATCCAGTTCTAGGTGCCACACTTCAACACGATGTGGAAAAACTTGAGAGGGTCCAGACAAGAGCCACCTGTATGATCAGGGACTTGCAAGACAAGCCATACAAGGAGAGGCTGAGGGATATGGGCCTCTTTAGCCTACAGAATAGAAGGCTGAGAGGGGACTTGGTAGCGGCTTACCATCACATCAGGGATGTACATCAAGAACTCGGTGAACAGCTGTTCACCAGGGCACCCCTGGGGAAGACCAGGAACACTGGAGACGAACTCCCAGAAGGCTGCTTCAGGCTCAATTCCAGGAAAAACTCCTTCACAGTCTGAGTGTCAAGACTGTGGCATAAACTCCCTCCAGTGGTGGTGTAGTCACCTACCCTGGAAATCTTCAAAAGGAGACTGAACAGTCACTTCACTGGGGTCACTTGACCCCAGTTGTCTCTTGCTGCCTAGTGCAGGGAGACTGGACCCAATGATCGACAAGGTCCCTTCCAGCCTCTAACAACAATCTATTGATCTATGAATTACACTTTTGCCAGTATAAATAATTGGAAACTGGTCTACACCTGTAACAGAACAGAAGTTCGGTGTACACAGACTGGTTTAAAAATGGCAGAAGCTGGTCTAAGATTTGCACCCCTTACCAAAAGGTAATTGTGTATAATGTTTGCTACCAATGTAAACTATGCCATTAACAGAAAACTGTGTGACTTAGATCTCAAAAAGGCCACCTTGGCCTTTTTGAATATCTGTACCTAGCTTTAATAACAGTCAGACCAAGCAGGATGTTACATATTTACAACATCGCAGTTGCCAGGTGGCAACGTTTTTAAAATGCCACCTCAGACATTGACAAATCATATGCATTATCTTTTATGAGTAACAGACTGTGGGCACTTTTAAATTTTTTTTAGAGCCTTTGGCTGTCTATTAACAGAATTTTTCTCTCTCTGTCCTCTCTGTGTGGGGCTGTATGACTTCTGGCCCTGTGCTAGTCAGAGTGTGTTGACATTCTTTGAAAATATGTACTCACTGATTACAGTATATTGGCAACAGAGCAGCAGAGAGTCCATCTTACGTCCATGGGGCCAAACAAAAGACTCTTTGGAGGCTCTATTTCTGTAGCAGTGAAACAGCTCGGACAACTAAATAAGTGTATCAGTGACTGGGAGTATGTGTGCAGTGGGGTCGTGTTTGAAAGATCTGCCACAAAACTTAATCCTCAAACTTTTTTTTATCTGTACCAGTCTGGGCATAGATGTAAATGGGCTCAATTTTCATTTGATGCCAAGATCCTTTCATATAATTTTGGCACTGTAAAAGATCCTTAAAATGGGTGTAAATTATCCACAGTAGGCTCTTTTATAATCATTAAGTGCCAGAAAAGTGTAGAAGGAATATAGAGTAAATGAAAATCTGTCCTAGATAGCTCTGTATTTGTATATATAAAGATTGACATTTTTTTCATAGTAATTGCGTGAATTCTACATTGCTCCAACGAGTCTATTCTGAAGTCCTTAGCAGTCCTTTCTTTGGATATGAATCCGTTACAGACTTCTTTTAAGTAAAAGAAAAGTTTGACTAGTCACTGGTACTGGTCTGTGAAACATTCCTCTATAACAGCATTCATTTATCCAGCTGAATTCACCTGGGATGGCTGAAAAGGAGAGAAACTGAAAGCTCCAATTCATTTTAATTTGTCTGTGCTGGAATGCACTAGCAAGCAGCCAGCATTTTTAATTCATGAATATAATCTTTTGTAAGTAATTTGCAAAATATGCACCACTTCTAAACACATGCATGTAAGTTTTTTGCATTGCAGTAAAGGAAGGAGAAAAATGTTATAAATATGCTGAACAATTTTTTTCATGGCCTTTAATGTTGCAGAAAATGGAAATATAATATCATGTAGTTCATATATAGTCTATTTGAACTGAAACACCACTAACTTGTTGAATTCTTTTTATAAGATCACCAGGAGCCTGGTCCATATCTGACATCTCCCAAGACCCCAGGCTAGTGGGTAACTGCCTGCAAAAATATAATGCTGAGATTTAACTTTTCATATATGAATTGAATGGCTACCATTAGTGTTTAAGGGCCATGCAAGATCATTACCTATGTAAGACATCAACCCAAAGGTGCAAGGATAAAGCAGAAGAAACCAAGAAAGAACAAACAAAGGGCTGGGTTTGGTTACTGGAACTTGATTTCTTACAAAAAGCCAATCTTGCTAAAAAATATCAATCACAGATCTAGACTTATTTGCATAAATGCAAGCACAAACCAAGAGAGTGCATGCCTTTCTTCTCATCTTAAGGTTATATTTTATTGAGATAGTGT
Organism: Gavialis gangeticus; assembly: GCF_001723915.1. NCBI lineage: Eukaryota > Metazoa > Chordata > Crocodylia > Gavialidae > Gavialis > Gavialis gangeticus. The sequence continues at coordinate 21,693,132 of NW_017728992.1, read as the reverse complement.
ATGAATGTCTTGCTAGGCCAGGCAACATCTGTGTCATTGTGATGTTCAGTGTTATCAAACTGCTCCTAATTTTCAATAGAAAGTGTACGTTAGTAATGTCTGGCTTCATCTATACTTGTCCATAGCTGCAGTATGGATTGTCACACTGGCATCCAGATTGGTACTGAGCTTGGGTAGTAGGACAGATAATGTCTGTGTAGATGAGTGAGTGGATGGAAAAGCATTAATATAAAGAACGATAAAGTCTGTGTCAATATAAAGCCCAGTGGGAGACAGTTGATTGTTGCCAAGTGCCTTATTTCCCATGTGCAGCCTAGATCAGAAAAAACACTCCTGCTACCATCCCTCCTGCTAAAACTCTGGAGAATTTGACCAAGATGCCTAAGTGTGTCAAACTGTATCAGAGGCAGATTTTGGGGAGTTTGCTCTCTCTGCTTACCCAGTTGAAGAACTAGACTAGCCAAGAATGAACACATGGGATAAGTTGGTTCAGGAATTGTAGAGATGTTGTTGTATCCAGCAACAGTGTTGAATTTTATACTGTTAGCACTTTGTCCAGTTCTGGCACTGTGACTAATTCTGAATAGTTCTGTGATGGTTCCTTCAGATGGAACTTGTGCCATTCATAAAGATCTTGTCACCATTCTCAGCTGGAGCCAGTACTACCTGTAAAAGATAGCTGCTGGCTTGGTTTGGTATGAATGTCAGATGAGCTTGAGTTAGTGGTTGTAGGATGCTGGATTAAATTCCAGTACATCCTGCTAGACTGGGTCAAATTTTTCAGTTGCTTCTTCCCTGCAGGGTTGTCTGGCAGCAGCCACTGACTTAATCAGGCAATCTGCTATGTCAGGATCATGGAATGACTCATACCATTGTAGCTGTTCAGTGAATTCTGAAGCAAGGCACAGAGTGTATACTGAGCAGCAGCCAAGAGGACAAACACCTCCAAAATGCTTCTTCATTTGTGATCTGATAAGGGAGGAGGCACAGTGCTGTCTTGCAAGTTCTAGTATTTCTCTCAATTTGCTTTATGAAACTTCAGCATTGGCTTCTTGATGCTATTGATGAATAGCAGCTGGACAATGATATTGGCACAAACCTATCTGTGGGGTACTGCTGGTGCCTAAGTTTCTTCCTGACCTTATACTGGATGTCACAGTTGCAGCAGGGGAATCTCTGCCAGCTCCAGGTGGCTTCCCCTTGGGTTGTGAGAGAGTTATAGATCCTCCTTCCTGTAGAATGGGTTAACCTGGAACATCACTCACCCTGAGCCCACCCTTTACCACAGGCAACCAATAAGGAGACAAAACAATAAAAGGATTTATTATATAGTAGAAAAGAATGATACAAAAGACTGGCTGTATGTTAGAAAACAGAAAAAAAGACAAATACAGTTCCTTACCCTCTCACCTACCTTGTTGTTCTAGAGAGTCATGCAATATTTTCAGAGGTCAGCCTTCCTGCTGATCCTGCCAGCCCTGAAGACTTGGATCTTCCTCAAGCCTGGGAAAATCAAAGACCCTCTCTATTTCCAAGGTTGTTTCCTAAATAACTCCAAGCCCTCTCTCCGAATCTGCATCATCCCAATTCCTCATGAATCTCAGAATCCTTTAGAAATTTCTTTCCTGCAAAGAACAGCTGGAATTCCTCTTCAGTTAATGGCCCATTACTCATTAATGGCCATTAGCCTTAGCTATGGGGGTTGTTTTTCCCATTACAAACAGATAATTCTTTGGGTGTCCATCTCAACAGTAACCCTTCTTGCCTGTGACTGGGAGTGGCAATTGCCCTTGGCCTAGTAATGCAAAGGGTGCTTCCAGACATGGAAAAAAAACCGCAGTGCTTTATTTTAGCTCTGCATACCCCCACACCAAGTGCAGCTCATGCCCAGAAGAGGAACTGTTTGACCTGGCTCACCCAGTGTCTGTATAGCTCGTGCACTTCACTAGGGATATTTGGTGCTTCCGTTTCAGTGGTCACCAACCAGTGGATCTTGATTTACTGGCAGATCTTGGAGCCTCCTGTGGTAGATCTCACTGACTCTTGGAGTCAGTCTGAGGCTGGGGTGCCGGGCTGAGTGCATACATGCGCACATCCCAGCCCAATACATCAGTCTGTGGGGGAGGAAAGAAGAGGGGGCTAGATCAAGGCCCCTGCAGTGAGGGACAGTGCTGCAGAGGCAGGAGCAGGGGTAAGTTGAGTGGGCTCTGGTCATATGGGATGTACCTGCTGGGGAGGTGTACCCCCAAATAATTTTTTCTCCCTTGTCCTTGATCTGTCCTCCCTCCTTCCCTCCCCACAGACTTACCTGCTGGGTGGGGGCTGGTGGCAGCGCATGGTAGGTCTTGGGTTGCTTTTTAAATGCCAAAGGTGATCTCCTACTTAAAAAGATTGGAGACCACTGTTTTATCTAATAGCTGATTCAATCAGCTATTTGATTAAAAGCACCAAAAAACCCTGCTGAAGTGCAAGAGCTGTCTAGGGGTGGCAAGAGTTACCTTCAGAGCCACATCCGATCTTCCACCAAAGTTCAAGAGTGGGGAAGGGAGGCGCTGAGCTCCCCAGAGGGGAGGTGACCACCCCTTCCCCCTGCACTGCTGAGCTGCTCCAGCTTTCTCTGCAGGAAGCACACCCCAAGGTAAGTGGTGTGGCTGCAACCCCCGCCCCAGCAGCCCGATGCCTGAGCCAGCAGTCTTGGAGGGAGAGAAGGAGGGAGGGGGGCAGGCTCAGGGCACACTCCCCATGGGGAAAGATGAAGCAGTGGGAAGTGCTGGGCTGTGTTGTCCCCCAGAGCTGCCTTGGGGACAAGTGGGCAGGGCTTCAGCCAATTTCTGGTTGTGTGGCTGCAAATACTATGCCAGTGAGCTGCATGTGGCTCACAAGCTGCTGTTTGGACACCATGGAGCTCATTTTCTTTGGCTAGCTACGTGCAAAATTTTATATACACACCATGAAATAATCCATACAGTTATTAAACGACATAAAGGGGTATAGCACAACACTGACTCTTCAGTGAGATTGCATGCACCATGTAAGTTAAACAAACAAGAAAAAATGGAATGATACCCCAAAAAACCCTCAAAGTATAGTGGAATTCATGACAGATATGACTAAGGAATAGTCTGTGCTGGCTGTGTGGAAAGTCATCTAGTAGTACCCACAATGTTGACTGATGGTGACTATCCATATAGCTCAGTTCAGTTGTTGTGTGCCCACCTAGCCAAAGGAAATATGTCGGGTTCTTTAGCATCATGGATAAAGGAAGGATTGTTTCTGTGTGCCTGCTCCACCATTTGATCTCCATTTGTATCTGGTTCTGACTACCCCAATCAGTCCATGTGAATAATTAGGTGGAGCAGACTCAGTAAGATGACTAACAGCCTCCAGCTCCAGCTGGTAGGAAAGGGCTTGCATGCTGGTTATGATAGTGTTGGAGTGACGTTGTAGCTGTGATCATCCAGGACATATTTAAGAGGCAAGGATTTTATGCACTTAAGTAATATACAGACAACTAGTGGTTTTTAAAAAAAAAATCTTCTACTGCACCAACTGCATGGTTGGGTTACATTTAGACAAGCTTTTGAATGTAACACAAATCTCAGATTTGAATCCATGCTATCTTATGCTGCTTTTATTTTAGTTCATTTTTATCTTTTTATGATATCAAAAATTGAAAAAGAACGATATAAGTATGTGTATTTTTGGGAAGTCTAGACTGTTTGATTCATTTCATATATTGCATACAAAAAATAACACATGTATCATATTTCCAGTGTTGGTTTTTTTGCTTTTCATGGGGAGAGATCCTAAGACAAAAATGGAGTGATGCCTGTGAGTATTGTTTCTAGTGAAGAGGTCTTAATAGTTTACATGCAATTAATTATACTAAATAATTACATAATTATTTTATTTTAATTTAAAATTATTTAGTAGAAATCAACCTAAAATTAGCAGATTAAAAAACCTATTTCTGTAAAAATTATAATAAATTATATTTTAGGATGTGGCTAAGTACCTATACTTTCTTACAGCTTCCTCCATTCAGTCTGGGCCCAATGCAATATCAACTATATGTCACTCTTCCAATTCTGGCCTTCCATTTTTACTGAAACACTTTCTAGAAATATGATATAGACTTCTCTGGTGTATTTAAACCAGTTAACAGTTTTTAGGAGTCTGAAGGATTATTGTCTCACAGGAATTTTGGTTTGGATGGTAAAATAAAGACTTCCTTGTAGATACACGAAACATTACTTGTTGTTTAAAACATAATCATTCCCTAAATATGTAAATAAAATAACAGCAGCCTTGCATAATGTACTAGGGACATGGTATAAAGAACACCTTTGTGTTTGGCATGTCCTCACCAGTATGCCAACATTCCAATACAATGGTTTCACTCTTGAAAAGTTCTTGCATTTTTTTTCAGCAGCCTAGTACATAGCAGCCCCAAAGAAGTGAAAGGTGTCATTTTGAAAACCACTTCACTCTCACAGTCCTTATAGTTTTGCTGACCCTTGGGTCCCGGTATGAATTACAGGAGTTGATTTGTTTCAGGAGTCTGCTTTGTGATGTGGTAGGACATTCTATTAATAATTACTCCCTGTGATTTCAGTGGACATCATTAACAACTACAATATGTTCGGTTTAGGTGCATAGCCTCAGGGCTGAAAAAGGCTATGTGCTTCCCAGAACATCTGAATTTAATGATAATACTGCTTAAAAAATACAGTGACTAGCTGTCATGGTTTCCAAGGCTTCTGATAGTAGCCCCTAAACTATTAGAAACTTTGAAAACCATGGGAATTGGTCAGTTCTAGAGCTGCTAATAAAACAGCATTTAAAGCTCTATGCTAAATGAAAGCTGTTTTACAGTACTGTCAGTAAGGTGGTAGTAGCAGCCCCCAAAGTAACTCCTGTCATTTTCAGGGGATTTTGACAGCTGCTTCCCTTTCACTGTTGATGGCACAGTGGAACAGGGTACAAACAGTTACAAAGGACATACCAATAGTTACTGTTACAGTTTGCATGCAATTAACAGTAGCATAATTACATTACAAAGCAGAGAGTGGAACTATGTCATGCTCTTAGGCAATTTATGCATTTAACCACTATTCAGATAACCAATGTTTGTTGCAACAGACAGCAACTTGGGACCGGCATTGTTATGCAGTTAAATTATATACTTAGCTGCTAAGGATGTAAGTGGAATGTATTGTATTTTGTTCACTTAAATGCAGACAGAATTGAATGTTTTGTATAAGACCTTTCATCTCTCTTTGGTGCTTATACAAATGCATGGTAATACTGTGAATGGAGTTCTTGAGCTCCTCAAGCCTTGAATGTATTGATACTCAAGGCTTGTTATGAGCACCAGTTTATAGATGCGGAATCTGAAGCACAGAGACTAAGGCCCAAATCCAGACACACAACTCCTACTTCAACAAATAATTACAAATGATTTTGGTGAAAGTCAGGCAGCTAAATAGAAGTTGGATGGACCTTGTGGTAAAACAGGGAATGGAACCCTTGATTCCTAAATCCCTAAGCTAGCACCATAACCACTGGATGTTCCTTTCCCTTTGCTATTTATTCCAACTAAATTTATCAGTGGTGTTTTATGCAGCAACATTGCTGTTCTCAACTGAACCTTATGCTATACACTAGCTAATTGCCCATCAAGAATGATGGAGGGCGGGCAGGGATGGAGCGCTGCTGCCACTCTGCCTCTGCCCCATGTGCCCTCCCAGCTTGGTTTCATGCTCCACCCCATGGCACTGGTGCCTCCCAGGCACAGGGGAGGGGGGAAAACTTGCACGCTGCAGCTACCGTCCAGTGCCCCATGCTGCTGCTGTGCATCCAGCCACTTGTAACCCCTACTCCCCTCTCTCCCTCCTGGCTGTTCTCTGGGCCCAGCAGTAGCAGTGGTGGGGCACTACGACTGTGCCCTGCCCTCCCCTTCCCACTTCGCTCCTTGCCAGCTTATGTCAGGGCCTGGCATCAGCAATGCAAGAGCAGGCGGGGCGAGGCCAATGCTGCTCCAGCAGTACCCTGCGCTGCCACCTTCAAGGAGCAGGGGGGGAAGCTTGCCCCATCATCCCCTCTGTCCCCCTTGTCCAGCACCCCATGCCACTGCTGCCTCCAGGGAGCTGGGCTGGTCGGGGGGTGGGCAAAGCCAGCAGCTCTGGCTTCCCCCGCTGCTCTGTCTGCTCCATCTCCACTGTCATGGCGGCGCTCCACTATTCCTCCACTGCTGTCTCTTGTGTGGAACACTCTTGGAGCACTGTGGTTGTTTCAGGCAACCAATCAGAGTGTGAATAAAGCGTTATGGACAGACAGACTAAAGCTTTTATCATATTAGAATAACGAGTTACAGTCAATGTAATGTTACTGTATGTTTGTACAGTCTGTGCAGCTGTATATGGCTCCTTGTATCTACCCTAGCACTTCCCATCCTGCTTAATGTATTACTGCCAGATTAATTCTTTGCTGCCCTACCTCAGTGAGGGTGCTCTGTATACATGAAAACAAAGGAGCAATATCAGGTCACAGTAAAGTAGAAGTATGTTTTTATATATTATGATGCAAAACCTTTGCCTTAATCCTTGCCACTGCAATGGATCATATTGACTGTTTTCAAGCATGGAAGATTAATCTTAATCTGTTTCATTTAGATAGGATTCTCTTGGCCTCCTACTCATTATTTTGAAGGCCCATTATCACAGGGGATTTTTTTCCAGCTTAATGGATCATATTCCTTATTTCAGATTCAAGTAGCCTGAACCAAAACCTTGTCTGGGAAGAATTGCAACTCCAAATTCTCTAAATTTGATAGTCCAGAAATCAGCAAGGCATAACTGGCATAAATCACCACAAGGTGATTGCTTCATCTGTGCTAATCACATGCACCTCATAGGATTATATTTCTCTGAGAACCTATTCTAACTGCAAACAATAATTGCATAATTGTACTCATGTTTTTCTGACTCCTGACCCAGTTCTGCTCTGTTTCTGGACTCTGTCTGTTTGAAACTTCCCATTGACTTTGAAAACTCACTCCCTAACTCCAGAACTCTGATTTGGCCTGTGACTTGGACTCTGCCCTTGGATTGTCCCTTTGGATTTGGTAATTCGGTTTCTGACTCAAGAATTCTGACTTGGCCTTTAACCTGGATTCTGCTCCTGGAACTCCATCTTGGTTGGTGTACCCTGGACCCTGCCACTGGCTCCTGCCCTTTTCCGGTGACCTAACTTTTGGCAAGTTCACCTATGACTCAGGCTTACACTTGGCAATACAGATAGATACCTGAGAAGAAGGAACCCATTACAAATGTAATGCATAAGCAATCCTAACACTCTTGTAAGGATGCTTTTCTTTTTTCTGCATTTCAATTTATTTATTTTTTTTGGCCCCTAGGCAATGTTCCATCTAAGGTGCAGCGATCCGTGAGCACGCCACTTTGGTCTGTTCCTGAATTGGTCCTGTCTCCACCTTTCAGTGCACGCTGCTTTGGTCTGCCCCACAGTATAACACATTGATAGAAAAAGCAACACTATATGGTCCATGGTAGAATCATGCCCACTTTAACCAAGTTAGTGCCTAAACTGGATGCAATTTAGCCAAGTTAGTGCATTTATCTGTACATGCCCATGAACTGCAGGGAGACCAAGCACAGTGTTGTGCAACCAAAACAACACTAAAGCAGGTAACTAACCGAAGCTCAATAGCTAGAGCTATTGAGACACAGAGAATACACATTTGTATCCCAGCAAAAACCAATAAAGGAGTTTTTCTGTTGCAAAGACCTGAGAAAGTCCATGGCTATGGATTTCTTTGGAAGTCTCTGGGTTTATCTTGTGAATTAAGGTTGTAAACCTAACAGTGCTGACATCATAAGGCACCCCAAGATGCTGTGGCATCCTGACTGAGAAACACTGAGTAGGATAAAGAAAAGTGGGGCTGTAGATCATGTGTGCCTTTGTAAAAATCCTACTGAATGCATATTGTTCATAACAATTGCTCTGATTCTACTCAGGCATAAGTGGGCTGACAGCCTTCTGAATATGAGGGCAAAGATTTTATGCAGAGGAGGCTGGGCTTAATTCTGATTTTTAGTTAAGTTTGTAAGAAACCAGAGTAAATGGAGTTTTACCTAAAATCCAGACTGGTGCTGGGTGCTCTTTAAGTTGCCAGCTATGTCGTTTCATTTGTGTAACAATGTACCCATGCGGTGCCCGGCTCTGCCCCCGCCCCCACCCCCGCCTTACCTCCCCTCGCCTCGCCTCGCCTCGCCTTGCCTCAGGGAATGAAGAGGCACATGGCGCCAGGCTCGGTGCAAAGCTTGCTGGAGTGGAGGAGTGAGGAGCTTACCACCAGTAAGTGTCCCACGCTGGCCCCAGTGCCTCTGCCATGCTCCGCACCCAAAGTTTACAAGTTGTCGCAGCCCAGCTCCTCTCTGGGTGGATGTGTGGCATTAAAAAGTTACTATGCAGAAAGAGTTTTTATTGTGTGTGTCTGCACATGCGCACAGCTTAGAGGGGACCTTGCCCCTAGGTCTGTTTGTAACTCATTCTGTCCAAAGATACTCAGGAGCATAGTTGTGAGAGAGCATCACCACAAAAAAATGACATCTGAAGCGCACATTCCCGAGCCAAAAATGAGTCTCAGGAGGCACAGAGCACTCACCTAAGATCGGCAGGCTATTAGTTCTCTCTTCTGCAGGCAGAATCCAGCTAATTGAATCCATGAAAGTTAAATCTCCCTTAGAACATGAGGCTAGAACATCTATATCCAAACTGTGATTAGCAGAAATGTTAAAAATATGTCTTTTGTAGGCAAAATTTGACCATTCAGATTGAACTAATCCTAAAGGAATGCATGCAGTCACCTCTGCTGCAAAACTTGTTGCTGCATCTTTTGAATTTTAAAAGACTGACTGGCTATTAAGAATTTTTTTGACATGAATGCTGCAATATAGTATGACAAGTATGCAGACTGCTGGAAAACCACAGAAAAGAGAAAGAAGAGCATTGTAATGCTGACAGTTTCTTGTTTTTTGCTGGTTTAATAACTGAGCATGACGTGATTTCAGCAAAATGCCTAGTGCCCTTGTTTATTGGGCCAAATCTAGTGATGGTACAAAAGGTGATATAAAAGTTATACCCTTGGCATAAATGGCATATAAAAAAGTGGCTATTAAGTGTCAAGAACCCTAATTTATAACCAGTGGGAAGCTGAAGTGCAGCTAAAAGAGATAATAGTAGCTACTGGCAGTCAGCCAACATCAGAAACAGAGGCCACAAGGAACGGGTTTGTAACTTGAAAAGGAGGAGTGGTTGTCCAAAAATAGTACATACCATGGGCAAGTCAAGGGAAAATGCAAAATAAGATGAACCTGTGACACAGCAAACTGTGGCTAAGTATCTTAAAGAATGGTTGTAAGATGCACAAAACCTCCACATTACACCCCCACACCAGCCTAATGCTGATGCTCACATAACAGAACCCCTGAAATCAGCCCTGCAGTGCTGAGAAGAAATCTATTTCTGTACAAAAGAGTGTTGCCACTTTGAAAATATCTTTAAATATTATTAGATTAGAACTTCTTAAGAATACTCCCATATGTGCTGCTATTATTTATTGTTATGATTTAACATTTGAAAATAGCTCCAATAGCCTACTTGGAGCTTCACAAATAAAGTAAGAGAATGTCCCTATTGCAAAGACCTTTCAGTCTATGCTAAAAGATTCAGGGAGATGTGACAGCAGAGAAAGAGAAAGAAAGAAGTTGTTATGATAAAATATGGAAACGTACTGCTTGCCATTCCCCTCTGAACTGTGAGCTGTGCGCTACCTCACTGCACCGTGCTGCATGGGTGCCCTGACCAAGGGCCTGGCGAACTCCAGGGCCTGCGCCATGCTGCCCTGCCCCCTATGGTGGGGGCAGGAACCTGAAGCTGGAGGGAGGGGCAGAGACGGTAACCTGCAGCCAAAGCAATAGGGAGAGAAGCAGCTACCTGTTGAACAGACCTCATCTAAATTGGGGGTCCCATAACTGACAGAATACAAACATGAATGGGGAGATCACCTAAACTACTAATGTATAGGGGTACCTGGTTTTTTAACACTTAGTTAATTGTTCAAATAGTATAGCTCATTTGGTTAATATGTGAATGTAGGTCACCAATAGAGAGGCTAGGTGTTGAAGAAAATTAATTTGAAGGAGACTGTATGACGTACAGGATCAGTAAAGACTTTCCAAGCAGTGGCTAGTAAGGGCAGTAGTGATTGTAGGAGAAAAATACAGAGGAGGAGTAAAGGGAAGTACAATTAACACAGCACAAGTCCATAAAATAGGCAGCTGCAAGTCTGCACACTTTGTGAATTACATATATGCATTTTTTTCATTCTTTATTATATATAGAGTAGATTTTTTGTTTAGTTTTGTTTTAAATGGGCTGATTGTTTTTAGAAATTCAAGACTTGTACCATAGTAAGTGGATGAATGAAGAACCAGCAGAGTTATTTCATTCACATTACAAAGCTATTGAAAGGGTTTTTTCTTCTGGGTACAGTTCTTTCTTATACAATTACCAGAGGAGAGCTCCTAATTCATATCTCTGCAGCCTCTAAAATAGACCTGCCACACAGATTTTATGGTCCTAATAGCTCAAAGGAAAAACAAACCTAAACAAATCTTTACAGAACTTTATTTATCAACCATAAAGTAGTAATAAGAAGTAAAATTGAGTTCTATTCAGGCTAGAACTCATAATGCATGAATAGAGCTGCCCTGAGATAGGGAGTTACCTGGAATTAACTGCCCTGGGGTATCAGAACATCAATGAATTACTGTCCTAAAAAAAATTCCTGGGATTGGAACAGAGGTAAAATTTCCTGGGTTATAGGAAATTTACGCAGATATAAGGGATGGAGTCATGGTCACAGTGTTGATTCTTTTGGGGCAGCTGGGTTTTCCCTAGAATATCTGTTCATGTGTCTCTGGTCTCAGAGTGAGATTAGGACTTTTTTTAGCTCCCAACTGATAACCTCAAGTGTTTTAGTCTAGCGGTATTAGGCCTGAGAGAAAGTCATAATCCTGGGTATTTTGAAAGACTCCTTTAAAAGCAAATATTTTTATAGGCCTTTATAATGTGTCCTTGGAATGCACTAAGTGAAATGCATTTGTAGCCCTACTGCTGAGCTCTGGTGGCAGAGCAAGGGCTGGGTCCAAATTTGGGGAGTTTGAGATCAAGCTCTGCCCCAAAAACCTGGGAAAATTTCACCTTTACTGGATGTCCTAAAAGAACAACTTCCCTGCTGGCAAGGAATTTGGGTACTGACAGTATATAAAATGTTATTAAATGGGGAAAAAAGAAATAAATAGACTGTATCAAATATAACAACTATAAAATAGCCCAAATAGCACCCCAAACAGGAGAGAAAAACCCCTAAATGACAAACAACCTCAAAGAACACATAGTCTGGGCCTTTGGTGTCAGTTTTGTTTTAGACATTCCCCCACTTGGGAGGTTGCTATCTTTCTCAGTGAAATGGGAGAACAAGAGACTTTCTTTGATTTCCTGGGATAGAGCTCAACTCTTTGGCTTCTGCTTGGTATCAGTGCTCTTAGGGCTGGGGCTGAAGCGTGTTGGTGTAAGCCTAGAGGTACACTACCTTACAAGGCTTTCTGGCTCTCTCCTCACTGGTTGAGGTGGGCCAAGGGGTCGCAGTCCAGTGGCTCCACATCCTCGACGAGATAGGTAGCCACCGAAGCCTTGGTGCTACCTGCCCGAAGCTGGGGTCTGATGCATTTGTACCCCAGCATTGAAGCCATGCCTTTGGCCCACATTGGCAGTGGCTGGCATGGAGGAGACTGGCTGGTGCTGGTAGTAGTGCTGGTGCTGGAAGTGCTGGCACAGGAAAGTGGATCCCACTCTTCCACATCCCCTCACCTCTGCCCTTCAGCCTCCCTGACTTCGGTCTCCCTGACTTTGTTGACCAGCACCTGCGTCCAGTGATTGAGGGTT
>NW_017728992.1:21675585-21676102 GCF_001723915.1 Gavialis gangeticus | reverse complement strand
CCTCTGCCCTTCAGCCTCCCTGACTTCGGTCTCCCTGACTTTGTTGACCAGCACCTGCGTCCAGTGATTGAGGGTTTTGGTGCTGCTGGTGCACATGCTTCCCTTCACCCTTGGGTCGCACATGCCCACCATCATGTGAACTGTACTGGACCGCAAGGGATCCAACTGTCTCCTGATGCCCTCCTTTAGCCGCCTCACTAGTGCCTGCACGTTTGGTGACAGTGGCCTGCCCCAGCCAGCAACATTGATCCCCTGGAACTGCTTCATTTGGTTCTCAAGTTCCCTCACTATGGGGATCACCTGGCTGAGGAGGGCATTGCCAGCGCTAAAGGTCTCAATGGCCTTAAGGAAGGGCTTGAGGGCCACAAAGATCTGGGAGATAATACCCCACTCAGCTCTGTTCAGGGGGCCACTGATCTCAGTCTCCCCAAGCAAGGCCATCTTATAGATGGCCTTCTGTTGCTCCACCAGCCTTTCGAGCATCAGGCATGTGGAGTTCCACCGAGTCTCCACATCC
>NW_017728992.1:21674003-21674955 GCF_001723915.1 Gavialis gangeticus | reverse complement strand
GTCTAGGTCTCTTCCGACTCATTGATTCTATGATTCTATAATACAGGAGTTACTTCATTCCACACTAGGCAAATTAGCAGATCCAGAGGGGGCTGCAAACCTTCATAGCTTGCAGGAAGCAGCAGTTGCCCTGCTGTCTGTGAGACCTAGTGCAGAGGGGATAGGAAGGAGAGAAAACTAGTGTTATTTGCTGAAGGGGGAAGGAGCTGTTTGACTGACTTTTCACAGGAAGCACAGGAATGAGGAAGCAGCCAATCATGTAAGAGTTAAACCAAGGGTTTTCTTGATAGACTTTTAGGAGAATCTGAAAATTCATGTCTTGTATAGATTATCTGGTATGTCCTGGATTTGTCAGGCCTTTGATTTATAGCCTGTCTAGATTTCAGCCAAATGATTTGACTCATGTGTGCAGCCGTACCCATGCTTGGGTTTTTAAAGTCTGATTTAGCCCCAAGAGTTTGCATGGTCATAGATCGGACTTCGCTTTGACAGACAGTGGCATATCATACATGATATGCAGAGAAAAACTGACAGCCGGCCAGAAATCTATAACAGCTGACATTTCATGAAATCATGGAGAATTAGGGCTGGAAGGGACCTCAGGAGGCCATCTAGTCCAATTCCCTGTTCAAAGCAGGACTGTGCCCAACTATATCAATCCACCCAAGGCTTTGTCTAGCTGGGTCTTAAAAACCTCCAAGAATGGGGATTCCACAACCTCCCTGGATAACCTGTACCAGTGTTTTACTACCCTCCTACCGAAAGAGTTCTTTCTCATATTCAACTGAAATTTCCATTGCTGCAACTTAAGTACATTGCTCCTTGTTTTCTCATCTGCCAACACTGAGAACAGCTTAGCTCCATCCTCTTTGGAACTACCCTTCAGGTAGTTGAAGGCTGTTGTTATTAAATTGCACCTCAGTCTTTTCTTCTCCAGACTAAATAAACCCAG
>NW_017728992.1:21657997-21669003 GCF_001723915.1 Gavialis gangeticus | reverse complement strand
TTGCTGCAACTTAAGTACATTGCTCCTTGTTTTCTCATCTGCCAACACTGAGAACAGCTTAGCTCCATCCTCTTTGGAACTACCCTTCAGGTAGTTGAAGGCTGTTGTTATTAAATTGCACCTCAGTCTTTTCTTCTCCAGACTAAATAAACCCAGTTCCTTCAGCCTCTACTCAGAAGTCATGTATCCCAGACCCTGAACCATTTTCTTTGCCTTCCACTGTACCCTTTTCAATTTGTCTACATCCTTTCTGTAGTGGGGTGCTGGGAAAGAGTGAGAGAGGGCAAACAAAAGCCTCAAGGTGCTTACATGCTGGGCAGGGGAGGCCAGGAGTAGAAAAGCAGCCGGCAGCAACAGACAGGGAAAATGAAAATAAGCAATGCTTTCAGCATGGAGAGGTGGTGGGACTGTAGCTGGGGACTGGAAGGGAAGAGAAGCAATCACCACACTTCTGGAGCAGCATCTCACTCCAGATTGGAGGAGGGAGGCTTCTCCGAGGTATTTCTGGCCCCAGAGGGCGGTCAATTCCACACAAGCTGCAGAGAGAGGAGCAGTCCCTGCAGACAAGTGTTGTGAAACTTGCCAGAGAAATGCTGTGGGTGTGACCCTGAGGAGGAGGCAGATGGAGGCCTGCACACATGAGGCTTCTGATAATCCCTGGAGTGGAGTGACATCAGAGAATCCAGGGGAATAAGTCAGAAGAATTGCTGCTCCAGGTTAGAGCCTTGCTGCACATGGGAGAGATCCCATTGGGACTGAATGGGAGTAACTGAACTAATGAGTAAGCTGGGGCAGGCCTGTGCTGACCAGTAACTGAACTAACTGATTTCTTTTGTTGTCATTGGGACATGAGAACCTGACCCCAGGTGAACGGGACATAGACTGTCTGGCAAAGAGACTGAGAGCAGTCAGGTTTATGCTTTCTTTTTTTTTTCTTTGGATGTTTGAGCAGAGGCCAAAGCCAGCCCTGGAAGGGTGTACATCTAACTGAAGCCGATGGTCACCCTGGTGGCTGAAAGCATTATAATAAACGGATGGGCAGTATTAAGACCTGGCTGCAGAGAACTAGGAGTGCCATTTGGAGAGGCTAGGGTGGGGTAAAGGGGTGGTTTGGAGCCTCACAGAAGAAAACAGGGATTGAGACCGGGTAGGATCACCTTGGACATTCCCTCCTGGCAATATAATATCATCGAAGTCTTGCCAGGCGAGAAAACTAAGACCAGCTTCCTGGTTGACCAGGTGATCCAAAGCCGAGATCCACCCTGTCACTGCCTGTACGAAAACGAGCTCAGGGCAGTGGCAGCAAGCTCTACAACACGTATAGTTGTCACAGGGGCCCAAAAACTGGACAGAGTATTCCAGATCTGGTCATGACTGTTATTGGTCACGTAGGAGGTTTTTTACAAACAGAGCACCTTCTCTGTTTAAAAAAAACCAACAAAAAACCAGTAGCATTCCTAATCCTTTGCTGTTGGTCAAGTTATCTATGATTTGTGTTTAGATGATGAGTTCCAGAAGATTTGTGTTCCAGAAGGTAAGTATTTCAGGAAGCTGCAGGGCTAGACTCTCTTTATTTATTGTGGCTTTTCCCTGCACTTAAGGATTTGAGGCCTAGATGCCTTCATAAGAAGTATCCTGGGGTGGTAAAACTGTATATGCCCAGGCCAGTACAAAGGAAATTCAGAGGTATGAGCAGTGGAGTGAAGTGTACTTTTATTCCAACTATTCTCAGATGGCTGCTCTAACTTAAGTTGAGGCTGAAGAATATATGGCTTGAGAATATAATGGAGCCTATATAGGCACAGTAGAGAATCTGGATCACACATTGAAAGCAGCCTAGACTTATCTCAATTTTTACCGCATATTCAAAAATTATTCATAACCTATCAAAATCAGGTGCTGAGTTTAAGTCCTGTGTATATACACTTTAGTGGTGAAAGTTATAGGAATGTCCTGAATAGAACAAATTATACCCTAATTTTGCAGCTAGAGCTATATTTCAAATACTTATTTCTACAGCAATGTTCATCTGGTTGTTCTTTCTTTACATTCTTTCTGGGACAGAACTCTTCTGAAACAGCTTCCCCTTGATCCAGATCTTTTCCCTTCTAGTTGGTGTCAGTGCAATGCAGAGTGGCCTGGACTAGCTTAGTTTATCCAGTTGGCTTTATGTTGGCTCACTAGATAGCTTGTGCAGGTCTCAAACATTCCTGGTTACCCTTAACGTTATCTGGAACACCTTACATTGGCTCCATTCCGGTACCTGCTGGAGGACTTGTCTGAGGGAAGCAAACAGCATACTTCTCACTGCCATCAGATCCAGGGCAACATTCCACTTACTCAGTACCTATCTGTTTAATATCAGCTGGAGGATGGAATCCAACATTCCATTCAACAATCCCTAAAATAAATTGGGAGTGGGCTGATGCAAAAATTATACTATAGCTGGCATGTTGTTCAGAGGGAACCTGTAAATATATTATTAGAAGACCTAACTGTGCGTACCTGGCCTCGAACATCTGGTCACGTGTCGCTCGGGCCTGGATGTTTGGTGGTGTTCGTCCGTTCATTCCCGCTGTTACGTCAAATGGGTGTCTCTTCCCGGAGTAGTCTTTCTCCAATCTCGCCTGCCATGACTTCGGATCTTGTTTCAGTGGTTGGTGTCTGACTACCAGGGTTCTCTCAACTATGAGACAGCTATCGAGTGATCTTCTGTGAGGCTCCACCTCCCCTATACCTCGCCCCTATACCCAGCCTTGATGGGTCACAGTTATTCTCCTGGCCAGGCTCCCTGGCCGTTAAGCCCCTGACTCCCTTTATGTGGCCGATGCGGTCTGCCCTGCCTACATCATGGGCTGCCTGTGGTCAATTATCTGGTCTACGAGCCTGCCACTTTCCCCAAAAGCTAGCAACTCTTCCAGAGACTTAATAATACTTAGAATGCCTGCTTTGCCCTACAACCCCTCCAAAAGTGGGAAACACAAAATCTAAACCAAAAAAAAACTACAGATGCAATCTGAGGGACCCTTAAGTCCCCTCTCCCAGGCCCCTTCCTTGGCCTGGCCGCTAACAACATGTACAGACCCTCAGGTCTATTTCCAACTCAGTGGGCAGTTGGTATCTACTGTAGGCTCTGCCACCATTCTGCTCTCTTGTCGTCCCACCTGGGACTTCTTAGGGCTACTGGCGATCCTCCCATGGGCGTCTGTCCACCCGTCCCTCGCTGTAACCACGCCACACCACCGAGGGCTGTTGTTCACAGCCTCTCCCACTGCCCTTGCCTCCTGTCTCCTGCCTGGCGTACCTCTTTGGCTTCCCCGGTGCCCTCAATGGTCCCACCTGGTTTAATGCCATAGATTACGCCGGCCATTGTGATGGACGTCGGCATCTATCTGCGTCCCTTGGCTCTCTACTCTATGTTCCCAGTCCGGAGGAGCTGCCCTCAGCTCTATTCTTTCCCCACGGCAGCCAGCAGTCTCTGGCTTGCCGCGTGCTCTGCCGCATTCTTCCCTGCTGGGGGAATCAGCTTCTGGCTCCTGTTGCCCTTGCCTCCGGAGCAACCTGCTGATGCTCTTGCCAGCTCCTGCTGGTGCTCTTGCCAGCATCGATTTCCCCTTCTTCCTTGCTCGTGGCCCCTTTTATCCCCGCCAGCCGGCTTCTGCAGCTGACGTCATCTGCCAGCCATAACTTTATAAGGACACGGCTGATGCGCCGCCTTTAGCTCCACCGCGGATCCTGCTGCAGGTAAGCAGTTTTTATTTTATTTTCTGTTATTTTCATTTCTTTCCTGTGGGTTCCTGGTTGCGGGGCTCCCCCCTGGGTCTTTGGGGTCTTCCCCTCTGTTTGTCCCCATGACACTAACCATTGAAGAGATGACCTTGGGCATGTGTAGATGAAACGAAATTTCCTGTTTATATTAACACAGCTGCATTTGTGTTTGTAGGACCTTGGATTTCACACCACTTTAAATTCCATTTAGCGCCTTAAACTAACACTACTCAGAGATGTTTTAAATTGTCACTTTCATGGTCTGCCACTCCAAGTGTGGGTTTTGATGGTGCAAACAGCCAGAGATGCCAAAGACTTGTAATTAATCCTCTCTGCCACAAGGGGCCACTGTGTTCCAGCCTCTTGCCAGTGGGTGGTGCTGTGTTCTTTTTTTCCCTTCTTTCACTCGTCACCCCCCCCTCCTCTGCAGTCAGGTTTTGTTGGGATGTGTCTGGTTGTTTGTTTGCTCTTTTTATTACTTTAAAATAATGGGGAAAGAGATAATTTTCTACCCCCTTTTAATTGTTCTCCCCCACCTATTGTCTGTCCTCCCTGTTCCCACCCATATACCCTCCTGTCCTCCAGCCCCTGCCAGTACCCTCCACCAGCTGTGACCCCTTCACATGCTGTTGACTGCTAGTGCAGTGGCTATGGCTCCCGATGGCTCTGACAGTATCAGTGGAACACTAAGTTTTCTGCAACTAGTTTGAAACTTTGGAGGGGAGTGAGTGGTTACATGACTTCCTGCAATACTGCAACCTGAACTTGCATCATGTTCCATTCTAGAGCCATGAGTCCAAGATGCTGCCTGCCAGACTTGACAGCTGGGGTATGCAGTGTCCCGGGTGATACTTAAGTAATATGTCCCACTGACCCTGTGTGTATGTAGGGTGTGGTGGTTTGGCAAAAGTCCATTTTTTTGTCTGTGCACCAAGCCCCACTCCTCTTCCTCTTCACTTTTCCTCCCTTCTTGCAGAAAACTTTCCCAGGAAGAACTCACTGGGGACGAGCCCCACAGGCCAGTGAAGACTGACCTGACTGTCACCAAGATTATAAAAAAAAAAAAAAAAAAGGTTATTTTCAAAATTTTATTTTTGTTACATTTGTATTTATTTTCTTTTTATATTGTTAATTTGTACATAGTTATTTTTTCTATTACTCTTTATTTTCAGTAAAAAATTTTTGTTATAGCTAATAGATGTCATTTTTTCTTTGGCTTGGTTGGGTTTGTTTTTCGAGACCATGCCTGCCTCAGTGGCTGGGATGCTGTGCCTGGGAGGGGGTTTTGTCATGGCACTACATTACTCAAAAGACTTGCAAAGAATTGCAGGGTGAAGAGTTGCTAGCACTTATTAAGTGCAAGCTAGGGTGCGGTCCAGCCAGATATGTCTTGTAAGAAAGACTGAACAACCCCACTCAGGGCCTTTAGCAAGTCTTTAAAGACAATTTATTAAGTCTTTTAAAATGTATTTTCATGCATATGATATGGTCACCAGGTGATGGGGGGTTTGGGGTTAACGCCTGCTGCCACAGCTCCAAAACAGCTTCTTTGCAGGTAGGCTGTACTGTTATGGGAGGTGTGATGCAAAAAGTGTTTCCCTGCCCCACTGCTTTCTTTGCAATGCAATGTTTCCTTTACAAAAATTCTGCATGCAGCACCATTTGGAGGGTTTGCAGACTGCTCTCCCCCCTAACCGCTTCAACCCATTCTCCCCCAGGAGAGAGCGTGGTCATTTCAAATGTGCAGGCAGATGCTTGCAGGGGAAATAGTTGGAGTCAAGTTTGCACCTTTAGAGAAGAAGAAGGAGCTGAGCAGAGGCTGGAGGTTGGAGAGGGGGTATTTGATCATGTCTGGACAGTTCCTTATGGGTGCTTTGTCCATGCAATAACTAACTAAGGTGAGCAGGAAAAAAGAGAACATCTACAGTGCATTTTTGGTATTTGCACATCCAGAAGTACTCTGTCTCTGGATGCATAGACACATGCATGTGGCTGATTATCCAGACATTTTGCAACAGATGGCTATTCCCAGATGTATTATAGAGAGGTGCCTGGAGGGGAGGCCAACCAAACTGAAACATGGGCCCTGTTTTGTTCAGCCTGGGAAGCAACCTCACTCACTCCCCTCCTCTGGCCTCCTGCAAACTCCCAGCCCCGCTGCTTCCCAGGCCCATGAAATCAAGCAGGAGCAAGTACAAATCAGAATTTTTTTGTTCCTCATCTTTATTTTTTTCCACAATAAATTGAATTGCAATCAATTCCATTGAGAAATCACAATAAACCTAAAACAGTTTTACACTACAGCCATGCAAAGGATAAAACACCAGTTCACAATTATGTACCCATGTCCCTTTCTTAATAGATATGAATGGATGGAGGGCTGCATGGTGGGAGGGCAAGAGGGAGGGATGGAGGGAAGCAGGCAGCCAGCCTGGTTACTGGCCCTTCCTGGTTACTGATGACCCCATGACTTTTATAGAGTCATGGCATCAGTGGACAGTTGCAGGGTGGACTGCTATCAGATGGAGGGAGGTCAAATGCTTGGCCAGTGCTAGTCTGCAGCCAGTATTTTCTTGCAAGAAAGAAACCCACCCACCTGCCCACCCACAAAGCTTAGTTAGGAAGAGGCCCTCTCAGGTGGGGGGGGGGTAAGCATGGTTGCAAAGGGGCCCCCTCAGGTAGGGTGGGGGAGAGGGGTACTACTCTCCATTGCGTTTTACCTTTGGAATCTTTGCTGCTGGGCACAAAGCTTAGGGAGGGATGGAGGGGGCTCCCAGGTAGGTGGGGGGATGGCTGGGGGCAAGGGGTGGAGGGAGGCATACTGCACCCCCTTCCTGGTTACTGACCATGTCCCAACAAGCAGGATTGGGTGGAGGAGGCAGCCATGGTTGCAAAGGCAGCCCCCTCAGATGGGAGCTCCCAGGCACAGTTGGGGCCCCTTCAGGTTCAGATCAGTGGCCCCTGGCCTGACTCAGCTAGCTGGCTGCCTGAGTTGGGCTATGCTACTCTCTGTTGCATTGCAGGATTGGGTGGGGGGTGCCCAGCTATGGTCGCAAAGGAGGCCATCTCAGATGGGGGGGGGGCTAGGCACGGTAGAGGCAAAGGGGGAGATTTTTTCCTTCATATAATTCATGTGTCATGTTTTCTTTGGGATGGTTGGGTTTGTTTTTGGAGACCACACTTGCCTCAGTGGTGGGGATGTTGTGCCTGGGGGATTTTTAGTCATGGTATTACTGGAAATGCTGGCAAAGAGTTGCAGGGTAGACTGGTTAAGGGTGTGGACCAGCAATCAACTCCATTGAGAAATCATTGTATAATAACCTCTGTAGGGCAGATTGTTAGAGAAAAATGGAGAAGGATCCCCCATTATAGATATAACACTATTGGTACAGAGATTACTAAAATGTTGGAACAGGGTATCATTCAGCAGTTCCAAACCCTGTGGTGCAGCCCCATTGTGGTGGTGACTAAACCTGATGGGTCGTTACAGATATGTGTGGACTTCAGGAAAGTAAATGCCATATCACGGTGCGATGCTCTTCCCATGCCCCAGATTAGTGAGCTGTTGGAGAAAGTGGGATAAGCCAGATTTATTTCAACCCTGGATTTGGCAAAAGGGTACTGGCAGGTGTCACTGGGGAGGGAAAGTGGGGCTAAAACTACGTTTGGCACTCCATGAGGCTTACGTGAATTTAAGCATATGCCTTTTGGGCTACATGGGGTGACAGCTATCTTTCAAAGGTTGATCGAGTGGATATTGGCCCCACACCAGCCATACGCTGCCGCTGACATATATGATATTATTATATATATGCAAGGTTGGGATGAACACCTAGAAGCAGTGAAAGCAGTGTTGCAGGAGTTATGCGAAGCCGGTCTCACGGCCAATCCAAAAAAATGGGTCCTGGGTAAGACCGAAACAAAGTATCTAGGGTTTATGGTAGGCCAAGGACACATTCGCTCATTAGCTGACAAGGTAGAAGCCCTGTGATGCAAACAGCTAAGGGCATTCTTATGACTAGAGGGATATTATCGATGATTTATACCCCAGTTTTTGAAAATCACAGCACCCCTAATTGATTTGCTGCAAGGGAAGAGGAAGGGCCCTCTTCTGTGGGACACTGCGAGTAGGCAAGCATTTGAGAAAGCAAAAAGAGCTCTCTGTCAAGACACATTGTTGGGGACCCTGGACTTTGAGTCACCACTTATCCTGCAGATGGATGCTTTTGAGTGAGCTTTAGGCACAGTTCTTTCACAAGAAGTCAACGGAATCTGCTTTATTACCTCACCAGGTAAGATGGATTGGCCTAATTAAGCAGCAGGGGCTATTTCTGGTCCTGGGAGATGGGACAAGAGGAGGGAGTGTAGAGGGAGAGGACAGCATGGGCAAGTAGGGTGGACACCCATCCGTTGCCCGAAACTGACATCCCTGGGAAAGGGGCAAGAGACCTGCTTGGTCTTGCAAGCTCAGAGGAGTTTACACCTAAAGAGAAAAAAAAAGAGAGAGGAGAGAGACTTTTTTTTGCCATGTTAATTGGCTGTCATGGGCAGTCATTTCAGCCGGCATGGCATCGATCACTGCAAGTGAAGAAAACCCCCCCTGCTTGCTCTCCACACTGGCAATCAAGCGCTTGTGGGGTGAAGGCAAGGAGAGGAGAGAGGCTGCCTCTGAGTTCCCTGCAACAGAAGAGGAAACACTGTGGACAGCAAGGTTTTTTTTGTTTACTTTATTTTCCTTTGGAAAGAAATTTTCATCTGGCATTGGGGCAAGTGCCAGTGAAAGTTGGGTTGGGGAGTCACAATCCCTCCCCCTTAAGTCTTCACAGTTGTAGCAGGTGAGATAAGCGAGGAAGACTGACCCAATTATGCTGACTGGCTCTGGCCTGTGAGGGGAAGGAGGCCAGTGAATGTCAACGGGATGCAAAGGCCCATGTCCGTACTCAGTGATTTCTCAACACTGCCCTCATGGAGAAAGGACACTAAGCACCTGACATGGAGGAGAGAGTGATTTGTGGTGTTGCCATTCCCACTGTTATATTAGCGGATGCTGCCTTCCCCCTAAAGCAATACCACCTCAGCAGTTGCAGGATGGCCATGGAATGTGTGTTTGGCCAACTGAAACGATGATAGAGGGCACTTACATGCTGGCTTATCATGGATCAAAAAAATCTAATGCCCTTTATTGTGGCAGCCTGCATGCTGCACAATATCTGCAAGAGCCACTGAGAGTTTTTCAAGAGTCGTGGGAACAAGCAGCGCGACAGGCAGTGGCAGGACAACAGAGATGTGGGGCAGCAGCACAGGGACCGAGGAGATATCCTCAAGGAGAGGCTGATCGGGCAGCTTTGTGTACGATTGTCTTAGAGGATACATTGCTGAGACCAACACCTAGGAGTGCTTTATTCTAAAATGCAGTCATTTTTTTTTCCACTTTAAAAACTGTGTCTGTCTACAGGGGTGTGCAATGTTGTGGACACGGGATGGAAGGGGGGAGGGGAAGGGGTCAGGGGAAGAGGCAGGAACTTGGGACTGGGCTAGGCATTTGCTGCTTTTCCAGACTGTGAGTGGTTTGGGGGGACACGGGCATTATGGACCATGACCCACACGTGAATGACCCCCCAAGGAACAAGCCCAACAGCAACCCACATTTTGAAAAACATTCAAAAAACATTTGTAAAACAATTCACAACAATTCACAAGACACTTACACAAAGAGATTGACTGTGTACTGTACCTGGCCAGGGAACAGGAGGGTTTCCCATTGGAAACTGTATGAAGATTAATGAACTTGGGAATTCTGGAAAATGTAGTCCAACCCTCCTCCCATCCCCCAAAAGACAGAAGAGCTCACCACTACCACCAAATAGCAGCAATTGCCTTTCAACCAGGTGGCAACAAACACCTACCCACCCACCTGCTACTCTTATGATATCATAGCCCCACCCGCTACTCTTATGATATAGGCTTGTGCCCATCTCCATTTGATGATAGAGACCAGACCAAATTAGCATAGGTGGGTACAAGTGACAAGGATTTTGGGGTGACTGTGACCATGCCCAGAGAGGACTCCCAGGGAGTCAGGACTGCCCAATGAGAGTCTGGGGGCGGAGCCTGGGGAGCCTGGGTGGTTCACATGTGCCTCCTGCTGTAATACATTAGGAAAGACATTCTAGGGTGTAAATTGGTATTTGACTCCTTCTACTGACATCTGTGGGGAATGACACACGGGGGGGGCTTAACTGACTCGAAAGCACTGTGTCATGGAACCAAAATTCACTGCACCAAAAAAGAGCTGCATTAAAATTTTTGGGTGGTCTACATTAACTCCCATGTCATCTACACACCCCCTTAAGGCTAAGTGCACAAGTATAGACCTTTAAAATATCAACTGTGTATGATCAGTTTACAGTTGTTCAATGCTTCCAGTTTTGTTTAGTTTAAAGCAGTTTTTAACCTAAACAAAGCAACAGAACCAATCAAATAAAGACAATGTTTATGCCAAGTTTCAAGGTTTGTACATCACCTATTTCTCTGTAGCCCTGCCAATCTAAAAATGTAATGTTAGATGTTTGAAAAATATAAACGTTACTTAAAACTAATTGAAGAGATTTTCCTCACACTCTGGAAAAAATATGTTGTCTTTTGAACTGACACCTGGTACAAAAATAATTAAGGTTCCAAGGTAATTACAAAAAAATTAGGTACACAGTGAAGAGGAGATTTAAGTTGCTGTGTTCTGGATGGTCATTCAGCTCATAGTGCCAAAAGTCTTAGGATTATATTTTACATAGTCTGCCAATACTTTCTCTGCCCATTGTAGATGGTCAAGGTGTTTAGAAAGCACTCTCATGGGGCAGTAAAAGAACCTGATTAATGATTCTTTTTTCCTTATTTGCCTGAGTCCTTATTACAATATTTTTTCTTAATTGAATTGTATAATTGAATGCCCTGTTGTTTCTTGTCTGCTCAAGACATTCTTTATAGTTTCATAGTTTCATAGTTTCTAGGGTCGGAAAGGACCTGAGAAGATCATCTAGTCAGACCCCCTGCCATGGCAGGAAAGAGTACTGGGGTTAAATGACCCCAGCAAGGTGTTCATCTAACCTCTTCTTAAAAACCCCCAGGGTAGGAGCCTGCACCACCTCCCTTGGAAGTTGGTTCCAGACCCTAGCCGCCCTGACCGTGAAATAGCGCCTTCTGATGTCTAACCTAAACCTACCCTCTGCTAGCTTGTGACC
>NW_017728992.1:21652114-21657556 GCF_001723915.1 Gavialis gangeticus | reverse complement strand
ACTGCTACCCCTGCATCTAATGATCTGGTGATCTGATCATAAAAAGCCACCAGGTTGGTCTGACAGGACCTGCCACTGATGAACCCGTGCTGATTGCCCCTAAGCATGCAGTCCCCTGCTGGCCCCTCCTGGATGTGTGCCAGAATTATTTTCTCAAACAGCTTGCCTATTTACTGCTCTCTTCCCTTTTGTTGATTCTTTGCCCAATAGTATGTTACAAACATGTTCCATTCCCTTACCACCATATTGGTTCTCCTATGCAGATAATATATTTGCTATGAGCAAAGCCACTTCCATTTTTGATCTCAGTGGTACTCAGCTAATCACATTCCTGTAACCCAGACTGTTATCTTTCACAATTACCCTCTGTCTGCTCTCCAAGCTAGTTCTTTATCCACATAATTAGTTCACCCCTACGGTGTAATTACTGACTTTGTAGATTAGGCTTTTGTGTGTTTCTGTATCAGAGCTCTCTAAGATACCAGGTAAATTATAACCACAGCTGCTGTTCTATTTTATTTTACTTAAAAAAAATCTGCTTGATCTGTCAGGCATAAACTCCTTTCTGTGGCTTGATGCTAATTGTCACTAATTACATGCTAACTTTCTGGGTGTTCCTCTGGTGTCTCTCTGATTAGTGATTCTACTATCTTCTCTACTGCTGATGTTGTTTCCAGGTCTTCCACCTGAACTTCCCTTGTATCCATTCTTGAGAAGACTGATTAAGTGGCAGAGGAAGGAAGGGCTGAGCTATTAATGCTAGGATTTCTCCCCATGGTCACAGAGTCTAGCTATTAAAAAAAGGCAGCTTAGATGCCTAAATCATTCCCTTTCGTCTGTGTTAACACTCTTCATGAATTTAAAAATGAATAGATTTTAAAGCCTTGTTTTAAGATCTTGAATACAACCATGAAATACAGTATCTTTCCAGCATGTTGCTCTCTCCCTCATCATCAGTAAATCAGTGACCCCTCCACCCATTTACTCCACCCATCGACACCTGCCAACCTTCACCTCTCCAGGCACACAGAAATGCCTCCTCCCAGCCTCTGAGATTCCTCTTACCTTCCTCAACCTAAACCTCCATCCTGTCAGGTACTTCCTCAGTGCTTCCATCATCCACTCTTTAATTGTTCAATACGGCCTTCTTTAGACCAGTATGAGAAGGGATGGGGTGAGGTGTAGGTATCCTGACCCCCTTCTTACACACACTTGCTTCCATGATTCTGTGAATGTGGCAGGTGGAGTTACTCCCTGCCTCCCAATTCTGCCCACATGGTTCCGAGTTATAAAGGGAGTGGGAGAATCAATGCATTCTCTTGCATGGAGCAGCTATGTTTATGAACGACAGTTTTCAGTTGTTGTTTTTTAAAAATAGGTCAGATATGCTCTGTGTGGGAGAGAAGCAATCTTTGCAGTGCTAACACTCCCTCTCCCAGGCAACAGAATGGGCAAATTGGAGTGGAGAATGCTCAGTTGCACTAAGCAACATATGGTGCAGTACAAAGTTGGTACAGGTTATGTCTCCCTTTGAGCAGTGTGAAACTGTAGTCTCAGAGAGTCATGCTGTACTTTCCAGATTGTATGCTGGGCAGAAAAATGATGTATTACTTCAGATATTGGGCATGTATCAAAGTCACAATTTAATGGAAACTCATAATAACTAGAATAATTAACGAAAACCTCTATGAAAATGCATTCATGATACCACACCTAATTGAATATGACCCTGCCTATGTGACTGGATATTTTATCACGGCCAGCCTATGCTTGATTAAAGACATTTATGCTGGTGACATGGGTGTTGGTTCCCTTATGATCTTGCCTTGCTTTGTTACGCAGAATACTCCTTGCCCCTGACCTAAGCATGTGAAGTGGAGTGGTACCAGCTATGCAGATATTCTTACTGATTTTATTAAAACCACCCATGGAATGAGGTACAGTATTACCATTAGTTAGGGAAAGACCACCAGGCTTATTAGATGCTATGTGACACCAGTGCAGCACAGCTGGATTTTCTGCTTGTTTAGTACATTGTCATTTGCTTTTCTGTACACCAAGTCACTATATAGTAGGGCTGTGTGAGGCTTCGGACCATGTTTCGGATTCAGAGAAGATTCGGACACTGAAGCAGCATGTCTGCACGGAAGCGCTGGCTTCTTTAGGCTTTCCGAAGAGGTTCAGAGCTTCTGAACTGCTTTGGAAAAGCTTTGGAGCCGCTTTGGAGATCCGGCCACAGGATATAATGGGGAATCAATGAAATATCTATGACTTTGTGGTTTTTTGTCTGATTTGGATGAAACTTGCAGGGGTGGTAGCCTCTGCTGAGAGCATGAAGCCTGCCAAGTTTCAAGGAGATAGGTGCAGGGGTTTGGGGGGAACTGCACCCCAAATTCTTGAAAGCAAAACTCATGTCAGGTGTTACACTACAGGGGGGTGAAAACTGCAGGGGTGGTGGCCCCTGCTGAGACCACAAAGCCTGCCAAGTTTCAAGGAGATAAGTGCAGGGGTTTGGGGAAAACTGCACGTCAAGCTGCAGACACGCAAAACTTGTGACATGGGTGACAGTGTGTGTGTTAAGGCGCAGCAGAGTGAAAGCTGCAAGGATGGTAGCCCCTGCTGTGGCCATGAAGCCTGCCAGCTGTCAAGGAGATAGGTGCAGGGCTTCTGGGTTCTGGGGCCCTGCCCCTCTAGCTGCTGACAGCAAAATTCGTGACATGAGTGCTTGTGCAACTGACTGTCTCTGTCTTGGGGCAGTTGATTGTCTGTATTGATTATTTCCTCTCCTTAGGTTTTGTAGGTGTTAATCCTTACTAATTAGACAATCCTTGCTAAACAGACAATCAACTGCCCGAAAACAGAGACAGTCAGTTGCACAAGCACCCATGTCATGCGTTTTGCCTGTCACTGTACTACTAATAATAAAGTCTTAAAAAATGCTCCCAATGTAGGCTAAGGTAAAAAAATACTTTACTTTAACTCTGTTCCAAGCTGTAGCTGTAAAACACTATCTATAACAATAAAACCTGTCACAGAATTCACAGTTGTATAAATAAACTTTGAGAAAGCTCTCCTGTATGTGTTGTTGAGATGGTTCAAGAAAAATGAAAATAAAATTTAACAGAACCACTGAAATTTAGGATGGGTGTTTGTTCTTTGGATAAATGTTTGGACAAGATACTTGATATATATCATCATAAAGAGGCACTGTTACCAGGAGAGCTTTTGATAGATTTGTATTTTAGGCATTTTTGTTAGTTTTTACACAGAGTTATTTCAAATGATGATCTGAAATCATGCGGTTATGTAGGGACTTAAATTGTACTCCTGGGAGAAGTTGAATTGAACCCAGTGAAGCCACCAACATATCGTAGATAAGCACAGGATAATAGATAAGCCTAAGGTAAGATGAGGGCAAAAGTCAGTAATGGTCCTAGGTTTTGTTTTAAGCATTTCTCAAATGAATTAAAACTCAAGTGCAGTAAACTTCCTGGCCAATAATTCAAGTAGATATTTTACCACACAGCATAAAGTAGATTATATGCTTAACTATGTTATTCTCGTTCTTATGTCCAGGGTATTTGCTGAGTGGCACACTTGAGAACAAGGAGGAGTCATACTCTTCACACTCTGATAGCAAAGGGTGGAGCTGGGTATTCCCAAAGTAGAGAACTTTCCAACTCATTTTGTTTCAGCTTCCTGTATCATCATGTCTGGAAGGATTCAAAGAAGAGATATTTAAAACACCACACAAAACAGAAAGGAATTTCATAAGGTAAAAAGAAGGAAAAAGACTATTTTCAAGAATTGTATTTTTTCAATTTGGTAGCCAATTCTAACCATGCAGCTCAGGAGAAATAGTTTAGCTAGGGCCTTTAAAAACAAAATGGGGTGTTACAGGTAAGTGCCCCCCCTTGTGAATAACAAAGGTGAAGGATGACCATTACTGAAGTACTTGGAACTTTTTGCAAATTTGTAGCAACCAAAATATTTTGTAAATTTTTACTGAATGTGTTGAACTGTTTTTTCAGGTTCTAACATTTTGAGTTACAATTGGAAAGGGAAACTAAAGGCAATGAGGAAAAGTTTTATAAATATTTTAAAACTAAGAGAAAGAAGAAAAAATAGGACTGTTTCTAAATGGGGAAGGAGAAAAAATAATGGAGAGCACATCTAAGGCATGAATGTTCAATGCTTTCTTTACTTTAGTGTTTAGAAAAAGTTACTGATGATCAGCAAACATGAGGTTAGGAAGAATTCATGCTCATCACATTTTAACAGCAAGCAAGGTAGTTTAGGTAAGGCTGAATTCCTCTGTACACCCCTTAGATTAGGGGTACCCACAGTTGACTGCATTTACAAGATAACATTTAACAGCAACAAAAAGGGAGTAGGAACTCAGGCCAGAATAGGGAATAAACAAAAAGAATCACAATACAGAATCACAGTTCTCCAGTACTTTCTTGAAAACCTCCAAAGGAGGAGATTTCTTAGCTTCCATAGACAGCTCATTCCGTTGTCCCACTGTTCTTACAGTTATTCATATTTAAATAAATTAGATGCATTCAGGTTGGAAAGGCCTTATGTTATCTGCCGTATCCTTAAGCTGTCATAAGGCAAATTACATGAGGCTAAAGCATCCTTTGAACACTGAGCAGTTGTTTTTGAGAACTGTTCAAGGATGGATAACATTCTACAGCAGTGGAGAAAGGCAAACTATCTATCCTGGAAGAGGAGGACAAAAGGAGTTATAGGTCAGTCAGCCTAACTTTTTAGAACTGAAAAGATACTGGAACAAATTTTAAACAATCAGTCTGTCAACACCTAGAACAGGGGGGCAGCAACCTATGGCCCACCAGCTGGAAATGCCTGTGAAGTGGTCTGATCTGGCACAGGGAAGTGGTGATACAGAGCTGTGCTGTCCCCATTGTGGCACTCCTCTTGGCTGTGGATCCTGCAGCTCCACTGTGAATGCACTTTTCCTTGCTGCAGAGGTATCAGGAACATTCAGCGAGAGTGAGTTCAGGCATCTGGTCACTGTGGGGTCAGGGAAGGGGGTGGGGACAGAGATTTCCTGCCTTCAGCTATAGTCAGGTCACAGGTTTTGGCCTGAGCTGGGAAAAGGCTGCTGATCCCTGACCTAGCAGAAAACATGGATTTCACAAGAATAAACCATGTCAAACACATCTAATTTCCTTTTCTGAAAGGATAAATTACCTAGTGGTTAGGGAAAGCAGTAGACAGGATGTATCTTGATTTAGCAAGGATTTTGATACAGTCTTAAATTACATTTTCATAAGCAGACTGGGGGAATAAAATCTAAATGAAATCACCAGTGAAAAAACAGTATTCAAATAGAAGTTATCAATACTTTGTCATCAAAATAGGAGGACTATTTTGTGGCAAAACCCCCAGTTTTTCTTTTTTAATACACACACACAC
>NW_017728992.1:21646748-21651862 GCF_001723915.1 Gavialis gangeticus | reverse complement strand
ATAGATAAGTATAAGTGAGCTCAGACTTAGGATAAGCTTTAACGTTTTTATTTTGATAGGAAGTGTTTGGTTTGGGATATCCACTGTTTTATATTGTATAATTATTGGGTTTGTATTGATTTTTACTGTTGTATATTGTATTATTATCCTCTTTGTATTGATTTTTATTGTTTCATATGGATATTGTATGGTTTAGGCCTGTATTTGTAAGTGAACCAAAGTCATGTCAAGTTTCCATTTTATATGTCAAGCCTCCATTTTGTGTCATGTGCCTGGGCATCCCATGTTGCAACTGTATGAATCATGTACCCACCATCTGAATTCCAGTGACTAACGTGATGCAGTTACACAAATCATTACTCTGGAATCCATTCATAGGCATATCACATGTGAAATGTAAGATGAAACTATTCCACTTTGCTTAGCACTTCTGAAGCCTTAGCAGGAGTTCTGTGTTCTGTTTTGGGCACTGAACTTTAAGCGAAGTTTAGATAATCAGCTGAGAGTTCAGAGTTCATGATAACAGCTTTCTAATACATACAAGACTGTTAAAAGATAATATTGATTAATTGTTCTGGGTCTAGTGCAGATAGCACAAGAATAACAGGCTTACCAGCCAAGGAAGATTTAGGTAAAATATTAGGAAAAACTTTTTAATTGTAGGATATTTAAGTATGGGAACTGGCTAACTAGGGAGCATGTGGAGTCCCAGTCACTGGAGGCAAGACAAAAGGGTAGGAGACAAATCTCTCAGGGATATTCTAGGTGTGCTTGTTGTGCCTTAAGTAGATGAGGTGACCTCCTGAGTTCTCCCCAGCTTCATGTATTTATGACTCTCTACAAAGCATGCATAGTAAGATAGCTGCAGTAACAAAAAACATATTATTAAAACTGACAAGGTCAGTAACAAAGCTGGGAACAGAACTTAGGTTTTCTAACTCCCAGCCTGGTGCTCTGACTTCCATTTTTTTGGCTATTTTATTGTATACTATTCTGGATAATTATTGAGACTTAACTTTCAGGTGTGAGTTGCTGGTGCTTTCAAAAACAGACTGTGAATACTTAGACCAGGATTTTCATATATATTTTAACATTAAGTGGCTTTCAGTTTCTTTTGAGTATGTACTGTATCTGTTTTCTGCAGTGTGATTATTACTTTTAGGAGATTAGAGATGGAGATTTCCTTGGTGACAGATTTGTTTACTGATGCATTTGAAAATTGGTATCCACTTAAATGATTACTGAAGTAGTATCTGTAATGGGCTTTTTGAAGAGATCTTTATCTTTGCTATCAAATTGGAGGAGTGAGAAGTGATGAAATCTGCTGGCAAACAAATCCTCTGTTTTTGAAAAGGGTAATCTAATTGCACTGTATTATATTTACCTGATACCAGTGCTATCCAAAATGATTTAATTTCTGTGCTGGCTTGCCTTGCAGTTACTATAGTAGAGTTTCAATGTATTCAGATTTTTCACTAATGTATTCACTTAGATTTTTTAAAAGAAATTTGATCGTGCCAACATCAAGGATTCATAAACCATGAGATTGCCTTAAAAATATTTTATTTTATTTTGAATCCTGAGGATACATCTGGACTGAGCTTTTGTACTTTTTTCAATTAAAGAAAAAAAAAGTTAAAGCTGGGATGCTTATGCATGGTCCTAGAGGTAAAGGTTTTAAAAAACCCCCCAGATAGTGTAAGATTGCTGAAGCAAATCCTGGGAATGGACTAAACTGGGTTCAGGACAACCTTGAGAATGATGAAGTCCTAAGCCTACGAGAACTCACAGGGATCTGACAGCAGGCCCTGCAGCCTGGGTGTCAGTGCTCTTGGCTGCCAACACTGGTGACAGGCCAGTATTGCTCTCTGTACATATTTGTATATAGTGTTCTGTTAAATGGTTGTTGATTGGTTCATGTTGTTATGGTTGTTGATACATTTGGTTTATAATACAGATTTGCTTATTAACCCTTACTTTGTCTTCATTAACAGTAGTGTGCCTCAGGGCGGGCTGGGCCGCAGGCCAATACTCTGAGGGATTAATCTGTTCAGGTGCAATTGAATTATAGATCCCTGGCACTGTAGAGGCCTAACAAACCTCTGCCCCTGTAATTACCATAGCTCATGGGCGGGCAATTATTTTGAGTGGAGGGCCACTTACCAAGTTTTGGGAAGCTGTTGAGGGCTGCATGGATAGCCCCACCCCTTGACAGTTGTCCTGCCCCTGGTTGCCATATTGGGACCGGAAGTCCCACCTCCTAGCCCCTGACCTTTGCCATTCGAAGTCCCTCCTTTTGCCCTGGAAGTACTCCTTTTGGGAGGAAGGGTCCTGTGATCTGGAAACAGTGAAAAAGATATATATATATATACACACCCACATACACACACACGTACAAAACATCTACTATACCTATTTTAATTTTATTTTAAAATATTTTTCTACTGATTTCTGTGTTTACAGAAAGTGTATCTAGAGGTGGCTGCATAATAGCTTAAAATACACTCCTACTGTGTGTTTTGTGTGGACAGCAAGGGGGTATAAGTGGCAGTGTGGTTGGGGAGAGTATGTGTGTGCGTAGTGGGGTGTGGGTATGGTGGCTGGGTGTGTGCTGAGAGAGAGAGCTGGGGCCTGGCTGCCAACTCCATAGCGTGCAGCTCTAACACACATGTGAGCCTCACATGATGCAGCCAGGCAGACCCCATGCCCAGGCTCTGTATTTCTACAACCCCACCCTGGATCTCTGCCAGCCCCAGGGTACTTGCATGGGCTCCATGTTTCTGCCTGCCACCACCTTTCCCTGTATTCCCTACTGCAGCCCCCCGCTTCCTGCAGCGCTCCTTGCAGACCCCACCGGGGCCCACTGCCTGCTGCAGCCCCACTGTGACTCCACTGCCTGCCGCAACCCTGCCACTCACCATGACTCCACCATCTGCCAGAGACCCTCACGGCTATGCTGCCTATCAGGACCCACTGTGCTGCCACCACCCACTGGGGCTCTGCTGCCCTCCAGGTCCTGCCTTGGCCCAGCCGCGGCTCTGCCGCCTGCTGGGGCCCACCACCCACAGTGGCTCTGCTGACTTCAGGGTCCCGCTGGGGCCCAGCCATGGTTCTGCTTTGCCTGTCAGGGACTGCCATGGTCCCACTGCCCACTGGGGCTCTGGTGCCTACTGGGTCTCATTGTGACTCTGCTGCCCACTGGCTCCCGCTGCTCGCTGAGGCCTAGCCGCGGCTCTCCCACCTGCCGGGGCCCAGCTCCTGTTACTGCTCCGCCACCCACTGCAACCCCACCAACTGCTGGGGCCCAAGATGGCTCTGCTGCCCGCCATGGCTCCGCTGCTCCCCGGGGCCTACTGCAGCCCTGCCACCCGCTGGGGCCCAGCTGTGGCTCTGCCACCTGTCAGGGCCCACTGTGCTGCCTGCTGTGGCTCTGCCACCTGCTGCACACCACATGGGTCCCACCGCTCCCTGCAGTTCCCATGTTGTTCCCCATGGGGACCCCCTGCCACTGCGCCACTCTGTGCAGCCCCCACTGCTCCCCACAACTACCACTTCCAGCCACTCCCTCCCTCCAATTGTACCTTATTTTCCACTCAGACGGAAGGAGGAGGAACAGCTCCAGAGGCATGGAGCCAGAAGCCACAGAGGCTTCTAGCTGGGGGCTGAGGGCGGGAAGGGCTAGCCTTGTTGCTCAGCCGCAGGCTCCCGCTGGGTCCTGCTGCAGCTGTCCATCTGTCATCTTTGCCAGGCGGCCATGGGCAGATATAAATTAATTTTCTAAAATTTTTAAAGGCCCTGCAGCGGGCTGGCCGGCTGGATCTGGCACACGGACTGTATTTTGCCCACCCCTGCCATAGCCCTTGTGGCAGGCCAGTCTTCAAATCAAGCTATCCTTTGTCTTGCACTTCTGTTGTCTGTAACTGCTCCTGGAAATGAAGCTCCTGTTTCACAGCAATGCTTTGTTTTTCACTTATTCCAATGAAGTTATATTTGTCTTTGATTCAATTTAAACTGAACAACACAGCCCTGGGCCCCTAGTACATTAGTAAAACTCCTAGCTTATTTTTAAGTGGAGAAAAATATGTGTTGTTTTATATGTGATGATACATCTCACCATCTGCACCGCCCCTCCCCCCCCAAAGATTCACTCCTGTCTTCAACTGTTCCCCTCAACTTTATTGCAGTATAAATGTCAGAGTCTGTATTGTCTGTTCAGTTTCATCCTCCCTGCAGGGGAAATTGAAAAGCTCAGCACAGTTAAACATGCCCCAGCCTTTGCCTTATCTGTGTGTCACATAGTGATGTACAAGGGGCAGAATTTATTTTCTGAGGCAGAGACAGTGCTGTTCCCTGCCTGGCTGAGGAAGGACACTCTAACTGGGCAGTGCAAGCAGCAGATGCAGAGACAAGAGAATCCACGCATTGATACCTTGGAAACAGACAGGATGGTTTTTACTTAAGCAGGGCTGTTTAGAGCATTATTTAAACAAGTTGCCTGTATTTCAAGATGTGGCTTGCTATTGAAACAGGAGCTTTATTTTCCTTATCCCAGTTATACCACGGAATTTATTTGCTTAGTTTTCCTAGAGAGTAAACTAGAGCTAGAGAAAAAAACAAGAAAAAATAAGAGCTCTTTCCCAGCAGAAGGGTGATGCAGCCCTGCTAGGGGGACAGCCTGAGCCCAGCAACACTGTGAAGGGGGAGGAGACAATTGAGATGCAGCGTCTGCAAGTGTCTAAGGATTCCTCCTCACCATGGAAACAGCAGCAGCAAACAGCGGCTGTGGGAGCAGGAGGCAGAGGTCTCCTTTCCATGCAGTGTTAGCATTGCTCTGCTCCCTGCGGCATTGAGCTTCCAGGAGGCGGAGGAGATGGAGCCAGGTGCTGGGGGCCAGTCAAACTCAGGGTCTGCTCCTGCCTCTGTGGCGCCCCAATCAAGTAGATTGCAGCTCCCCATGAAGAGCGGCTCCCGGCATGCCAGGCCTGTGCAACCTATTGCCCCGGTGGAGAACATCAAAGAAATGCAGGTGCGGCGATGGGGGCCCAGTGGGTGCTGGTGGGGAGTGGGGATCCCACTGCTCCATGCTCCCAGATGCTCTGTTGCTGGGGGTCGAA
>NW_017728992.1:21635918-21641748 GCF_001723915.1 Gavialis gangeticus | reverse complement strand
CAGGTAACATCCAATGCAGGCAATGTGTGTTAGAGAGTGCAAGGTATTCTGGGAATTGTAGTTTTGCAAAGCAGCCACAGGTCCCTACAAGTGATATAACAAGCAGAGTTTTTGCTTGGGCCAAACCCTGTGGGACAGCCTGCTGGCAGGGGGGACATGCAGTTCTGATGGCAGAGGGGGAATTATGGGGTGCAACAGTGGGAGTAGGGGGTCGAAGATGGGACGAAACTGAAGCAGGATTTTGACTACAGACTCTTTTTTCCTCACCCCTTCAAATAAAAACAGCCTGGCTTTTGCTGTAGGGCTGATGCAAATCTACAGAGGACAGAGGGAGAGAAGCATAAGGCACTGGCTGTTCTAGCAGCAGGGATGCACCCTGACTGTGGCCTTTCACCCATTTCCATGCTGCAGTGTCCCCCTTCTGTACCATTAGCCACCTACTGTAGCTCCACTTTAGCTTATTCTCTAACTTTTATTCTCCTCCACAACCAATTTTTAGCTATCCTGAAGCAAAGCATTGTTTCCTTGTGTTCCTATAAACTTTCTACAATGCACTTACTTTTGCCTATAAACCACAACAATTCTTCCTTCTGGAATCAAAAAGTGACTGACCTAGAATCCACCCTTCTAAACAAGCAAAAGGCCCAGAATTTGCAACCCCTTTCCACAACAGTACTGGAAAAGAAATTGTTTTAAGGAAATAAACTGTAATAATAATTTCCAGGGAGCTGAAAAAACTTTTAGCTTTCAGAATGCTGGCTGATCCATGATGCCCTAAACAGACTGACAAACACCTAAGACTATTAGCTCTGCAATGATGGTTACTTGGCAAAGCTTTAAATTACTTACAAATTTTTACATGATTAGACTTAAAAGTAGGACTGATTTGTGCTTTCTTTCATCCAGGGCCTAAATAGTATGCAAAAGCAAGGTGTCAGGTGAAAGATCAGTATATAGCCTCCAGCTGTTGATATTATACCTACTTGACTACTCTTTGTCAGAAATGGCAAATGCTTAATAGTTTATGAGGCCATCTGAATTCATTAATCCAAAAGCAGTTCTTAATATGTGTCCAAATAACTTCTTTTTGCTTACATTAAGGCTTGGTTCTGGTCTTACAGACCAGATATTTGTTGGATCTTTTTAAGGTCCAGAAATACTCAACATTCTTCTGTAGCACATCTTAAACACTTGTAATTTTCTAACTTCTTCATAAGTATCCAACCTTCACAGTTGTACTTTGCTATCAGTGCATTTAATAAGCATGTCTTTGTTCTATTAGTAATCTGCCTACTCATCCATATTGCATTCAAATCCCTTACCATTGTGTGAGCTTTGCCTGGCCTGTCTTATTTCATTTATGAGTTTATTGTCTTCTGTTAAGATTACACCCCAGTATGTAGAACTTGAGACTTGCTTCAAGAACTCATTATTTCTGTCAGCTCTGATTCTTTGTCTAGAGAGACATGGACATCACTTTGGTCTTTGGAATATTAATGATGACCTGATGCCATGTCTTTTTCCTAGCACAACTCCTTCCTTGCTGTAGGTCTTTCAGCTCTTTTAAAGGAATTGCAACCAAAACAGTGTTATCTGCGTACTTCAAATTGTGAAGCCTTCTGACTCTGATTCTCAGATGCCTTTCAGATCCTCCTCATGGTTCCCACATGATCACTCCTGCACAAACCTGGAAGACTGACAGAGAGAGAGTGTGCAATCTTGTTGCACTCCTTTGTGTACTTGGAACCATTATGCTATCAGGCCAGCAACCTTGCTTATGGCTTTTTGTCCTCTGTTCGGTTTTCACAGCAGATCAGTCAGATGAGGTGGGGAATCCATCTCAAGCAAGCATAACTACAGATTCATTTATCCAATAGAATGATAAGCTTTATGGAAGTCTATAAACCAAGAGACACGGATCTTGTCCAAACTCTCTTGCTTTCTCCATCACGGTTTTTCAATTCATCACCTGGTTACTGGTCATCCTGTTTATTGTCAGTTGGAGATGAAACAGATCACATTACTGAGTTCATCACCTGCTAGTAACAGTTTATTTACTTCAAGGTCTGTGTTACTAAATTTAAATCTGTCAAGTGATGGTATTTCTTCATCTTAGCAGAATCCATGGTCCTAGAGACTGCCTGTCTGGAGAACTTTCTGAATATGTAACTTAATCTTTGACAGAAGTTTTCTTACCATTTAATCTTTGCAAACTAATTTAGTGGTGAATAAAAATCAGCAAATAAGTTAAGGTTTGTGGGTGGCCTGAGCTAAGATGTTGGAGAGTAGAAAGAATGGAGCTGCAATAGGTGCCTAATTCAAGACCTCAAGAGAAATGACTGATTTTTGTAGAGAAAGGATTAGTGTGGATGGTGGTCTTGAAAAGGATGTAGCAGGTATATCTTTTCCCTGGGTAAGAACCTGCATAGCAGAAAGGGAGCTGAGAGACATAGGCAGAAGGTAAGGCAGGATGGCACCTTATAGATTACCTGGTTTAGAAAGTCATGAGCTTTTGTAAGCTACCACCTGCTTCATCAGATACTATGAATGATAATTTTTATCTTATTTACTGCTCTTTATTCTGCCCCACCCTCAATTTTTTGCTTTTACACTACTTCTTGAAGCAAAACATTGTTTTCATAGCATGAAATGATTTCATATGATTTCACAAAGTAGGTTGTAGCCTATGGCCATCATTTCTAGCAGTAGCAATTTTTTGCTACTGCTAGAAAAACAACACAGGAGTTGGAGCCTACATGCATTCCAACCCTCTGATTGGAATCTCTACACAGAGGAGCTCTCCAGTCAGAGGGCACTAACTAGAAAGGTGCTCCATGTGTCATTCCCACCCTTAAGGGAGCTCACTGATTGACAGCCTGCTCTCCCTCCTGCTTGGAAAGGGGGCAGGCTGTGAGTAGGCAGTTTGACAGATGAAGGCATGGGGAAATGTGCTGGGGAGAGGTTCCCTGACTCTGGTTGCTGGCCTGATGGCTTGTAAATTATCTTATGTGCAGCACAGTTTCTACAGCCCCAACTCCAGGAGCATTGTCACAGCAGTGCAGCTGGGTGAACCACAGGACGTGTGGGCAGGGGCTCCAGGAGGATTTTCCCTGCAGGAGGATGCCTCTCCCTGTGCCACCCTCCCCTTCCCCTTCCCCTTCCCCTTCCCCTTCCTGCCAGTCAAATGATTGGTGGGAGGAGGGCAGAATTTTCCAAGATTGGGGGTCCCCCTAGGGTTCCCTGACAGTTTACCCATGGGCAGGCTGACAGTGAGCTAATGCTCTCTTTGAGAGAGAGTGGGGGGGTATAGGATGCTGAGTGTGTCTCTGTCCTGAGGCAAGCATATGGCCATTCAAGTTAGATTGTGGGGTGGGAGATCTTCCTGGTAGGTATCTAATCTAACTTTCCTGCAAAAGAGCCAAGCACATACAGAATTTGTATTGCCTGTGTGAACTCATGCCTCTCTGAATCAGTTAGTCTATAAGGTACAAAACCTGCTCTGCCTGCTGACTAAAATGGCAACTGTTAATCCTAAAGCTACTAGTTCAGGTCCATATTTCATCTACAGGCCAATAGGAAGGAAAAATTCAAAATAACTCTGCATTAGTTAGTAGCAGCTGAACTCTGAAATGTCATAGAAGCCACCCAGGTTTCCTGGAATGTCCTTAATCATTTCCTTTCATTTTGCATGTTAAAAATCTATGTGCACTAATTAAAAAAACCCTCAACCCTGAACTAAATGACTTATTCTTTTTTTTTTTAAGATCAATTTCAAGGACTCTGAGTTGGGAAAACTAGAAGTCCCCTTGTGTAATTCCCGCAAGACCATTAGTGGGAACAAGAAACTAATCCCATCTTGTTTGCTTGCTCCTTTGATCTATGCTTAAAGAATCTAGTTTTTGAAAGTCTTTTTAATACCTGATTGAAAGTGTTCATTATGACCCAAAATCACTTGATTTCAAGCTTACTTTAAATAATTTGCATTAACTTTGTTTTGAGTCTGTATTTTTTAATTACTTAATTCAATAATAACAGGTAAGCCATGTTATGGATTGCTATACCTGTTAAGCGAAGTCTGGTTCTGACTGTGATTTGATGGATCAGCAAGACTGCTCCCCTGCAAGCTGATCCCCATTAACTGGAACTTAATAAATGCCTTGGGTTAATTATCTGGTTTAGGTGGGAAAGGAATTGAATGATTCCCTACAAGGCTGGAAGAGTATAGTTGGGGAATTAGATTGCAAAAAAAGCAACTTGATTTCTGTGAGTCAACTTTTACAAGTAATCTGAAATGTCTAAGATATCTTGCTCCCTGAAGTTTATGTCCCCTTCCAGTTAAATCATTCTCCTGTATGGGCCTGGGAAATAAGGTGGAGTTCCAGGGGTAGGGAAAGGCTCTCTGTTTTCAATATTTAGGAGTAGCATTGTAAATCTATTTAAAGTTTAACATTTGTTCTACAGAAACATCTTGGATGAGTTGGCTGTCAGTGGCAAGTTAATATCAAAAGAATCAAGTGATAGATTTTGTCCCTCTTCTTTTTCTGCAGCTATTGATGTGGAAGAGTCAGTGTGCCTACACACTTCTTACAAATTTATGGCCTCAGATGTTTTGCATACTAAATAGCTTCTATGTTCATTTGGGTTTGCCTGATTTAAGTAAACTGTTCTAGATTGTTTCTACAAAAAGTTAAGCACTATTTAAAGTGTGTAGCTGTTACAGATGGAAATAAAGAAATCTTTGTAAGCAGTGGGAAAGATGTAGGGAGAAGAAAAATTGCACCACACTCTATTTATTTACTGCTTTTTTTATTACAAAACATGAATAATTCTCTGGCACTCTGAGCAAAGTAATCTGGTTGAATTGCTATTATCTCAAGCAAAGACAAATATTACTGGGTTTATAATTTTTTAATAGTTAAAGTTGTGGAGTTTCTTACTGATTGTGAATAATTTACCGTATTTTCTCCATATAATCTGCACTTTTCTTCCCCGAACCAGCTGATGGAAATAGGGATCCCCACAGGTTCAGAAATATGGTGCTGGTGGTGTGGTGGCAGCATTTATTGCTGCAGTTCTGGAAGCCATGGCAGTTAATATTGCCAGCACTCCTATGCTGCCAAATTTTCATACCTGTGAGAAATCCCCTTTCTCCCCTCCCCCAGATAACATGGCCCCACAGGCCAGATTGGGCTGGTGTCTGGAGTCCATGGACTGACTTTTTTCTCCATTCTATTTTTTTAAAAAAATGGTGTGTTATTTTGAGGGGTAGGTTTATACATGCGAAAATCCTGTAAAATCTTTTGTTGCTCTTAACTGAGATGAGTTGGATTTGGCTTTATATTATTTCAGTTTATATTAATATAATCTGGTTATTTTTCTGTACTAGATAGTAAGATACGTTATTTATTCTAAGACTCATGTTCTCCAGTAAGGGCTTCTTAGTTTCCAGTAAACTTGACTCAAACTTAAATTAAATTATTTCTCTTGGCCTTTGCTTGTGTGCCTTAAGTAGGACTTAAGCAATCCAGCAAAACCAAAGCTAGGGACAGACATTCAGATAGCCTGAGCCTGAATTGATTGAATTTTTGCAGGTTAGTCTAACCTGGCTAGGCTAAATAAGTCTGGTAACCAGACAGACATCTCAGAAATGCAGGCACATGCCTGCAGTGGCTCAGGCTAGAAGCTGGGGGGTGGTAGACCAGATTTCCCTTCCCTTGCACAGAGATGAGTTGAGGAGTGTGTGGCCTGGCCCTGGCAAGACTGCTGTCATTAGGAAGCATTCCCCGCTACCGCCTCCCCCCCCCCCCCCCCCCCCCGCCCACCCCCCCAA
>NW_017728992.1:21620294-21635805 GCF_001723915.1 Gavialis gangeticus | reverse complement strand
CCCCCCCCCCCCCCCCCCCCCCCCCCCCGCACTCCTGACCAGCCCACCAGGGAATGTTTATCACCTCTAACTCAGTGTTTGTCACCCCATTAAGAAAACAGAGGGACATTACCAGTTATGTGTTGTCCTGTGTGCCACAGCTTGGAGGTAGCCAGCATGTGGCCTGATAGTTAATACAGGCAGTCCTTGACTTACAACATTTCAAGTTACAATGTTTTGTGCTTGCAACGTTTATAAATTGACACCCTGTTTCAACTTTATGACGGCAGTTTTGACTTAACAATGCTTGATCCGATGTGACACCACACCAGTGAACAAGTTTGCCTTGTCTCTCATCTCCCTGGAGAACATCTGTCCAAACTTCCTTGGACCCTTTTTTTTTTTTTTTTTTAAGAAAGCAGACAAGACTCCAGCCAAGAACCCTTCGAAAACTCCAGCCAAGAGCCTTTTAAAAAGTCCAGCAAAGTCACCTCAGAGAAGTCCTTCCAAATCAATATGATTGCTATTTACAATATAAATACATTAATGTAGCTATATTACTCATCTATAATTGATCGAGTACAAAATTTTGGGTTTTTTTTAGTGAAAATAGGGTATCAGGCCTTGGTTCAGGAACCAATCTTCCATTTATAATATTGTTCCTTATGAGAAAATTGTTCAGTTACAATGTTTTGACTTAAGATGCAGTTTTCAGGAACCAATTGTGTTGTAGGTCTGAGGACTGCCTGTACTGAGAGGTGTCTGTGAGGGAAGGGGGAATGCCTGCTTAGCAGAGAGTGGTGGTGTGAGGGAAGCAGATGCCTGCAGGGACTGCCAAACTGCAGCCAGGGTGCAGAGGGGAGGGGCCAGCCCAGCCCTGCCCAGCCCACAGAGCATGCTGGGATGCTGGGGAACTCTGATTTAACTTAAACCAGCAAGGGGTCTGGGACAGACATTGCATAAACTGGTTTGAGCCAAATCAGTTAAGTCTGATACTACATTCAATCCGGTTTATCTCAAAATGGTTTATGTGCACTGAACAGCTGTTTTATTTAACAGGTTTAAACCAGTTTCTGATCACTTAAACCAGTTTGTTTAATGTCTGTTCCTCAAGGTTAGAAGTAGCCTAAATATGTCTGAGAGAGGGAAACGTCTTCTCCCAAATGGTCCTATTTTTTAGTCTTTTGGTATTTAAACACAGGAGAAAATGCATAATGGAAATGTCTCATGCTAGACTTCTAAACCTCATAATGAGGTTATCAAAGGCTACCTGTTTAGATAAGAGTTAACTAGCATTGCCCATTTGCATTTAAACCACATAGTTCATATATTATAGCTTTTGGCTTCTCAGTATGGGATGCAATGAATGCATCCAGAATCAACATATAAAACATAGCCCCATTGGATCTTATCAAGGGATGAAAAAGAATTACTTAGAATCTGGACATTCTGTTTCT
Organism: Gavialis gangeticus; assembly: GCF_001723915.1. NCBI lineage: Eukaryota > Metazoa > Chordata > Crocodylia > Gavialidae > Gavialis > Gavialis gangeticus. The sequence continues at coordinate 21,634,369 of NW_017728992.1, read as the reverse complement.
GTCCTGAGGGCTGGTCAATGAAAAACATCATACCCCTAGAATGTTTGCGTTGAAAGAAGGGAGCAAAATTTGACCCTGAATTTGTTTACATTAATATAGAACATGCCTTTAGATAAGAAGGGCTGAAAGGGACCTTCAGAGATCATCTAGTACAACCCTCTGCCTGAGGCAATATCATCCCTATCCAAACCATCCCATACAACTGTAATCAACTCTCTATAAGACCATCACCAACCCTGATACCATAGACCTTCTAAGCAGTCAGGGGCTGCACAACCCATAGGCCACACTGGCAGGGGCCAGACACTATGGGGACTATATTAGCAGACCCCCAAGGCTGCATGCTACATGTATGAATGGGTGCTTCCCCACCCCATGGCACTGAGGACACAGGTGGGTGCTCCCCCACCAGGTTCCATTGTGCATAAGCTCTCATGAGCCATATGCAAATGTGAGCAGATGCTCCCCCACCCTGTTGTATTGTGCCAGTGGGACCATGCACCTCTACTGCTTCACAGCATAGCACTTTGCCTGACTTGCAGCTCTCTGTGGATTCCCCCATGGCACAGTGTGACACTGCTGCTCATGCTGGGTCTACTGGCACCATGGGTCTACTGGCACCATGCGCTGAGGTGCTCTGCTTCCTGGGGCAGTGTCAGACAATGGAAATCAGGGGAGAGAGTGGGAGCTCCAAGACCCTGGCTGCTACTCCAGCTGGAGTGATAGGAGCAGCAGTAGCTGGGTATTAACTCCTTGCAAGCTGCAAGTTGGACAGCCCCAATATAGAGGAACAGCTTAGTTACTAAGTAGTGATGCAAATATCTTTTGTTGGCTTGAGGAAACATTGTGAACCTGTGATTGTGGTCTCCTTAAAGCCAGCGCTGGCCCTACTTGTGCCAACTGTAAGATAAGTAATACTTGCCATTCTTGTTGTACTTAGATCTTGCTCTTAAGCAACAGGAACTGGAACACAAACAGATGCAACTGTAAAGAATGTATTATGCTGTAATTACTTGCATCTAAGAAGAATTACTACCCCCTAGTTCAACATGGGGTGGAGGAAAACCACTCACTTTAGATTTGAGAACAAGTTTGGGTAGGTGGAGACTACGGCTTTGACTCTGAACCCAAGCCTGGGTTTGGAGTTGGAGCTGCAGTCACTGTGCCCTGCAGCCTCTGCTCTCCTCTACCACGTATCTTCCCCTTGCAGGTGTGGCCCCTCTTGGGGCCCAGCTTCAGCCTGGGGCAGAGAGCATAGAGCACATGCTGCTTCTAGCCCCAGCATGGCCACATGGGGATGGCTGTAGCAGCTCTGGCCCTGGTTCTGTCCTGCATGCCTGGGCTGGGACCAGAGACAGCATATGCTCTGTGCTCCTGTTCCACTCTGGAGTGGGGCCCCAGCAGAGCTGGAAGGGGAAGGTAAGTGGCTGGGGGGAAGCCAAGTCGGGGAAAAGTGGCAGGGTGGGCCTAATATGGGTGGGAGGCAGGTGGGAGAAATGGAAGTGGGTAGGGCAGCAGGTGGCAAGGGGTAGGGCATGCAGGCATTAGGAGTTGGATCAGACAGCGATGCAGTGAGCGTGGTGGTGGTGGGGAGGTAGCAAGGGCCGGCTTCAGGCCACTCGGCTCCTTTGCCACTTGCCCCACCATCACCTACCTCTCTGCTCCTGCTTTGTATTGCAGTGGGGGAACTATTTGAAGATGGCCCTCCAATTATTAGATTCTTGACATGGAAAATTATAATAAAATTTATAATTTTTCCATGTCTAGAATCTAATTATTATAAGGGACCATCTTAAATTTAGAGCCATGCTGAATTTGAGTAAATATGTTAATTGCTTTCCAGTTGGTATGCAGTATATAGGTGCTAGGATGACATGAAGTTACCTGGCTAAAAAAAGGAAAGCATGGAGCTTTATTTTTCTGATGATGAACTAAATTAATCAGCCCATGCAGTTGGCTCTTATCCTACTTGTCTGAAATGTAGTGTTCCAAGATGTGCAAATCTGTTTTTGCATATGACTAGAAAAATGTCTCAGGGTTGAAGTTTCTTTAATTGTAAGATTTATGCCTGTTTAAGTAGGTGAGCATTAATTTGGACATCATAGCTGTCTGGTTAAATGTGCACTGCAAAGTTAATGAATGACAGCAGTAGATTTTAGCTTATGGGGTGGTGGTGGGGAAGCTTTTGTTTCTGGGACTAAACTATTAAAGAAAAGTTAAATGGGTCACTGGCTAATTGCTGCTACAGTAATGCTGTGTTTTCTAAACCAAAACATGGAAAATCTGCAAGGCATTTTGATTATGTAATATATGGGGATTCTAGAATGCCATATTAAGTGCCTTTTTTAAAAAAAATTCTAGAATAAAATAAAATAAGAATGGTTAGATGCTTCCCATTCAATGGACTAATGCAGGGGTGATCAACCTCCAGCCTGTCAGCCACATCTGGCGTGTGGGACTGCCTCATCTGGTGACACTGCATCCTAGTGCACAGGGCCAGGTGGGGGTGGCATTGGGGCCCAGGGTCCAACCCCAGTGTGGGGTACAGGGAGGGGGCAGTGCCATATCACTGGGAGCCAATCCCAGCATGCAGGGGATTGGAGGGGTTGATGCTGGTCCCCTAGGACCCACTCATGGTGTTCAGAGGGTGGGAGGGGGTGGTATCAGGTTTCTGGGACCCAATCTCTGTGGGAGAAGATGGTAATGAGCCCCCCAGGACCCAATCCTGGTGTACCAGGGTGGGAAGGGGTGGTGATGGGTCCCAGAACGCAGACCAGGGTGGGGGCAGTGTGAGGCCCCAGGGCCTAATCCGGCCCACATTTAGGCCCCACACCACTTATCTGGGTTGTGGGACCAAAAGGTTGAGCATCACTGGACCAATGAGCTCTTAGGTGGCAGATCTAAAAGACAACTACTTTTACCAAGCTTTTCCAACTTGAATGCACATTATCTCACATTGGTAGTTCAGGTTTTCTACCGGAATCCAAGGAACTTTCTATCCGTTTCTTAGGATACAAAATCTGTTATGTATTGAAATTTTGTACGTTTATGTGTTGTTCATTCCTGCCAGTAGGTGAGGGAATTCCATGTTGTGTTCGTCTTCTGTGGCTACCTGCTGTTATACTTGAAAAACATTCAGCTAAGCCGGTGATTCCCAAAGACTGTGCCATGGCATACTAGTGTGTCACAAGAGTAGTGGAAGTGTGTTGTGAAAAATTGGCTGGATGGAGCTCCAGTTGGGCTGGGTTTGTATGGCTGGATTAGGCCTTAGCCACGCCAGCCCTGTGCATTAGAATTAGGCCTCAGATGTGCCAACCACATGCAACTGGATCAGGCCCCAGCCACGTTGGCCCCACATGACTGGATCAGGTTCTGGCAGAGTCAGCCTTGCATGGCTGGATGGGGCTCTGGCTGTGGGGAGGGGTTGGATCCCTCATTACATGCAGGATTGGGCCTGTGGACCAGATCTGGCCCACAGACTGGTGTGTCAAGTCTCCCACCAATTTTAATCCAGAAAAATAGTGCCCCCAAGGCATAAGTTAAAGAAACATAAAGGTAAGCCTTTTGTTTGTACGTTAAAGATGGTTTACCTTGTTGGTCCCTGGCTAATCTCACTGAGAGAAACCAGCTGCTGCAATACATAAAACTGGCAATGAGGATGTGATCCCACTAATCAGAAAATATGCCCGTGCTTTACCCAGCTGCTGCTCTGGAGAAGGAGACTTGTGCTGACTGGGAAGGTCAGATCAGATCTTCCTGCCCACAGAGTTTTCCATGTGGCTGCTCTCCATTCTGGCAACCTTGGGCCACGCTGAAGAATTTGACGTGGCCAGGGCATTGTCCTAGGATTTATATGCTGACAGGATTATTTTCTGTCTAGAAGCTAATCAGATCACTGAAGCTAACCAGAAACATGCCATGCTACTGACTGTCATTGTCTCAAGCTTTTAAAATTGATTAATCACTTATGCACCCAGCGAAGCCCCATTGCAAGTCCCATGATGAAGTCCTTGCAATACTAAAATATCACTTTTCACTGACTCCCTATGAAACCATGAGATGGATACATTGTGACAAACCCAATTAGCTGCCAGGCAAAGGGATTATAGTGTACTCAGTTGGGTCTTTTGCCTAAGACTTGTAATTTTGGTACTACTCTTGAGTCTCTCCTGAGGGATCGAATTGTGTGTGGGATTCAACATGAAGCCCTGCAAGGCAGACTTCTCATGAATCAAAACTTAACATTCACCATTGCTCAGAAAGAAGCATTTGCTCATGATGCTGTATGTCTCTATTCAAAGCAGATCCAGGTGTTGTCCAAGAAAATGACATCAGCTGGGATATGTTAATCACAATCCAAAGGAATTCTCCACAGAAATCACCACCAGTGCACAAGAAAAGAAATTCTTCATTCCAGGGAAGCTGTTATAGCTGTAGGAGGAGTCACAGATGCAGTAGTGTAATGAGTGGTGGGTGACCAGGGCACAGCAGCCTCAGACATCCACTTAGAGTGTCATGAATAGCAGTTGCTGCCTCTGTTAACCTGGCTGGCTCAGCCCTTGCTGCTGCTGCCTAGGGTGCTGACTCTGGCTTTTAGGTCTCTGCACAGATGTGACATGTGGCATTTTCATGCTGCTGAATATCATCACTTCAAGTGCAAGGGTCACATAAAATACATCAACGGAAATGACAATGTAGTGCTAATATAATGAGAATGGCATGAGGGGTAGGTGCAATTTTCAGTCTGCACAAAATTCATCAGATAATTAGTTTGGACTCCATATAATCATCTTGTTTTTCAAGGAAGATAGTATTTTCAGCAGCAAAATATGTTGATGCTTCAGCACCATCTGGTGGGAGAAAAACAATCTTAGCTCAGGAAAAAAAAAAATTTAAAATTTTGGAGTATTTGGATTCCCTGAAATTTTCTAGGAGGCTTACAGAAGAGCCCACCCACTCACAGTTTGGGTCAATTCAGCAGAGCACTAAGGAATTAATATGCCGTAAATTTTAGTGGAATACTTATGCTTCACTTGGACCAAATTTGTAATATCTAACTTAATTTTAAAAATGGAGTAAATATTTTAGGAAGTGAATTGTTAGCACTTGTGAAAGTAAAATATCTGTTGAGCTAAGTTAGGGAAGGAGGCCTCTGAAGCAAACAAGTGTTTTGTTACAGGATATCTGAAGGATCTCAGTATTTTAAATCCTTACTAGGTTCCAAATGCAGGTATTAAAATGAAGTAACATTAATTGAGGGGGACTGGTCAGAGAGGTGTCTTAAAGAAACAGGCAGAGTATCCAAAGGATCTCTTTGTTTCAATATGAAAAGGACAAAGTGTACTCCAGTGTCAGAAGTTTACTAGATTTTTGTATCTATTGGAGTGGGGGAGTTGGGGGAGATTCTCTAAGCTGTTTTTGTTGGTGTTGTTGGGGTTTTTTTTGTTTTTTTTTTTTGGGGGGGGGGGGTTGGGGGAGATTTTTTAAGTTTTTTTTTTTGGGTTTTTTGGGGTTTTTTTTTTTTTTTTTTTTTTGGGGGGGGGGGCAGCCAGGAAATGGTCCAACACCTTCCAGTGCAATATGCATGTGTTTTCCTGCATCTAGTTTATTTTCCAGCATTACAGTTTGTTGTAATGTAAACCATTTTTCAAATTATGCTATATAAAATATATTAGAATGGGGCTGTACTATATTGAAATAACACATGCGTTGCCATGAAAACATGCTAATATTTAAAAGCCATGTATTCAGATTTGGTGTAAATAATGCTAATATCACTTGGCTAATTCCATTTGAATGATGCCTGATGGTACTGAACTGTGAAAACAACAGCATAAAGTATCTCAATGTACAAGCTCAAGATACTGAGCAAAACCAAGGAGGAATCTTAAGATTATTTTTCTTTTGTGGAAGTTGCTTGTGTTCAAAACATTGATTGTTGTAATTGTTTTCTCTCTGGCATAGTAGGAGTCATGGATGGTTCTCAAAACTGCGCCTTTTTATGGCCCCTAGCGTTAAATACTTGAAATGATATTTTTAGTTTGTTAGGCACTTGGCCTGACAGTTTGGCAAAACAAGCATTACTCTGCTAGTCCCCAAAATAGATTGGTTAGGTGAGCCTGTTCTAGTCATTGAAGTTCATGGTACACCTGGACCTTGACAAATAACAAGGATTTTAGCTTTTGAGATGAGGCTATAAAGACTACTTGGGGTAATTCTACCTGTAAAGGAGACCTTAGCTTATGGGTATTACTCAAATTAACATGAAAAGCAAAATACACAAAAATGTATTTACTGTGCTTACTAGAATCCAAGATGAGCTTTCTCCCTTTATTTAACATGATGGGGGGAGGTGGAAGTCCCTTGTTTTGGATTTGAGTGGGACAGCGGGGAGCTGCAACTCAGGGTAAGTGGCAGTGGGGATGGCAGGGGTGCCAAGTGGAGGGGGCAAGTGGTGGCAGGGGGTGTAGGTGCTGGGGGGCACAGTCATGGGAAGCAAGCTGTGCTGGGGACAGGTGGCAGGGAGCAAGGTAAAGTACTGGGGGGGGCAAGAGGTGAGGGGTCAGGCTGCTTGGCTCCCCTACTGTCTGCTCTCCTGCCACTTGCCCTCCTGCTTTCCCTATTACAGTGGTGTTGGGGCTGATGAATTTAAGATGACCCTCTAAGAACTAGATATAACTAGATTCTGTATTTGGAAAATTATAATAAATTCATACATTTTCCATGTGTAGAATCTAATTATGGGGGTGGGTTATCTTAAATTCTAAGTCACCTTGGATTTGGTTAAATACAGTGACTGAAGTTTCTACAAGATATCCTCACTCTATTCTGAAGGTATGTGTATCAACTTTTTGCATGCATTGTCAAAATACACTAATTACTTGCCCACAGAGAAAAGTTCTTAAAGAAATCCTTGTCAACTGCACAGAACTAAAACCTAAAATGATAGTCTGGTACTAAATGTCTACAGCATCAAGTTATGGAGGGATATTATCCTGAATAACCTTCTCAAAATGATTCTCATTCTGGGGCAGAAAAGGGAATTAAACCTAGAACTCTCAAGTGGGATGTTAGCATGCCAACTATTGGACCATACTTCTGCATGAAAAGCTGTTCAGAAGCAAAATGATACTGGCACAGTTAAATGTTGTATTCAAATTCAGTTCATGAGTACAATCTTAATCCTAACAGCAGAAGTGCTTGACTAACAGCACCATACAATCAGACGTATTTCTGAGTGAAAGTGTTAAGCTCCAGTACTATAATTGGGTTTGTAGAGCAGTTTGAAATTATGCTCTAGGACCTGTGTATTAAGGTACCTAAAGGGTAAATCTACATGGGATGTTTACTGTGCAGCAAACTAATTATCTGTACAGTAAATGTCAAGCACCTACATGTGCACCCCTATTAGGCTGGAGTTACTCCGCATAAATACATACATCCTGCTGTGGAGTTTTTTTACTTCGCAGCTGTGCTAATGTAGACACTGACCTGGCTGACTGGGGCATGAAGGTGCTTCAGTGCAGGGGCTACCTGCTGCGCTGAAGCATCCTTGTGTCCCAGCCAGTTCCTCTGCAGCATGTTGAGCTGGGAGGAACAATCCCAGGTAGGTAGACTGACCCCTGGGCCCCCTGCCAGCTGGGGCTGATTTGACCTGGCTCAGCGTGCTGCCCTCCTGGGCACACATGTAAATGTGTGCTCAGGAGCAATAAACTCCAGTGCAATAAAGACCAGAGTTTATTGCATCACATTAATATGCATGTGTAGATGTGCCCAGAGTGAAGAAATTAACTTTGGACTAGTCACACCTGCCCTGTTGTAAAATAGGCCTTATTCCACATAATTCTTGTACAGAGAAAAAAATGGTCTTTGGGTGATGAGTCACTTGGGATATGGAAGTCACTGCAAGTCAATGAGAAGTTTAACAGGAAGAAAATGACTGCAAATGTTTTGAGCATACCTGAAAACTCTGTCCTGGGCTTGTTATTGCACAGGCATGAGGGCGTGTTCATAAATAGGAATTTAGCTTTTTGTTGACCATTTTGTAACGGAAAGTCTCTGCACAGGTTCAGTCCGTGACACATGTAACAAGTTTCAGGGATCAGAAAAAATACTTACCATTTAAGTTAAAAGGCCACAAGCTTCACTATGCATTTCACAGTATCTGCCACTTGATGGCAGCTAACCTCTGTATTATATTGGTTACTATATTAAAAAAAAATCCCTAACCATAGTCAGTTATGAACAAAACCTTCATGGATTTGGGAAAACATGAACTGACTTGCCAGGAGTAATATGACAAGAAATAAATTTTTATTGTGACTTGATGTTTTCTGATATAGATGGATCCTTTTGACTATCAAATGAAACACATTTGTTATCAAGAGGCTTAGTTCATTAGAGTGGTGAAGACTAAATTGGTTTGACCAGTGCATTGTAATACATAAGTATTCCCATCACTTGGCAGTATTTATCTGCTGAATTTAAAGCTTGTCTATGATTTTTTTAAAATAAACTGGCATTAGTGTTCAGTGAGGATGAAGCCTTACAGAAATAGCCTGACAGTGTCTTAAAATAGTAATGTTAGTGCATGGAGAACCAGTTAATTCCTCAGGGGAGCACTGCTTAGGGCTCTCAGCCTTACACAGAGAGCACTGACTCTGAGGCTCTGCCATTTGTTTCCTAACCACCCCATCTTCCCCCAAGTATCCATGGCCCCTCTCAGATGGGTAGGTCCTGGAGAGGGCACATTATCTCTTCAAGGGGAGAGAGTGAACCCAAAGTCGCATGCAGTGCAGCAGGCAGCTCTTTTTGAAACAGAAATCCCCTTTACAGCATTACAGAGAGCCATTGTGCCCCTAAGTTCAAGCACTCTGACAGCCAAAAATCTCCCTAGATGCTCTCTTTCAAATACCTCAGGCTTCATCCTACATATCTCCCTTCCCCCAACTTCTGGACCTCCTCTTTCAGTGTTTCTGGAGTGTACTTGTCTGAAGTTCTGTGCTGATGTCAGAAACAGCAGGGGATCTCTCCAGGTGCTGGACTGATGCCTCAACACAGGCATATTAGCTTATTGCTTGATGATCCCAACAGCTCTGCTTTAAAATGCAATTAACTTCTTTCCCTGTGTACAAGCCACTCTGGAGAACTGAGCCATGCGACATTTAACCCTCTGGCCCTATGAACCCATAAATATCACAACAAAACTATACTATCTCACACATGACTTAAAGCATGTGTGTAGTATGTGTTTATATGAACAAAGAACTTAACTTTATCTTGCTTTCAAATTCAAGTGCTATAATGTACTGTATTTACTTGCTTACCTTACACAACTTTCTCCCCAAAATCATCCCTTCAAAATTGGGGTGCAGGACTTAAGCAGGGAAGCGCCTTACTTTGATTCATGCTTACAGCAGCGGTGGTTTCTGCCTTGCCAGAACCAAGATGTGTGTCTGATTATGGGAGCATGTGGCATGTGAAAAAATATGGTATATGCCTACTGGAACATGCTATTCTGATAAGCTGAAAGAAAGATCAGAGGGGACAGATGGACACCAGAGTGCTAGGCTACCTACACATTTTATAACTACTAAATTTTTCTCCTCTCACAATTTGTGTTGTATATTCTGTAACTTTCTCTTAACCTTCACTACACTAGTTGCTTAGATGTAGATATTTCTTCTCACATTTTCAACCTCCTACTGTGCCTTAAACTTCCTTAATTTCTCATCTTTTTTTTTCTATCTATTCAAATGCAAACCATAATTTTCACTCTTGATACAGTTACTCAATTGACTTGGTTACTTAGGGTTAATTTCAGTGTTTATCCCAGAGTTGTTAACACCAGAAATTTTATACCAAGTCTCATATTACTTGTTCTTAAAGCACACCAGTTCCTGTGTCATCTTAGTTGTTCAAGGGATATCCCTACACCTTTGAGTGGCATAGAAAAGTTTAAAATTGCCTTGGTAAGAGACGCAAAACCAAGCTGGAAAAAGTACAATTAAATATATTTTTAAAGGTGAATCCTTGAGTTTGCAAAGTCCTATGTATGGTCTGTTTCACCACTACCTATTTTGTAGCGATTGCTTGGCTGTATGTTTATTTGAAGCTGTGTATGGCATGCTTTGCTCCAGGCGGGTTTTTTTGTGGATGATTTTAATGTGGAACAGGAACTGGTGTGACACAGGCAGGCTTAGGCCAGTGGCTTTGTGAACAGAGGAGGTTGCTGGACTGGGAACTGGGGAGGGAAGAGAGAGGAGCAATGGAGAGATTACCTGGAGGAGGGCTTTGCTGCCAATGGGTGGGTGAATCCCTGATGTTTTGAGGCGTTTGTAGTGATTTTGTGTTAATTTGGTACCCGTGCCTCACTGTGTATGTTTACAGGGTGCTTTGTTTAAGGTGGGGCTCATGTACACTAAGTCAGGATGAAGAGATAGATGAGGCAGTCTTTTAAGGGATGGTATAATTATCCTGTAACTGAGGTGGGATTTAAATGTCCCCAGTATCTGTTGGAAGACTAATATGGGCAAAACATGAAATGTTAGGCGAGGTCGTAACCTGTGTAGAGGACAACTTCATGTTTTAGAAATGTTCTATAATTTCATAGATGTTGAAACTCACTTGAACCAATAAAGAAAAACTGGTTGAGAATGCGCAGGTAATTAGAAACTTGCAATCAGTAGTAGAATTAGGCGGTTGGGGGTTGGGAGAGATTGGGGCAACTGCGAACTTGGTGCGGGGAGGCAAAAGGCAGGGGGCTTGAAAAAAAAGCAGCTCCTGCTGACAGTCATGCATTCACAATCACCAGGGATCCTGGTTTTCTCTGATTTAAAAAAAAATCCCCAATATTTGGTTAAAAAAAAAAAGTAATCCCAAATCCACATTTTTTCCATGATTTAAACGCAACACTGCTAATATATATGTGTATATAGTGGTGTTTCATTGTGTGTGTGTCTATATGTGTGTATATGTATGTGTGGGTCTGGGTGCGTGCATTTATGTGGGGGTGTGTTTATGTGGGGGTGGGGTATGGGTGTGTATATGTGTATATATGTGTGTGTGTGTATAGTGGTGTTTCATTTTAATCATGGAAAAAAACGGGATTTTTTTAAATCGGAGAAAACCAGGATCCCTGATGATCATGGACTGGCAGTTGCTGCGTCTGCTTTGCCCTGGGCACCTGTGTCCCTACACTGCTGCTTGTGAGGAACAATCATTGTATACAAGTGAAAGGTGAGACTTGACAGACAATCCCTTATAATTGGTAGTGCTGTGAATGTGGAATTGGGAGATGAAAGTTGGAGCAAAGGGAATCGGACTTTTCAAAATAGAAGCTTCTCTCCCTGATTGCAACTAGAAAGCCAAAAAAGCCAACTGCCTCTCTCTCAGTGCCACTGCTGCCCAGCCTGAGTGCAGCCTGGCCCAGCACCCCACTGGGAAGAGCCAGATCCAGGGGCACATACCCCCATTCCATCCTGGGATGCATGTAGCAGTGGGACCCACCTCCCCTGCGTCCCCCAAATGAGCTGCTCATGGCTCTGTCCTGCGTCCTGCCCCATCCCAGCTGGGCAGCACTGGGGGTTATGTATTTGCCCCTCCTCATCCCTTGCCCCACACCCGACTTAGCAGCCAGACCCAGCTGCTCTCCATGCTGCCGTGCTGTGCTCCTGGCTGCCTGAGTGCTGTGCAGCAGCTGTGTGCATGCATGTGGCATTTATTAGCCACATGAGCCAAAAAAGCCAATTGCTGATGCTCTCAATTTTCCTCATATTGGTGCCAATCTGAAATGGGACTGATGTATCAGTGCACTTCTAAAAAACGGGATGGATATGTTCCATGCATTACTTACAAGTACATGTGGTTTTCCTTTCTGATGTAACTTTTTCTAACTGCATGAAGAGAAAACAGCTGCTAAGGGAGATACTGTTTATAGTTAACTATGCAGGAGGTGAGGGTTATAGCATGACCGCGAACAGTGTTATACTTCTTGGCAGTCTTCTTATAAATGTAGCAACAATAATCATTTTGCAGAGTGCTGCAGATCTCAGATTCAGAGAAGCCAAGTGTATGCATCAAGCAAAACTGTGGAGAGGGCTTGGAGAACAGCCCTGCAGTTATCTTACTCAAACTGGAAACAGGGCCCAAGGTTAATACTCTGCCTGAAAGTAAGATGAAAGTTGAGATTGACAGAAAAAAAAGAAGAAAGTAATTGATTATTTGGTAACAAACATGGCTGGAAAGGGAAGGTGAGTGGTGAGCATCAGATACAAAACGCTACATACAAGCTTCCAAAGCTTCGGAGGGCAGAGGTATACGTGACTTGCTGGCACTGCTGGTTCACAACACAGGGCACACGGGTGGTTGGGACTGATTCCAGGCTGCAGCTATAACCGATTAGCTTTTCAGAGTGGGAACTGATCAGTGGAGCTATGGCTGTGCACTCCCAGCCTGAGGGTGGCAAGTCCCTGGGCATCCAGGCAATTATATACATGACACTTTTTTAACTACGTTTTTAATCTGTAACATTCCTTTTCTTATCTTGAAGAATTTCTGGGTTGTACAGCTTCCATGATAAAGTAAGAATTACTAGCATCTCATTAAAATCTTTTTACATTAAAAAAATTATTTGGTTTGGCTTACCAATACAATAGGGACAGAAATTACACAAGCCAGTAGAAGTGATTGGACACTGGTCTAAATTTGTAACAGAATAGAAGTTCAGTGCACATTGACTGATTTCAAAATAGCGGTATCCAGTTTAAGATAGTATTGGATATAAAACCAACATGCGGGTTCAGCAAACCAGGGTTTATTGCATAGTAATGGGCAACTGAATCAGACTATTTAGCAGCACACCACACACTTGTATCATACACTCGTCATGCACACCATTCACACTAAATCGCCTATCCACAGCTCTTGGAGTCACGCTGTGATGGCGAGACACAGGCTTCTTCAAGGCAATGTCCAGTCAAGGGGAGCACCGACTCTCTCGTTCTCTTGATGTGCAGGTAGGTTGGTGTTGGTGGTCAGGGCTCTCATCAGGTTGTTTTTTCACTGCCTTTTTATCTCTTTTTTTGGGCAGACTTCAACCAAAGCCTGGAAACTTCTGGAGGCTTCTTTACCAGTCACGATTCACCCTTTCACATATGTTTATTTTGGATTCTTTTACCAGTTAAGTGTTGTCTTTTACATTCCCGTCTGTTTTTCAGTCCCATGTTATACCATCTCCATATTCCTAAGACTCCTGTATCTTATCTTGTTACTTAGTATGGCTGGTTCATACCAGCCTCTATTAAACCATTGCTTTCACATCATTCACAGCACACAGACTTACACAGACTCACTTGCTGCTTTTAAAATGGTTCACACAGTTAAGATGGCTACTTAGCATAAGCAAATGGCTTGCTTAGCATAAGCATTTATAAGCAAAATCATAGTGTAAGTATAACGTATTTTAAACAACAATAGCATATTCCAAAATATTTTTCAACAATAGACCTGGATAGAGGTAATATCAAATATAATCACTTTTTAGGCCACTTTAAAGATCAAAGTTTACTTTATTGAACTTCGGTTCCAGATCCCTTCCTGACACAAATAAAGTTGCAATCCCCCGGCATCACAGGATGCTTTCTGGCCCCTCCCATAAATCCCACCCCCAGGGTGGGTGAGCTAATGTCCACCCCAGCTCATCTGTTCCAGTTGAGCTACGAAGCCCCAGCCCTAGCCCCAGGCTGTCACAGAGCTGAGGCAGCAAAGCCCAGCCCAGCTGGTAAACAGCTGCAACAGGCAATGGAGTAACTTGGCCTAGGAGATAGCAGCAGGGTCATGAACTTGTTTTAGGTTGCCTTTTTCAACTGATCCAAAATACTCTGTCTTCAGTGTTCTGTTGCTATTATCTTTTTGTTTTGGAAGATGATTTGCTTGAATCTCAAGGCTGTCGGGTGAACTACAGAGTTGCGGTGAATCTAAGGCTAGATTAGTAAGCTTTCAAAGGATACCATGTGACCACATGTAATGTTTCAAAAATCATAGTTTCATAGTTTCTAGGGTTGGAAGGGACCTGA
>NW_017728992.1:21619577-21619777 GCF_001723915.1 Gavialis gangeticus | reverse complement strand
CCAGTCCCTGCTCAGGAAAATGGAGGCAAAGAAATCATTGAATAGGTTAGCTTTGTCGTCTGGTGTGGTGACCAGATTTCCTAGCTTGTCCTGCACGTTATTTGGAACCTTCTTTTTGCCCCCTATGTATTTAAAAAAGGACTTCTTGTTGTCCTTGATCCGGGAAGCTAGTCCCAGTTCCATCTCCACCTTGGCCTTCC
>NW_017728992.1:21612357-21618818 GCF_001723915.1 Gavialis gangeticus | reverse complement strand
TTTCCTCCCTGTCCTATCCCTCCTGTACAGCCTATAGCCCTTGATATTCACTGCCCAGTCATGCACTGGGTCCCACCACGTTTCACTGAACCCCATTATGTCTGGGTTGGTGTCAGCTAGCAGGAGGGTAAGTTCCTCTTGCTTGTTTCCCATACTACGAGCATTTGTGTAGAGGCATTTGAGGCCTTCTGTGGATGTGTGCACTGGCTCCCTACTTCTGGTGTTACCCTGGCCCCTGTTGCTTACCTGTGTATATGTTCCGCTCGTCGGTCTAGGCTGGGCTGTACTTGTGGGTGTTGCTTGGTTTGGCAGTCCAAGTCTTTCTCCGCCCTCATCTTCCCCTTCTCCCAACGGGCCTAGTTTAAAGCCTGCTGGAGGAGATCCGCCAACCTAGAAGAAAACACATGCTTACCTTTAGGGGAAAGGTGGAGCCCATCCCATCCAACCATGTCTCTTGTTGTGATGTGTGGGTCATTGTCGAGGAAGTCAATTAGCAGCTCAATCTTTAGACAGGTATCCTTTTACAATACTGCTCCCATATTCTTCCTGTGTTAAGAAAATGAATTAGTGATTCTTGATGTGTAGAAACAGAAAATGATTATATCCTGGGGGTTTAAGTTGGATGCACTTATTTGGAAAGGAAAAATGACCGACTACTAGGGTGTAAGATGAGGAATTTACGTGAACGTGAGAGAACTTGAGCAGGATCAAACAGGAGTCTGAAGATGCCATTGAAAAGTGACTTCTCTGGAAAGGTAAAATAATACTGGAACGGGATCAAATTGATCAGCTAAACTTACATGCTGATAGAAGGGTTTAAATGGCCTGCAGAGCTAATGTTCAACAGAAGTACTTCTAAAAAGAGTGTGCAAACTTGCCTGTAACTGAAATATATAGTATGGCATTGCATTTTAGGGTACAGAGGACTATTCTTTAGAAATTTGAATTTGAGCAGGTTTTTTTTTTTTTTAAATTCTCCTTAAACACAGTGACCACCACAAACTTCATTCACCAAAGTGCCCCAGGGGAAAACCATGAGCAATGGCATTAACTCCTAGAAGAAGTTTTCAGACTAGATATAAGGAAAAACTTCATGGATCATGTGACCAGACTCTGGAATAGACTTCCAATGGGGGTGGTGCAGGCACTTAACCTGGAGATTTTCAAAAGGAAACTGGATGCAGACCTTGCTGGGGCTATTTGACCCCAGTCGTCTTTCCTGCCCAGAGCAGGGGGGCTGAACCTGATGATCTCACAAGGTCCCTTCCAGCCCTAAACTTCTCTGAAACTGTGAACTTAAAGTTAGGAATTGAGCATCTAGGGGTGCCTACAGATGTTAGGGCCCTAATCTAACTCAAGGTGCTTTACGTAAAGTGCCATGAGTTAGAACCCTTCCCCCTCCCCCGAGCCAACAGATGTTTACCTGTTGGGTTGCAGGACCAGGGGTCAGGAGCCTGCTGGCTTGGTCCAGCTTCCCCCTGGGGTAGCTGGGAGGCCCATGAGTTGAGTGGGGGATACCTTCCTCCGCTGCCTGCCTGGGCCCCCTGACAGTGGCAGCATGGAGCTGCTGGCTACTTTGAATAGCCAGAGCTGGGGGGCGGGTGGGCAGGGTAAAACTGAGCACCCTTGTCTTGCAGGCCTGGCCAGGCTCCCCCAATACCCCAGCTGGGATAAGTGAGGGAGTGGGCCACATGGTGAGGGGGCTCTGCCCCCCCCCCACACCAGGTCTGACAATTCAAAGCAGCTGTCAGCTCCATGCTCACTGTTCCAGTCAGGTTTCCCTCCCCCTCCTTCCTCTGCTGACAGCCCTGGGGGTAAGGCTGGGCTGGTGTTTGCCAGCAGGAGCACAAGCCCAGCTCTGCAAAGTCAGGGGAAAAAACTAACTCTGGAAGGAACACAAGTTTCATAGTTGGTAGGGTTGGAAGGGACCTAAGCAGATCAAGTCCGACCCCCTGCCAAGGGCAGGAAAGAATGCTGGGGTCAAATGACCCTGGCAAGGTGTCTATCTAGCCTCTTTTTGAAGACCCCCAGGGTAGGAGTGAGCACCACTTCCCTTGGAAGTTGGTTCCAGATCCTAACCGCCCTGACTGTGAAGTCGTGCTTCCTGATGTCTAGCCTGAACCTACTCTCAGTCAACTTATGGCCATTATTCCTCGTTACTCCCAGTAGTGCTCAGGGGAACAGGGACTGCTGGTCCCCCTTGGCCAGTTTATAGATGGCCACCAGATCCCCTCTCAGCCTTCTCTTGTGGAGGCTGAATAGGTTCAGGTCCCATAGCCTCCGCTCGTAGGGCCTGCCTTGCTTCCACGTGATCATGTGAGTGGCCCTCCTCTGGACCACTCCTGAAGTGCAGCGCCCAGAACTTGACACAGTACTTGAACTGTGGCCTGACCAGTGTTGCATAGAAGTGGAGGCTCACCTCCTTCGACCTGCTTGTGATAAATCTGTGGATGTATGACAAGGTGCGGTTAGCCTTCCTGACCGTGTCCCCACATTGGCAGCCCATGTTCATTTTGGAATCAGTAATGACTCCAAGATCCTTTCCTGCTTCTGTGCTGAGGAGAAGGGAGTTCCCCAGTGTGTAGGTATGCTACTGGTTCTTCCTCCTCAGGTACAATAACTTGCACTTGTCAGTATTGAAACCCATCCTGTTCTCATCTGCCCACCCCTGTAACCTATCCAGATCTAGTTGCAGCCTGTCCCTCTCCTCCAGCGTGCCCACTTCTCCCCACATCTTAGTGTTATCCATGAATTTGAACAAGGTGCTTTTCACCCCCTCGTCCAAATCACCGATGAAAATATTGAACAATGAGGGCCCAAGGACTGAGCCCTGGGGGACCTCACTGCCCACATCCCTCCAGATCGAAAAAGACCTGTCCACCACCACTTTCTGGGTATGGCTCTCCAGGCAACTTGCAACCCATCTAACTGTGTAGGCATCGATGCCACAATCGCCTAATTTTTTAATGAGGATGGGGTGAGAGACTGTGTCGAAGGCCTTCCTAAAGTCCAGAAAGACTATGTCCACCGCGACACCTGTATCCAAGGATTTTATGATCTGGTTGTCCCGGGAAGCAGAGCAGTAAATGGGACTCACCTGCAGCTCCCGATGAGAGACACACGAGGCGGAGGGAGGAGCCTGCGTGGCTTGTTAGCCGCCTTTTTATCCAATTACACCCAGCCAGTGACGTCAGGAAGAGACGCCGGTCAGCAGGGATAAAACGGCAGCTGCAGCTGTGGAGGGGGCGGATAGCCCCAACCGGGGAGCGACCATCAGCCCTGTTGGTGAGAGGAGCGGCGGCAGCGGCGATGACGGCGGCAGCAAGCAGCGCGGGCCAAGAGAGCCAGCGGAGACACAGACGGAGGAGGAATGGATCCCTCAGCTGGAGACTGCCCCAGACGACGAGGGAGCTGAAGGGACGGAAGCTGGGAAGCAACGTGACCCACAGGTGGGGTGCCGGAACGATGGCACGCAGAGACAGCCGCACCAGGGAGGAGACACCTCAGGAGAGCCCCAAGGGGGTATAGTTGGGGCGGGCATCGCCGCCAAGTCGCTGGGGTACTAAGCAGGAGGAGGGATCGGGGGAAGCAAGTGGCCAGGGACGGGCCAGAAGGGAGCTGAGGAGGGCTCGGAGTAGATGGCTCAGCAAGTAACGAGACTCTGAGCAGCCAGCATTTCTTTTGAGGTTGTTTTGTTGGTTAACTCTGGCTGGGGAAGAGAGGGCTAGGGGCAGTGTGCCTGCAGAGTGAGGCTGAAGGGGGCCTTGGTGAGGCCAGAGTTTTATTTGGAGTCTCCGTTCCTTGAAGGGAGGGGAGTAGGCAAGGTGGGCTGTGGGTCGAGCTTACTGGGGTCACCATGACGGGGTCATGGCCACTTAGGGGCAGGTCTGGTGGTATCATTCCACGGTTGGGGGGAACAAGACCAGCAGAGGAAGGACACACTGAAGGTGGCGTGAAGCCAGGGTGCAGGGGTGACGGAGCCCCGTGAAGTGACTGCCGAGGGATCCTGGGCCACGGAGTGTCCCGCGAACTGACCCCTTACACTGAGGAACATCAAGTTGTGGCGGGCAAGAACGGGGTTGGGGACACGGAGAAACGAGAGCTACTCTGACACTGACAAGATCCCAACAGGTGTTTGACATCTACCTGCAAGGCTAAAACCACCTGAGAGCGGGTAATTGAAGCCCGGCGGTTACGCTGGTCATAGAAGGCCACCAGATTGGTCTGACAGGACCTGCCTTGAATTAACCCATGTTGGTTGCTCCTAAGCATGATCTCCCCTGCTGGTCCCTCGCAGATGTGATCCTGGATAATTTTCTCAAAGAGCTTCCCTAGGACCGAGGTAAAACTAACAGGTCTGTAGTTTCTGGGTCCTCCTTCCTCCCTTTTTTGAAAATGGGGACCACATTGGCTCTTTTCCAGTCCTCTGGCACCTCACCAGAGCACCATGAGAGATCGTAAAGCTGAGCCAGGGGTCCCGCAATGACCTCTGCTAATCCCCTCAGCACTCTGGGGTGGAGATCATCAAGACCTGCTCATTTGAACATGTCTAGTTCCATCAGAAGTTCCCTGACTAGGTCCTCACTGACCCTGGGCCTGGCAGTGCCTCCTCTGGGTCTGTTGGGGATCCTGGTGTGGGGGATGCCCTGGTCCCTGCTCAGAAAAATGGAGGCAAAGATATTGTTAAAGAGGTTAGCTTTGTCATCTGGTGTGACCACCAGATTTCCTAGTGTGTCCTGCAGAGGCCCTATGCTACCCAGTACCTTGTTTTTACCCCCTATGTATTTAAAAAAGGACTTGTTATCCTTGGTCCGGGTCACTAGTCCCAGTTCTGTCTCTGCCTTAGCCTTCCTAACAGCCCCCCTACAGTCTTGAGCAATGGAGGTATAATCCTCCTTGGTGATGGCCCCTCCCTCCCATTGTGTGTATGCCTCCTTTTTAGCTTTGAGACTGTAGGAGGGCGCTAAGGTGCCTGCTACTTGAAGAGCAGGAATGGCCACCAGGTGCTGGTTGCCAGGGCAACTAGGAGGAGCTAGGGGCCCACGCCTGTTGAGTTAGCTGACCGGAAGGGGCAGAGCTGACTTCTGTAAAGCACAGGCTAGAGGCTGAGAGAGGGGTTCTCGGCTGGCAGCCAAGGAGAAGGAAGACTGCCTGACTAAGCAAAGGGGAAAGGCCTGAACATGAGCAGTCTGTTATGCTAGTGAAGGATGGAGCACCTGCGGAGGACGACTCAAAGGAGGTTAGCTGAGTGGTTTAGCTTTGTGTTATAGCCCAGGGTCTTGTGTTATTGTTTTGTTGTTGTTGTTGTTGTTGTAAGACTGGAGGACCAGGCGAGGCTATAAGGGGATGGAGGAGGCCTCATAGGGGAACTATGACAGAGTGGGTGCCCCAGCTCCCAGAGAGAGAGAGGTGGGCAGTGTGGGAAGCCCAGAGGGAGAGGGTGGGTAGTGTGGGAAGCCCAGAGGGAGAGGGTGGGCCGTGGGAAGGCATCCAATAAGACTGAAGAACGTCTGGTACATCTGCGAGGCTTGGGGCATGGTACGGGGGGTTGGAGCCATGCAGAGTCCATAAGTCTGGGGTGCACCTGAACCCCATTCCAGAAATCGGCCCAGTATAGGACAGGAGAACCGTGGCCAGGAAGACTAAAGGTAGCCTCCCTATAATACAGTAAGACCAAAGACATGGCAGGCGAGATTGCAAGGTCCGGATAGGCAGCTTGGCGCAGTGGAGAGGGTAACTAAGGGGGAGCACGGCGATCCCGAGTTCCCGTCCTGTCACAGAAACGTTCCTGGATGCTTTTGGTGAGCCATGGGGGCTTTTGAGCACTCTTGCCCCCTTTGATCCACATTGACATTGTCACCCTTTGGGCTTGGAGGATTGTCTCCTTAAGGAACGACCACTCTTCCTGGATTCCCAACTCCCCTCCCCTCCCCTCTGGGACCTCAGTTACCTAAAGTACTCTGCTTTAGAGCACCTTAATCAAATACCTCATTTGACTAGGGTTATTTTTTTTGCACGGACAGCCATTTTAAAAGCACTCTGCAGACATGCACCTGTATTAAGTCATGGTTGTAGAGTGCTTTTAGGGGCCCAATCGTGTGAAAAATGTAACTTATGTAAGCACCCTAGATATCTTTAGCAGAGGTGCAGGGTCTCAGTCCTAATTCTTCTTCTGTATCTATTGACATGGGCCATCCTTCCTTTGAAAGATACAATAGTTGTGAGATATCATAGGTCCAGAGGCAGGATCTTGTCTTAAATATCTTATTTTGGGGATATACATGGTTGATACATGGCAATACTGCCAATAATAGGAGTGGGAATGTTTGGATCATTAAGGCCTATGACCCAGATGTCATAGGGCTAACAGAGATGTGGTGGGACTCGTCCCATGACTGGGCAGTTAACATTAGGGGCTATAGGCTGTACAGGCGTGATAGAGAAGGAAGGAAAGGAGGGGG
>NW_017728992.1:21609143-21611406 GCF_001723915.1 Gavialis gangeticus | reverse complement strand
GCCCGCTGGCATAACAAGGAGTAATGGGCACAAGTTGATGGAGAGGAGGTATAGATTGGACATCCGCAAAAACTACTTCACAGTTAGGGTGGCTAGGAGCTGGAACCAACTTCCAAGGGAAGTGGTGCTGGCCCCTACCCTGGGGGTCTTTAAGAAGAGGCTGGATGCCTACCTGGCTGGACTCATTTGAGACCCGTTTTTGTTTTGGGGTTTTGTTGTTCTCCCGCCCTGGTGGGGGGTCGGGCTAGAAGATCTACTAGGTTCCTTCCGACCCTAAATCTATGAAACTATGAAACTATCTATAAGGCCAGCAGATAACTTCTGGGGAAGCAAGTTGGTTGTATGCATCATGACTATCATAAACTGATCTGGACAGATCATCTTTTAAGCTTTTGCAAAAAATCTGTGCACCTTTTGAGAAATGGTAGTTTCAAGCTGTTTTTAAGATATTGTTCCTGTAATGCCACTGAAGAAATAGTTTCTTGACTATTGTATTCTCCACTACTGTTGACTCAGGATATTGTGAAATTCCATTGGGGTCATGCTATAGTGAGGTAAAATGTTAATCAGAGATTTTTTTTGAGGGGAAGGGTTCAATGGCCTTTTGGGCCACTATGTACTAATTCCCAGCTTTTCTATCCTTGAAGAGCAAAAATGATTTAGGTGTTGATAATTTACTTAACACCTGGACATTTTTAGCTCTTAGTATTACAATTCCTAAAACACTGTCAAATTTTGGGGCTAAGGGAACATTTATGGCTGAATATTATGATAATCTAACACTTAGGGGTAGCAGAAACCTAATTGCAAGAATAGCTTTACAAGTAGATAATGGAGGAGTTGTTTAGCTAAGCAACTCAAATAACCTGGATGCACTACACTGCTAAGGAGACAAGTTGGCAAAGGACGTACCTTAAAAAAGTACCTATTATGATTGAAACTATGTTTTGTTTTTTTAATGAAGCATTACTGCTTAGTTAAGTCTGAAGTACTTCATATTCTACCATCTGCTATATGAATAAAGCTCATCAGAAGGTGCAGAAGCAGTTATACACAGCTATTAATTGCCTTTGAGTTTATAAAGAAACATTAAATCTTTGTTAACTGTATACCAAGTTAAGTTTTAATCCTTTGGGATTGGGGAGATGAAGACTGTGAAGCATCAATAAAGTCCTGATCACTTGGACTACTTAGCATTAAAGCCTTGATTCTTGAAGGTTTTTAGGTATTTAAATATCGATGTCATGAGCAGGGATCCAGGTTTTCCATTTCCCATGGAAAAATAGAGAAAACCATGGATTTTACCTTTTTACCAGAGACACATGTGGATTTCTCATTTTACCAGAGAAACCCATGGATTTCACAGTTTTGCAGTGAGCCCTCTGCAGGCTGGCAGAGTTCCAGCCTGCAGGGGGCTGGGAGGCAGCGGGAGGAGGGCAGCCAGGCAGCCGGTGCTATGTGCATGTAAATGGCCGCCAGGCAGCCTGGAGAGCAGCTCCCACAGGTAAGTGGGGGTGGGATTAGAGGCCCCCATAGGGGGGGCATGCACTCCCAGGGAGCAGGGGGACCTATGCTCCCCAGATCTGTGTGCAGAGCATGGGTGTGGGTGCAGGCTGCCTGCTTCAGTCTTGGGCTACTGCCCTGCTGCCCTCCCCTGGGGCTTCTGCAGCACAGCTTGTGCAACCCAGAGCTCCAAAGAACAGCAGGGCCATGCAGGAAAGCTGCTTGCCACTACAAGCTCTGCACTGCCCTGGCAATATCGCCTGTGTGCAACCCCATGCTGCTGCTGCCACGTGCATAGGAGATGCATTGCCAGGGCAGTGTGGAGCTTGAAGCAGTGAGCAACTTTCCTGTGCAGCTGTGCTCTGCTCTGTAGTGCTAGGTCTCAGGTGCCAGGCTGTGGAGGCCCAGGGGTAGGGCATCGGGGTGGGAGCCCACAGCAGGCAGTGCACAGCCCCTGCCCTGCACACATTTGGGGGGCATGGGTCCCACTGCCCCCTGGGAGTATGTGCTCTGGCAGGGAGCCAGCCCCCCACTTCCTGCCTGAGCCTGCAGCAAGCAGGCATCAGGCGGGGGGAGGGGAGGGGAGAGGAAGGAGGGCACTGCTTTGCTGCAGCAGCTACCACCTTCTGGCAGGAGCTGGGGGTGTGGACCCAGGTCCCTGGCCTCATATCCCTGGCAGCTGGGGGATCAGGAGCTGTGGGTGGGGGGATGAGGGGCAGGAACAGGGCTTTGGGGAGGGAGTAAGGGGCATGAGCATGGC
>NW_017728992.1:21603659-21604143 GCF_001723915.1 Gavialis gangeticus | reverse complement strand
ACCTGGTGAGGGGGCTGTGGGGCAGGGAATGGGGGGGTATCCAACAGGAACAGGGGGCTCTGGAATGAGAGAGCTTTCATTTAAATCACAGATTTTGTTTTTTAATCAGAAAATTTGCAGTTTTTTTAAATTGGGGAAAATCAGGATCTCTGGTCATGAGGAGGTAGACAACTACATAAATTGAATATCTTGGCTTCAGTATGTAGCCCACTAAAATGTGTTATATTAGCTGTATAAGTAAATATTTTGATTTTTATTGTGTCTAATGCTGATTCAAGAATTTAAAGTTATACCACTTCTGAGATTATTAGAGGTAAAATTAACAAGGCAGGACAAGATAGAATCAAATGTGGTAGGTGTAGAAAAATGGAGAACAGTCAAAATACCTCTTATTTGTACAAGAGGGGAAAGAAACAAGTCTGCAGTCAAGAACTTTGGAGGAGGTTTTCTTTCTTGGTTGCTATATTACTTAAACAGGCGTTGC
>NW_017728992.1:21598412-21598659 GCF_001723915.1 Gavialis gangeticus | reverse complement strand
GTCCCACTGCCCCCTGGGAGTATGTGCTCTGGCAGGGAGCCAGCCCCCCACTTCCTGCCTGAGCCTGCAGCAAGCAGGCATCAGGCGGGGGGAGGGGAGGGGAGAGGAAGGAGGGCACTGCTTTGCTGCAGCAGCTACCACCTTCTGGCAGGAGCTGGGGGTGTGGACCCAGGTCCCTGGCCTCATATCCCTGGCAGCTGGGGGATCAGGAGCTGTGGGTGGGGGGATGAGGGGCAGGAACAGGGCT
>NW_017728992.1:21578019-21593412 GCF_001723915.1 Gavialis gangeticus | reverse complement strand
TTTTTAATCAGAAAATTTGCAGTTTTTTTAAATTGGGGAAAATCAGGATCTCTGGTCATGAGGAGGTAGACAACTACATAAATTGAATATCTTGGCTTCAGTATGTAGCCCACTAAAATGTGTTATATTAGCTGTATAAGTAAATATTTTGATTTTTATTGTGTCTAATGCTGATTCAAGAATTTAAAGTTATACCACTTCTGAGATTATTAGAGGTAAAATTAACAAGGCAGGACAAGATAGAATCAAATGTGGTAGGTGTAGAAAAATGGAGAACAGTCAAAATACCTCTTATTTGTACAAGAGGGGAAAGAAACAAGTCTGCAGTCAAGAACTTTGGAGGAGGTTTTCTTTCTTGGTTGCTATATTACTTAAACAGGCGTTGCTGATAAGGAAACAAAGATTTCTGTTTACATAAGGCCTTAGTTGTATTAAGGTTAAACAGAAAACTAGACAATGTTAAATGACTGACTGGTGTAAGTAGTTACATTGGCATTCACATAACTAAGCAAAACAGTGTTGTATATAAACAAAATTACCTTAACAACACAGAAGTGGGTTGCTAGTTGTATTGTCATAGCCCTCATGCTTCATACAGTGAATTCTGGTGTTTAGAGATTGGTTTCTCCAACAGTTCACTTTGGACTACAGCTGGTATAAGCAACTAGCAATATTTGCTTCAAGAAGCAGCAACCTGATGCTGGAATGCTGCTGGTTCTTCAAGAGGCCTCTAAAAGGAAAAAATAAAGCCTATCCCTCAAAAATCCAAGTACAAAGGAGAAAGGAGGAAAAAACGGAAGAACAACAGAAACTCAAACATCTTTTTTTATGCCTCATTCAAAGAAAACTAGTATCAATTGGCAGTTATTGTAAGCTACGCTTGTTCATAACATGTTCAGGGCTGGAAGAAAACAACTTTGGAAACAAAGTATTGGCAGAGTTTTAAAGGTATGGAAAACTAAAGTGTGGACTCAGTTTATACTTTAAGGCTAAGTAGAATCTGGTGATTTGATATTTGAAAGTGCCTGGGTGCAGTGAGAAATATTGGAATTTAAATTATTAAAAGAGTAGAAAATGAATTGTGCAGTGAATTTTTAAAAAGAGCAGTGAATACATACTTGAATTAGAAATGACTTATGACATTGGACAGGCAATTGCATCTAACTAAAGCACATTTGCTTATGTCTGAGAAGTGAACACTTCCCAATATTAGGAGGAGAAAATTGTTAATTATTCTGAGTGCTTCGGGAAGTATAGACAGAAGGGCTAGGGACAGACATTACACATAAACCGGTTTAAGTGATCAACAACTGGTCTAAACCTGTAACAGAATAGATGTTCAGTGCACATAAACCAGTTTGAAAATGATGAAACTGGTTTTTGATAAACCTGGTTGAATGTAGTATCGGACTTAACTGATTTGAGTCAAACCAGTTTATGCAATGTCTGTCCCAGATCCCTTGGTGGTTTAAATTAAATCAGACTCCCCTAGCATCCTGACATACTCTCTGGGCTGGGTGGGGTGCTCCGCTCCATAGCAAGGCTGGCCCCTCCCCTCTGCTCACTGGCTGGAGTTCTGGCAGAGACTGCAGGTACAGCAGGGTCTTCCCTTGCCCCCCCCCCCCTTGCTGCTCAAGCAGGAATCCCCCCACCTCCCTCTCTCCCATCTCCCACAGCATGGACCCCAGCCCCGCGAACCCAAGGCACGTGGTATGCTAGCTAATGCTGAGAGGTGTCTGTGTGCGTGTCTCCAATTTCACTGGGACAGCCAGACAGAACAGTGTCCACTTAAGGCTTTTCGGAGCTAATGAACAGGTCAGCTGGTAATTCCTTCAGCGGAAAAAGCTGGTTAAGAGCTTGAACTGTTGTTTCACTGATGGGGTGCCAAACACTGTTATCACTTCCCTGCTGGCTTTGATTGCCTGTCAGTTTTCTGCAGACAGTATAAAGAAGCAGGGAGGGAGATTGAAAAGCTCTGTATCATCATCAGACGCGTGCACTGTACCTTCCCCCCTGCCTCCCATTTTGCCTTAGAGTGCTAGCCGGGGACTGGGGTCTGGCAACACTCCCACCCACTAAGCAGGCAGTGGGGAGAAGCCTGCCGTGGTGGAGGCAGATCTCCCTATTCAGTCTTGCCAGGGTCTGGTCACACACCCCCTCAGCTCAGCGCTAAAGAAGGGAAGGGAGGGCTGCTCTAGTGCCCCCTGCTTTCTAGCGTGAGCCATAGCAGGCATGTGCCTAAAATGTCCTCAGTCCAGAGAGAATGTCTGTATTAGGCCTGTGTGAAGCGGCTAGTATTTGATTCAGATTTGGCCGATTCGGGGGACAGTGATTCGATTTGGTGATTTGAATCACTGTCCCAAATTGACTTGGCTGAATCTGATTTGGAAATTCAGCTGATTTGGCAGTAGCTAAATCACCAAATTACACAGGCTCCATCCCCTGCCTGCTCTCAATAGCTGCCCCGTCTGCCCCAGCACCCATCTCTTCGAAAAACAAAAAGCTGCACTCAGCAGCTGCTGCCAGGTGTGTGTGTGGGGGGTGATCCCTGCTTCCCCCTGTTGCCCCACACAGTGTGGGGGGCTCTGCCATGAGTCCCTGACCCCTGTCCACTGTCCCAGCCCTGCCCCATGGCTGCCCCACCTGCCCCAGCTCCTGGCCCTTAAAAAAAAAAAAACAAACCAAAAAAACCCCCCCCAAAAAACCAACAAAGTTCTCCCCACCCCAACTCACTGGCCTGGGGGTGATCCTCACTGCACCCTACTGCCCCACAGTGTATGGGGAGGCTCTGTTATGAGCCCTCAGAAGCCCTGAGGCTGCTTCAGCACCCAGTGAGTGCAGGTTTCTTTTTGTTTTGTTTTTTTTAAAGGGCCAGGAGCTGGGACAGGTGGAGCAGCCATGGGGCTTGGGAGAGAGTGGGTGGGGATCAGGAGGCTCATGGAAGAGCCTCTCACATGGTGTGGGGCAGTGGGGATTGCCCTCCCACATGGCAGAACCTGGTGAGTTGGAGGTTTTTTTAAACAGGGAGCTGTGGCCAGGTGGGGCAGCCATGGGGGGAGGGGCTGGGACAGTGGGCGGGGGTCAGCAGGGTTGGGGGAGCAGGCAGGGGATGGGGCCTGGCAGGGGTCTCCCCATGGTCTCTTCCCCACTCCCCCAGTCTCCTCTCCCCTCTCCCCTTACTTACCTGGAGCCAGTGGGCATTGCCTGATTTTTCCAAATCGATTTGGAGACCTTTGAATTGATTTAGACCTTTTAATTGTTCCTCTGATTTGATTTGGATTCAGAGACTCGGCTGCCGAATCAGGCCAAATCTCCTCCAAATCGAATCAGCACCTGAAGCTTCACACAGCACTGGTCTGTATGGCTACAAACTGGTTTAGACTAGCCAGGTTAGACTAACCTGCAAAGGTTGTATCAATTCAGGCTTTTTGAATGTCTGTCCCTACCCAAGGTGCTTTTCATAACTGCCTTAACTACATCAGGATTTTCCAAATCTATTTATATTTCAAGGCTTCTTAGTGAAGGGTCATACTTAGAAGTGTATTAATTGTGTAGTGCCCCTTATGGAATTTTATATTTGTAAACACAAGTTGCACAGCAAGAGTTGTATAGCAATTATTTTGGGGAGGGGTGGATTTCTGTACATTAAGTGGATGACTGAAGTGATTTTATGACTTACAAGCCTAAATTAAAGTTTCAGATAAGAAACTTAAACTATAGTTGAGGTGAGTTCAGTAAGAAAATACACCTTATAGGTGTACTTTAAGAGAACAGGACATGTGCATAAGTAATAATACCTTCCTGTGACATAAGAACATTAAATAGAGGCCACATGATACTCAAGATTGTAACGTTTTAATTGAGGAGAATTTTAATATGATTTCACTTGAAACCAACTTATGTAAGAAAGTAAGTCTTGAGGCAATAAAAACTGACTGGTCTAAAGGGGAAAAGAACAAGATGGAGTCTGAAGATGTAGTGTTCAAGTACTGATCTTGAAGCTGTGAAAATGAGAAACAATTCAGTGCTTCTTACAGAAAATATGTGTATTGATAATGCAACTGAATAAGTTGCATTCATCTGTGAAGCCTCAACTGGTGATATCTGGGCTGCCTATTGGAAGTGTACAGGGGTTGCTTAGATTCACTGATTAACTGTACTGACTTCAGACCATCAGTGAGAGTTCAGGGGTTCTGCATGACAATTGTAGCAGTGTGCACATAGATTCAGTTTTGTGTGTGCCTTGGCATAGTTGTTTGTGTTACATAGAATAATGGCATATAACATACACATATTGAGTGGAGCTGCTGATTGTGGATTGGCTTTAAGTGCATTAACCAGGCAGTTGTATTCTGGCCAATAATATCTTGTTCTCATTGTTGGGATTTACAAGGGGGTGTAAATAACAAGTGAGAGATTCAAGAATCTGAAGTTCTCAATGTACATGTAAGTGTGTCTTTAATGCTCTGCTGCTGAGACAACTACTGTTCACACCACTGTTCAGCAGATAGTGCTTAGCGATTGTTAAAGCACAATTAACTCTTAAATGGAACATGAAATACGAACACAGACAACTCAGTGTCCTAAAATCAAAGTCTAACTTTACTAATACAACAAGTATTATCTCAGCATTTTGTATATTTAGAGAGAGAAAAAACATGTATTATGATTTCACCCAATCCCAAATGTTACTTTGCCTCACAGAAAAGATGACCACTCAGTTCCTGAAGCAAAGGGTGAGTCATTGGCTGGGATGATCCAGACAGGTGTTAAAAGCTGGATTCAAGGTGTAAATGATGACGATGACAACGTGGCAGAAGGCAACCTCTGTCTCTCCCCAAAAACTCTGCTTTGTGACAATTTGGTTAATATGGGCCCTGCAGAGAGCAGACATCCCATCTCTTTTAGGTAACCTGAGTTGGACATATTCCTGAAGGAGGGGGCAAACCTGCTCCCTCTGCCTACGTGACTGGCATCACATACTTGGGTGAGGGGCTTGGGCTCCCTATTGTTTTGAGCAATGCCAATCTACCTGGCAACCAGTGATGCCTTTCAAATAGGTTGGCTGGCAGCCAACAGGTGCTGGTCTCCAGTGGACCAGGTAAATGAGGTCATAAGGGCCATATAAGTTAAGGACTGCCCAGGAAGAGGGGTAGTAGCCATGATGAAAACTCAGAGAGAGAGAAGAGCTGGACTATCTGAAACTTGTTCTCTATTTTGAAACTCATGATCAGTGAACTGCCTGCCTCCAGAAGGAATCTCTATATGCCTCTGGATGATACTTGTAAGTAAGCTATCTGAGATCTAACTAGATATATAGCTTGCAGTAACTCAGATGCATGATCAAAGGCTACCCAGCCATGCCAGTTTGTTCTGTGGGATTTCTCTGATATTGCTGTACCCTGTACCCTATTCCAAACCTACTCCTTGTAACCAATAAACTTCTCCTTTGTATCTAGCATGGGAGACTTATTGAGAGTGGGTCTAGATGATGCCTTGGGGTCCCCTTTGTTCAGCCAGCTGAGGGAGATTGCTATTTGTGCTTCAGACTGAGGGGAAGCACCCCAAATTCTTGGAGTGGGTTGAGTACCCTCAGGGACTACTAGGCCTGTGTTTTCCAAGGGGTGCAGTGCCAGGATCAGGCCAGACCCTGGCTGGTGGCAGCACTGCCCCCAGGCTAGTAGGTGTGCTCCAGAAAGTGGGTCAGGTAGATGTGAGGCATCCCCAGGGAGGCACTGGTAGCCTAGAAGGTAGTTGAGTGCAGTGAGGTGGGTGGGCTCAGTGCAGGAGCACTCCCTATTGGCCCGCCACAATGGTGATGACACACTTAACATTTTGCTTCCCCCTTTTTTGCTTTTCCTTAACTTGACTCCTTTGATGATTCCTTGCTTTTGGATTGGTCTATCTGCAGTCAGCATATTGTTCATATTTCATCCTGTCAGCATATTCCTTTGTTCAACATCCCCATTACGAGCACACCTCTTAAGCATTGTCCATTGGTCTCCTTTATCACCTTTCATTAACATATCCAATCATTTCATCCCCCCTGGTTCAGCTCCGTAGTGCCAAGTTCAGTTAATTTGAGCTAGTAACAAAACTATTACTATGTTATGTTAGAAAAACTTCTCACAGTGATAGAAAAAGGAAAGAAACTTCATGCGAGCAAACTCAAGGCCATAAGCTGCTTTCAAGAAACAAGGCCAGTTGATATTGCAAACACCAGCAAAATGAAAAGTTCAGATAACAATTAGGCTATACAGATCTTTGGGCTAAATATAAAAGAAAACTTTAAACAATGCTATAATTCACCACCCTATAAACAGGTGCAACTTTAAAACATAAAATATGACAATCTACCCTAACACTACTATATTATTATTGCTTAATTTGCATCTTGAATTGTACGTTGGAATGTTTTTTTGGTTTTTGTTGCCATGAGGCTAGTTACTATTTAACTGCAAGACCATACATGAGGGATGGGCAATTATTTGGAATGGAAGGCCACTTAGAGAGCTTTGATAAGCTGTTGCAGACCAGGTCAGTATCTCCTCCCTGGCCCACAACAGCTTACCAAAACTCCCTAAGTGGCTCTGTCCCAGGATGTAGCCCTGCATTGTCACTGCCCAGTGATCCCAGGGCCTCCGTGGAGAATGGCAACCTGCATGGGCAGGGCATACTCAGCTGGGCAGATGGGGTGTGGCCATGAGTGCGCATGGAGCAGTGTCCAGGAGCTTGGGCCCAGGCTGGGATCAGGATTGGGATCATGAGGCAGTGACAGCATGGGGCCAGGGCTCCCCACATGCCCTTGCTTGTGGAACTGGTGCTTATCACACAGGGATGTATGAGTAGTGGTTTGTAGCTGTGCCTTGGAAGTCCTGGCCTCATGCTGTCACTGCCCCATGATTCCAATCTCAGCCTTGGCCTTGACCCCACCTAGCCGTCCTACTCCCCGATACTGCTCCCCACCCACCTGTGGCCCCATCCCACAGGTGCCTGGCCAAGTGCTCCTTGCTCGTACAGGACCCAGACCAGTCTCCATGGAGAACTTACCTGCCTACTCTGTGCGGTGCCTGTGGTGGTGGGTGTGGGGTGGATGGGCTGGGGTCCCTGGACAGTGGGACCGGATCTGGTGGCTCTGGTGGAGACTGACAGCCAAAGCTGAATGGAGCTGATGTTGTGGAGGCTGCTGGAAACTGAGTCCGGCCGCTGTGCTGCCCCAGCTCAGCTGAGCAGCCAGAAGCAATGGAACCAGCCACATGTATCACAGCCTGGGCTACCCCCCAGGTCTGGGTTGGGCCCAGCAGGGCTAAAGGACCTGGTGCAGGCTGGATAAAATACCTTGCCATGCCAGATCTGGCCTGTGAGCTGTATTTTTCCCACCCCTGCCATACACGATAGTAATTAGTCTCAACCTAATGTTATTTGTGAAGTAGCCCTTCCTATTTTTGTGCAGCAGATCAGATATGTACACGAAGTGGAGTCCTCTGTCCAATTTTACTTTTTTTTTTCTTTTTGGCATGTTTGTCATAATTGTCCAAGACCACATGTATTTTGTGTTCTTTGTGGAACTTGTATTCGGTGGCTATTTAAATGGAGGAGCTTTGTCACAGTGTTGCATACCTGAGATTAAGTTACTGGCCTATAGAAGTAGAATTTTAAGAAAAATACATTACCCCCCACAAAAAAACCTAAAGACTTTTATGCTAATTAGCACGAATCTACTGTGGAATCCTAGCTCCTAGCTTTCTCCTCCTACTTTAATTTTCTGTTTTACTGTCTTGGACACACAGGGGCATCATAAATACAACAGTAGCAGTGCTACTTTTGTTGCTATACAAGAAGTTGAGAACTTTAATTTGAGATGAATACCAACTGAAAGGCTTTGTTGTTAGCAGTCTGTGTAGAAGCTTGAGGTGAAAAGGCAACTACTCTTGCTGCTGTAGAGGTGGTTCCATCAGGTCATGCTTGTTCTGACAGTTGTAATGAAGCTGAGCTGCTTTATGACAATCTGTACCTATTTGATAGAGAAATGGATGCAACCAGACTTTTAACAAGCCACTAAATTTAATGTGTCAAAGAAGTGTGAGAGTTTCAGCGAGATGTGTGGAAAGAATTATTCAACCGAACAATGAAGCAGATGGTATTGAACATGTCTTTTAGCAGCACTACAGCTCCTGGGCCTTGGGTAGTGACGTTTGTATATCAGTGGCCTGTGCATAAGTAGATGACAGGCACTGGAAGTATACACATTGAGAATTCTTTGGAAAATAAGGTGGAAGCAGTATAATTTGGTACTGTTCTTCCTTAAGCATTTTCTAGGAACACAACTGGAAGCAAGTTCTTGGGACAGCTGGGACAGTGAAGCTCTGTTGAAGTTTTATTGTTGAAGCAGAGGTAGACTTTTGCTTAGCCACTTCAAAAGAAACCAAGAACCACAGAAATGTGTCTGTAGGCTTGGAACTTAAGTGAAGCATATTCTTTATGTAGGAGAAAAATCAGAACGCTTATGTTGGTATCATGAATACTGGCATGTCTATAAATGATACTGCTAGCAGTTGCTCAGGAAAAAACAGTATAGTTACATGCAGTATAGCTATTGGTTTTCCAGACTGTTCTTGGACAAGAGCAGCTCCATGTGTTGTCATAGTAAAACAACTTCTGTCTTAAATGTTTGCCTTGCTTTGTCTGGATTTGTCAGTAACTGAGCCTCCTGATGACTAAAATATTTATGCATGGAGATAAAAAAAAAAAAGAGGGGGGAAAAAGAAACTTGCTTTTAAATCATAAAATATAATAACTACATTAATACATGTAGGCCTGCATTTAAAGCTTTCTTTGGGCATTAAACTTATCAAGGTAACATACTTAGAAAAAGCAACAGCAATAGTAGAGGTGGAGGAGCTGCATCTCCCTTAAAAGTACTCCCTTAGCAATGTAGCAAGAAACCTTTTTGTCTGCCCCTCCCCCCAAATATGAAGCTCCTCCATATGGCAAAAGCCCCTTTTGCAGTATTGACCCCCTTTTGGGGATGCTTTCTCTTTTCTACCTTTTCTTCCTTCCTATCTCTTTTTCTTTTATTATATTATTTTTTTTATATAAGGTGTATGTGTAGTGAAAATAAAGCTTGTAGATGAGTTTACAAATGTACTTTAATTTTAAAAGCAAGTTGTACCATGTAACAATGTTAGCAAGGGCAGAAATCTCTGTATCGAGCAGGTCCCTGAATGAATCATGGTTGATTGTGTAACACAGTAGCAAGTCTCAATAAACAAGTTAAGGAGTGGCAATTAACACCTACAAAACTACAGACCAAGAGGAGGAAAGAATCACAGAGCCAGGAACTCCCTGAAACTTCACTGTTAAAGGTGCAGAAGTCCTGGTTTGAACTAATCAATGCTGGAAACAGACCCTTGGGGCTGAAATACCTCCTGATCAACCTCTTCCAGAGCTCTATTCATCACAGCAGCGGATCAATCAAAATTCATCAATGGACTTACGAGACTGCACATACCTGTGGCCGTGACCCCTGGGGCTGACAGCTGCCATCCAGCAGCTACCAAGAAGGATGTCTCTCGATGTCAATGACCCCTGGATTGGGTAGCCCGAGAATTGGGGAGTCACCAAAGTCTGCCAGAGAGGGATAAAAGGCAGCAAAGAATGACTCCCAATGGTGCCCTCTTTGACCTGATGAGCACCCTTTTTGTCCAGCTGGAAGGACCAGCTGGTGACACCCTTCTGAAGCAACATCGCACTTAAAGAAGCCTTGACTGGCCATTGATGGTGGACTCCAGTGCTTGAGGATAGGTATATCTTGACATTGGTGCTTAGTGTTCATAGCTAGCTACTGTGAGGTGCGTGTGCACGTGCGTGAATGTATGTTTGAGGGAATCGGCACCAAGGTTTGTGGTCTGATTTTTGCATCCCTCCAATAAACTAGAATTTTATGATGATCCTGTGAGTTGGTGTTTTGTAGCCAACAGCAATACCACGTATTACTAAGGTGAGCCCTAAAGTCCTCATTTTGTTATTTTTTTTAAAGCAGAAACCATGGATTTCCCAACAATATATTTTTTTCTAGTTGTGACCCTGGAGCCTAACTGAAGTACTAGAAGTGCCTCATATACAGATAAAAGATAGCCAGAAATGAAGTCCACATTTCAGCTGAAATGGACAAGACTGCAATATGGTTTTGAGTTTGTTCTGATTATTAAAATTAACTTTTAGGTGGCCTTTTTGAGTATCTGGATGAATTTTTGAGCCATTACCTAATTGTGCTTACTTCTTGTCTCTGCAAATACTGCAGAAGTTTACTAAAGTTGGAGAGGTGTTAGGGATCTTACCTACTTTTAAATAACTAACATTTTGTATAAC
The DNA here is from genome assembly GCF_001723915.1 of Gavialis gangeticus. NCBI lineage: Eukaryota > Metazoa > Chordata > Crocodylia > Gavialidae > Gavialis > Gavialis gangeticus. The sequence goes on along the minus strand of NW_017728992.1, from coordinate 21,583,041 downwards.
CATAGTGCCTAGAAGCCATACTCATAGAGTAGAAGGACAGGAGGATCAGAATCCATCCATCCATCCTAATCTGGACAGAAGACAAGGTTAGATTAAATAAGTCTGGGATATTTTAAAAGTTAAAAGCTAAGTCAGTGAAGGGATGCTTTTGAGGCTGGGGCCAGGGAAAGGCAAGTGTCATTCTAGGGTATATAATAGAATTGTAACATGTCTGATATAGGAAATGATTTTTCTGTTCTACTCAGTGCTGATGGGGCCTCACATGTTGAAGCCTCACGTGGGCTATTATCAACATTTTTGTGCATTTCATTGCAAGAAACTTGAAGACAATGGTGAGGGAGCCCATAGAAGAGGAAACAGAATATTAATGTAGTACATAATGTAAGGGGCAAGGTTGAAGGAAATAACTTATTTGATTTTCTCTCTTCTGAAATAAACTGATGGACATATGTGTAGAAAGAAGCAACATGTCATTAGAGAAGAAGAATAAACTCTTCCATGTAACTGAGAGGGAAGGATAGAACATCATTTGCAGCAAAGATTATTTAGAGTAGATACCAGGAAGAACTTTCCTAGCTAGCAAAGCTTCAAAGAAAGCTATGAAGGAATGTTGTACAATCTTTAATGGTAGGTTTTAAAGAACAAGTTAAAATTACATTTACATTAGGGGATGATCCGTCAAAAGTATCTGTTGCAGCAGAGTGGAATGAATTAGATCAGTGGTGCCCAAACGTTTTGCCTTGTGGGCCAGTTTATCATTGCCAGGTTGGTCCAGGGGCCCAATCCTGGTCCGAATCATGATCCCAGTGTATGGGGCTTATAAATTTGGTGGTGGGGGTGAGGTGGTAGTGTTAATTGCCACAGCTCTCCTCCCACCAGATTTCCAGAACTGTGGGGAGCTCCATGGTTTGGATGACATGACTCTGTGGGTGGATTTGGCCCATGGGCCGGGGTTTGAGGACCCTTAGGTTAGATGAGTGAGGTCCCCATGAGCCCCACATGGGATTATGTAATCTGAGATTCTAGGAAATTATTTACAACTTTTGTTATTCAACAGCTGCTTTGCAGGATTATTAGTGTTCTTGGAGACCTAGTAGCTGTACTATTCAGTGTTGAAGGAGATTATCTGGAGCTGTGGGGGGAAGAGTCTGGAAAGGGGAGGAGAGGTTAAACTGATGTGAGGCTCCTTTCTGGAGTAACAACAGTTGATTAAAGGATTCTTTTGATGTCTATTGATTTTTATTGTGTGATTATCCTTAACTCCAAAGCATAACTGCTGTGACTGGGGAAAAAAAAGTTTGATGTTCTATTTGTATTGTTATATTTGTTGAAAGCCATGTCCAAATGTATTGTATTTGGAACATCCCAGGTACTGAAAATAGTCCTTAGCTACTTTGTGTTGATTTATATAACTATGGACTGTTGTAACTGTTGTAACCACAGCTTTGCACCACAACTGTTGAAGCACAACTTTGTCTCTTGCCCCCTGGTGGCCAGTCCTGGCTTGTTGGCTCTCCGCTTGTTCTGAGGTGTCTGCTTGACTTTTTTGTCTGCTGTGACTTGATAGTATTGAAATTGGGGAATAGGCCCCTCAGTCCTGTAGCAGAAGAGCAACCTTAAGCATCTCTCTGTGCCCAGTTCTGAGTCATCTTTGCCTGGTCACTTATGGCCCCATGAACTTGTCTCCAATCAGCAGTTCAGTGGAGTGAATTCTTCTTCCCAGGTTGATTCCCTGAGCAGGCTGGGACAAACCAGTTTGGGTCAGGCTGGGATGAGTACCCTGCCTGGTAATCTTGACATTGCTTCATCCTTTCAGTGTACTCTTAGAATTTGCACCACATCCCACTCTTGTAATCAGTCCCAGTGGGCCTGGTCACCCTTCTTTCAATACAGCCTTTTCCCTGGCTCCTCTCTGGCTTTTACTCTAAACTGTGGTGGCTCTTCCTGCCATAGCCCTTTAGGGCCTAATTACAGTCTCCAGTTCCTAGTACTGCTTCTATCAGTTCTTAGCTGCGGGCTATTGTCTCTAGCTCTACCTGGGTCAGAATGACCCTCTCTGCCTCTGGTGCTGGGTTTAATAAGCCCAAGGTCCACCTCCTGTTACATCTATCCATGACCAAATTTCTCTTCACTATAGGTAAGCTTTACTTACGGTACAGAAAGCTTCAGTGCTGTGCAATTTACGTGCATGAAAGTAAGAGAAATGTACTCCTTGTTGATTACTCAAATAATCCTGAGAATTTTGGTCTTTGGTGCTGCGCAGTTGGACCTAATGAAGAAATGGCCTTGCTCCACTGTATCATCCTAATGTTTATTGGAAATGGAATGATGGGACTGAAAGGGACCTCAGAAGGTCATCTAGTCATGCTTTCTGCTCAAGCTAGTGTCTTCACTACCTAAACCATTCCAGACCAATGCTTTTTTGATTCATTGCCTGTAAATTCATACTTTTTGTCTAAAGAATCTGTTCAGTGAAAAGGTCATGATCTGGATACTGGTATGCTGCAGTTAGAAGATAATATAATCTGCTAGCTACTGACAGCTAATCTGCATGTAAAACTGAGGAGCACTAAATTGTTAGCCAGGGGTTAGTTTAAAAGCAATGTAATTGTAACAGGGCACTAAGATGTGCCTGCTCCTTAAGGCTGAAGAAACCTGGCCAGGGAGCTCCCCAGCTCTAGGTTGCCAGGGTAACAGCCTAAGGAAGTAATTGGCCATACCTGCTGACATCACCTGACTGGCAGAAAGCAGGGTTCTGGGATATATAAGCCCAGGCTGTATACACCCTTTGTCTCTGGCAACTGGGGAAGGAGCTTCTGCCCACTGAAGCTACTTATGGCCTGGTGCTGCTTGCCTAGTTCTCCCAGTATTGCCTGCTCTGTTATGTAGGTGCTACATGACTACAGGGAATCTTCCAGGTAACTAGAATAGAGGCATGTTACTCTGAGTGGAAGTTTGTCCCCTTAAAGGGGCATAATATTGCTTTGTTGCTAGCATTTCAGTTATAGCCTAGGGGCTGTTTGTGTTTGTTTGCCCTGGAGGATTGGGATGAGGCTAGAAGGGGAGGCTTGGAGGCCTTATTAGTGCCAGAGAGAGGACATATGATTTGGTAGCACCCTGAACCCCAGAAGGGTGCAGCTAAGGAGGCACAGAGCCAGGTCTGTGGGAGAGAGGCACAGAGCCAGGCATCTGAGAGAACTTGATGCCTGCAGGTTGCAGTGAGACAAGAGCCAGAGGGCTTGATGCTAGGGGCATATAGAGTTAATGATGGTAGTAACACCTGTGAGGTATGGGACATGTGTATGCACTGCCTGGTGTAGCTGAGCACATGAAGGGCAGCCTCCTGCTTAATGAACAACTCAAATATTTACTAACAAGGTGTGACTGGTGAGATGAGCAGGTGGACTGCCCAAGTCAGGTGGGTAAGCTGCACAGAGGTCAGTCTTAGGGTGGCCCCCTGTCACAGTATTGGAATATAGAATGTGTATATTGCATACTTACATGAATGAGAGAGAATGGACAAAATACTATTCTGTGAATCAGTGGATTTTTTTTTCAATAAAAAGACTGGGTTTAAGGAAAAATACACTTGTATTCAAAACCTTTGGAATTCCTATAAACTACAGGGTGTCACTACTGTGCTGTATTTACATTTATTTTACTTTCAGTAGTGTCTTGACTGACTGTTTCTTGACCTGTCATCTGTAACTCCAAGGTTCTTGAGCAGCGATTAGGAAGGATATTTTTGCACAGAAACTTAAAATAGTAACCTGAAAAGGGCCACTGTAACCCGGTGTTTGTACTGGGACCAAGGTTACAGATCCTCATGATGAGGTAGGTTACTATCCCAGTTTGCTTACTGTGCCTTTGTTTCTCTAAAGGTATGAAGGTTTTATCTTAATTGGGTTTGTTTGCTTGAGCCAATACTGGAACTGGGTGTCATGCCTGTTAAAGGCAAATTGGACTTTTAAGCTAGTTGTAAACAAAAATAGTATGCATTTAGAAAGATAATTCTTGGCAACTGCTTCCTAAACTTTGACTCTGCCTGTTGATATGGGATTGATATCTGTTTTAAGCTGACAAATGGAGGGAGAAACAGATAATAAATTCAGGGTGCCTAGCTCTTGCAGGTGAGGCAGAATCCCTATTTATTCAATTTACTTGATCAAAACTCTGGGAACTTGGCACTGCTCTAGTACACTATAATCCAATTGGGGCATATGGATGATTGTGGTCTTAAAAAAAGGCTGAAATATGGTATTTCTAGACATACTCATTTAATCAAATCCAAGATGAGGAGTTTCCTTCCTCTCCTCCCCCCCAAATCGGCATGGGACGGAGGGGGGACAGAAAGACCTCTTGCCTTCAATTCATATACAAAAGTGGGCGGGGGGGGGAAGCAACTCTGACTCTCTGACCCACAGCAGCCTCCTGCCCCCCACATCTATTTGCTAATATTTTGAGGATGGCTGTGCTTAAGTATGCCTATTCAGCTAACATACAGAACCTCTTTAACTGGAAAATTACTAGTCACTTTGACCATATTCACAATAACTCTGCAGACCATCTCTTGGGTTTCAGCCCAGAATGTAGGAACATATTGCATCATGTAGTACGGGTCTTGGGATATGCGATGCCTGGGGAGGAACTTAAGGAGGATTGCTGTACTTGGACGCACCACCTGTCTTGTCTTATCAACAAAATTAATGCTTTTTGGGGAGGAGTCTGTTACAAGCACATGGAGGTCTTGAACAATTTCTTTTGATACCTCAAAGTTGTTGTTTAGCCTAACATTATTAAATGGAGCCAACTCCTTATGCTTTGATCAAGGTGCATCCCGTTACATTCAGTGGAGTGACTTGAACAAAGTAAGGGAGCTGACTGATGGTCTGGTAGTTATTAGACCGAAGGAAAATGTGAAGAGAGTGTGTGTGTGTGTGTGTGTGTGTGTGTGTGTGTGTGTGTGTGTGTGTGTGGTGGGAGGGGGGGGTGGTAGTGGAAAAAACTGGGTTGTCAGTAATA
>NW_017728992.1:21572801-21573019 GCF_001723915.1 Gavialis gangeticus | reverse complement strand
GGGGGGGGGGGGGGGGGGAATGACATTGCAGTAAGTAACACATGAGATGTTGTCACTTTATAAATATATTGTATTTCTTCTGGTATAATACAATAACAAACTGAGTCTGTTTATTAAGGTAAAATTTCCTGAATAGATTTGAAGATGATCTGTGTGTGTGTGTTGTTGTGTGTTTGTTTTTTTTTTTTGTTTTTTTTTGTCTCCCAGCCCCCCACCCC
>NW_017728992.1:21570851-21572757 GCF_001723915.1 Gavialis gangeticus | reverse complement strand
CTTTTTTTTTTTTTTTTTGGCAGGGGTGGTTGAACAGTTATGTTACTTTTGACGGAAAAATAGTAATCAAAGGAGTGCATGCTCTCTTTTTCATGGTTTAAAAAAAATTGAATTCTGTCAAGAAGCAAGAAAGCTGGTATAAAACCATATCCTTAGTTTCTGTAGCCTGTTAATGACTTCATAAGTGAAGATTACTTACAACATGAAATCAAGGGTGTTTAATGTAGTGCTCTACAGAGTACTGTGACACTTGTGGTATTTGCCCTTTTAATTCAGGTAGAAATCTTGGAATGGCATTGTCAAGATTTAGACCAGGGCTGTTAGAGCTGTGAGGATCAATTGCTGAAGATAATCTTAAATACACATGGAAAGGTTTTGAAGTACTTCTTGGTGTGGAAATGATTTGAGGTGCTTGTCATGCTTAGTACAGCCACTAAGAGTTGTCATACTTAGCAAAGATACCAGGGGAGGTTCTCATTCCTACCAAGGTATATCTTTGCCTCAAAACCCAAGTTTTTCATGCATGATGGTGGTAGGTAGAACCCTTTGAAAACTATGGCTAGATGAAAAAAATTCTGCAGCAAGGTGCCTGAACTGTCACTCAATGCAGCAGGCAAACAACTTTTAATATAGCTGCTTCTACCTAAATAAAACTTTTTGCTTGAAATATGAAAGCAAAAATGATATGGGGGTGGCATTGCTCCACTCTTCCAGTAAGCTTGGTCCAGTGCATGTTATTCGGCTGTTTCCAATGTATTCATTGGTTCATACAGAGGAGTAGGCCAGTGTAACCTGACAACTTATCCCTCTGTGGAGTACTGGCTGTCATGTCTTATTGGTAAAGGAACTTGTATATGAAATTCAGGAGACAGAGTAAAGACCCAGTCTTGCTTGTTGCAATTTTCCATTGATTAATTCAATGGGGAAACAACATTTCCTTAGAATAGGATCCACATTCTAAAAGGCTAAAAACGTGGAAAAGTCCCTAGGGACAGTGCCGCTTGAGGAAATGAAGGTAAAATGGCTGTCTGTATACATACAAAAGAGATACTGCTATGCTTCTCATCCACCACTTCTATTTCTAGACTAAGTGGTATGTATTTTTCTTTAAGTTAATGAATATTTTTCTCCCCAAAACATTTAAGCATTTTTTAAAAGTCCTAGGAGACATTTGTATAAATTTTTGTAAGATGCTGCAGGAATTAGAAAAGATGCTTGAGGGTCTAATTTAAATTATGCAAGTCCTGCCAGATCTTCCACAGCTTCTGGCCATATTATTTTGGTTAAAGCTCTAGAATTTGTGGATTCTTCCATTATCACTGGGGAAATTTTAAAGTTTTGGATTTGTCACCTATGAAACATGATTTTCAATTTCTCTGGAAAATGAAATAATATTAAATCTTGTAATCTGTAAGCACAATAATACCAGTAACTGCTCCAGAAAACTCTCTTGTCTCTAACCAAATGAGGTGTATTACATGTGGGGATTCAATTTAATTAGAAACTGAGGTATATTGGCAGATGCGAGTGGACATAAAAACAAGAGCTAGTGGCTGCAGGGACTAAGGATTACATGGCCATGCCAAAACTCTTTACATAAAAGGTACCTTGCTTCCTTGTCAAAAAAGGCCTCGAAGCCATAACTTAAATACCTGTCACTGTAAATAACTAAATGAAGTCATGCTAAATATTGCAGCTGTTTAAAGCTTTCTTTTCATTGATCAAACAATTTTTATAGCAAAAGCTTAAGGAGGAGAGAGAGGCTAAACGAGCTCACCTGGATGGCAGACATGATTATATCTTGGCTATTGTTGCCTCCTGTGTGGATGTGGAGAAAACAGAGGTAGAAGATTCTGTTCTGGAGGGTAACCAGGTATGGTCCTTTCCCGCCCCCCCCCCCGCCCCC
>NW_017728992.1:21557479-21570739 GCF_001723915.1 Gavialis gangeticus | reverse complement strand
CCCCCCCCCCGCCCCCACGCATGCACACAAGTTGTGGTGTAATCTGCTGTTTTGGAGGATTTATTATTTACAGTAGCAGTCTACTTAAACCATGTATGCATTTGGATAACTATACTTGTCCTCTTATTTCTGTGATTCAGAAGAGTGACTCCCTTTTCTTAAATTTAAGCAATCTTGTGTGGCCAATTGCTTAGTCGCAAGAAGTGACATAAGCTGGGTAGTTGGATTCTTTATTTATAAACTTGAAACTTAATGGACTAAGGGTGGTAAATTCCTTTCCATGTTAAGTAGACCCATTCATTCCATAGGTTAGTTCTATGCTGGGAGATAAGGTAACAAATAATGGCTTAAACCAAAACAGTTGAATCCTGTCCATCCACTGTCAACATTTTATCTATATTTTTTTTGGACAAGTTGGATTTCTTTGGCCTTGTAAAGGTGGTGAGAAATGAAATGTATAAAGTAAACTGTCCAGAAAATGTACACCCTTTTGTGTGTGCAGGATGCTGACCTTGTTTACCATGTCTCTCACTAATAATCTATATTGCCTAAAACTCATTTTTAAGGTCATGTGAAATGTTAGAGAAGAGCATGGTGACATGTTTCCTCAAAGGAGATAGTGTTGTAGGTTAGCAACACTTATTTTGGTGAACTTAAAACTACCATTATTCCAAGGTTTCTTTTTTAACTACCTCCTTGTAGAAAAGCCTTATCTCTTACTAGAAGAGCAGCTCTGATATCTCTTCAGGTGTGGTGATGATGGAAAACTGGCTTTTCTTTCCTCCACAAACAGTGATATTAAATTCTCTAGCAGTTCCTTATCAGGAATTGCTCATGGCTGTTGGTTAGCCACCTGACAAGTTCTAAAAAGAAGAGGTTCTTGATAGTAAAACTTCATGCAAAAAACCCCCTATGACATTGACCTAAGTCATGGACATACCTAAGAATTTGTAAGGGGGGACATAGGCCATTTCTACTAGGATTTTTGCAACGCTATTTTTGAACACTTATCGAGGAGATGTTTGTTCAAATCTTTCTAAATTGTGTTGGAGTTCAGGCTGTTCATTCTGGCGTCAATAGAACACAAGTACAGTGCACTAAACTGCCTTTGTAAATGGGGTGAGGGGGAGGATGCTGATCCAACAACTCTAGCTCTGCTTAAATGAAAAGATGGATGATGCATCTTGGGTTTAAAAATGACCACCAGCATTATTTAATTTTTAAAATTGCAGTGCTATGATTCATGTACTCTGTTTTGGCTTTTAAAATTCTGTTTAATTGCTAATTTGCTAGCAATGTGAAAAGTGTACTAGTAATACAACTTCATCTTAAACAGATTGAGCGCATTGATACATTCTTGGCCAGTGGAGGTCTTCGTCATCTCATGTTCTTCTATCAAGATGTGGAGGCAGCTGAAACAGGTAAATTGACTTATTCTACTAATACTGTTGCACATGATCCAGTTAAAATTGTTGGGCCTAATTGTACTCCATGATATGTTACTAGTAGCAACAATGTTCAGAAAGTTATTCTATAGTGTAGATAAGCTGATGTTCCTCAGCAGTGAGGGATTTTTGAAGTAGCTCCTATCAGTGAAGTTGGTTGACAAATAGATAAATGACGGATTCTTGGGGTGCATCTACACATGTGCTTTAACCTATTTTAATGTGTATTAAAGCATCACTAAAATGTGCTGTTTAGTTGATGCACATTAGCCCATCTTAAACTGTGCTCTTTAGTTAATGTGCATTTTCTTAGTACTTTATGATGGAGGGTACTCTTACATGTACTCCAGGGGTGGGGGTGGGATGCGGCTCCAAGAGCTGCTCTAATTAAAGCACTGCTGCATCTCATGTATCGGCATCCCCTCCATTTAAAAATGGTGGCAGGGGTGCTTGAACTAAAGCTCATTCACAAAGCTTTACTTCAATTGCCCTCGGCACCATTTTAAGTATGGGGATGCTGCCAGAACACAGTAACTACCACAGTCCAGCAGACTTGATCAATTGAGTCTACTCCAATGCACTAGAATTCAAACAGACACAGAGGCTGCTCTGATGTGTGTGTATAGGTGCCCAGACATTAGATTGAATGTGCATGAAATAAAGTACACTAATGTACATGTAGCTGTATCCTTAGGTTTTTGTGACACTAACTCCCTGTTTGAATGATGTTGGGAGTTAAACTTCATGTAACTTCACACACAAAGGAATCCAAATCTTTTAAACAACATGGATATTTTAGGAGACATGAAGAAAGTGTCCGGATGTGGGGGCTAGATAGGGAGGAGGTGGTGCTGAATATAAAAATAGAGAGAAACATAGCAAAGGAGGTAGCTGATCTTGCTCACTGGGGGCTTTCCTGCCTCCGATCTCACTAGCTGAAAAGTGGCTGTTCTGCATCCTGAAGTCTTATGGCCACTTCAGAAGCAGCTCCATTTGTAGCTGGCCCTGCTCCCTGGCCGGTGCTCGCAGGGTGGGCACTGGTGCTCCTGCCTGCTGGCTAAATGAGTAGCATAGCTGGACAAGGAGTACACCAGTACTCAGGGTGTGCATGTGCACCCCCTATGTGTCGCCACTGCAGCCTTGAACAACTGGATACATTCTAGTTCTGGCCATGGCTCTACATATGCACAAGCATATATTAATGTATTCAAATTAAGTTTATTTTCTCTCTGATTCCTTCTTGGTCTGGGGGGTGAGGTGAAAGAGTTCCTGAGAGGGAACTAATCCTTTGAGCTTTCTCACTGGTCCATTCCCAATCTGTGGTGGAGCCTCCAGAGGGAATAAAAGCTCGTGTGCTGCGCGCATTGGCAACTTTTGAGGGATGACGAAGATGGGGCTGAAGAACTGTTGGAGTTTACCAGTGGGGTGGAGCAATGGCCCCAGAAATGCCCTGAAGATGCCTCCATCGAGCGGGATGCAGCAAGTGGCTGCATCTCTGCCCTGCCATGGAGGGAGCCGTGGTGATGGTACATGGAGGGTCTGGAAGCAGATGGGACCTTAGCGGCCGCACTTGGCAGCGTGGGTCACCAACCCTGCATGAGGTAGGAGCCCTCAGTCCATGGATCGGTTCATAGGCCTGGAGAAGGTCCAGTACTGGATGGGACCCTGGCAGCTGCATGAAGCAGTGTGGGTCCCCAACCCTGCACGAAGCGGGAGACCTTGGTGCATGGAGTTGGAGAGCTGATGGGACTGCACGAGGCAGCACAGGTCCCTGGTTCTGTGAGTGCCGGGGGTTCCATGGTGAATGGATAGCTGCACAGGGCTGGTAGAGATGAAGGACCACAGTGGTTGCATGAGGCAGTGCTGGTCCCCAACCCTGCACGAGGCAGGAGCCGGGCCATTGCACAGGGCTGTAGAGCTGATGGGCTGCTGTGGCTGCACAAGGCAGTGCAGGTCCCCAACCCTGCCCTAGGCAGGTGACCCCTTTGGTGCACAGGGGACTGAGGGAGGGCTGATAAGCCCTGGTGGCTGCACAAAGCAGCTTGGGCCTTCCTGCTGCAAGCAGTGACTGGATGAGTTGACCACCTCTGTGAGGGAGTACACTGGGAGTCATGAGTTACCCAGGGAAAGGGGATTCCTACAGGAGAGGAGGGGCCTTCCTCACTGTGGGTGATCAGTGGGAACCCCCTGAGGAGTGGGAGCAGCTCACTCTTGTGCACAGAGGGGAGTATAGGGCCCCTGTTTGATAAGGGTAGTGTCATGGTTATGGGCCTCCTCTTAATTGAAGGACCTAGGACAGGGTAATGATGTTCTATTAGGTAAGAGGATCTTTCCCTGGGTTGACATCTGTTCTTTGGGCACAGCTGCTGTGCTATTGCTGTGGTCTGGTTCTTTACATCATTGGGATTCCTGTTGTAACCCTGTTTTTGTACTGTGAAGGATTGTAAGCTGTTTTATATCTGAACTCATTGTATAGGTTATTTGTGTATGTGTATCTTATTTGGTATAATTGTATTGTATATGTTCAATTATTGTCCCATGGCTGCCTGAGATTCCTACAGTTGATTTTGTAGACTAACCTATAGTTAACATCAAGTGTGCCTTCACCTGCTGTCTGGAGGGCTTCAGCAGGGGGCAAGGCTGGAGGCTAATCAGAAGACCATAGAAGGTTAGGCCTACGCCTGAGTTCAAGGTTAAAAAGAATGCCTGCCTGCTACACTCTCACAATGTACATGTACCTGCTGATACCCCCTCTCCAACTGAAGAGATCTTCTGCATCCCACCTGGGTTACATAGGGGAGGAACCACTGCTGTGTTTCCATGCAGAAATGTTGTTCAGCTATATTCATTGGGGAACCCCAAAATATATCCTGGATGGTCAGGGCTAGGCACCTGATAAGGCAACTCCTGTTCTGCTTCAGAAAAGCATGCTGCTGTTCCATAGTTAAATCTGTTTTAGAGCCATTTTTGTCAAACCCCAGAATATAGATGAGGTAGATTTTCTGTGGGAAAGTCTCTTGTGCCTGCAATCATACAGCGTGCTTAGAGGAAGGGAGAATGCTGTCCATATAAGACGGCGATCATCATTGTTGTTGTCCGCAGTCTCTTGATACAAGGATGCCAGTTTTCCAAGAGGTGGGGGGGGAGGAAATCTCCAAGTGAATCTGGAGATGACTGAAATGGCCAATACAAGGTCTGCATGTTTGACTGCAGATGGAGGATGCGCTTCCAAAAAGGAGGAGTTGAGGTTGGGTCACAGACTTTTTTATCTTTGTCTCTTGCCTATTTGCCTCCATAATGAGGCAAGCTTGCTCACATATGTTTTATGCTTTTCCATACTCCATTGCAGAGTTGCAGCTCTTTGCTTTTTCTTTTCTTCCCGAGGGTTCATCATGGGTTCTATATTCTGGCTGAACTCTAATGTACCATCATAGCACCATACTTGCATCATGGTTCACCAGCCCAGCCAGCGTAGTGGGTGGAGCTGGTAGGAGTAAGGGTGAGAAGCCACAAGTCAGGAGCCCAAACTCCAAGTCAGGGAAAGGAGCCTAGTTCCCAAGACCAAAGGATAGATGGGGCAAAATCCAAGAATAAGCCAAACAAAGCAGGAGTCAGCAAACAGGCCTGCAGGGAGAATCCAGGGGCTGAAAGCCAGGAGGAAGCCAAAGGCAGTTCACAAACCAGGGAAGCCAGAGATGTTATTGAGATGGGAGCTGTGCCGAAACTGAAGACTGATATGTTGTACAGCAAGGCTCAGGTGCTGGAGGAGTTCCTTAAATGCAGTACCAGACCTAACTGGAGGGAAGGGGCTGTGCGGCAGCTGGCCTTCTTATTAGCAGTAGCTGGGTCAGTATACTTGGCAACTGTTGCAGGGCACAAGCTTGCCTGCAGCTTTTTATAGAGCTGATCCAGGCTGCAACTTTACAGGTGCGCATCTAAGCACTAACTCATTAATATGCTACACCAACAACTTTTCTTGGATGAGTTTATGAAGATTCCTCATGCTCACTGCTCTTCCCATGAACTTTGTCCCCAGATCAGTTTTGAATACCCTCTAATTTTTTCACTTTCCATGGTGGCTAACCGTCAGTGCCAGTCTTTCTTATTTTACGAAGTATGCAGTACGGCACCATGCTTCAAGGTACATAATGTTCTCTCCTTTCCTTTTCCCTTGAATGCACTTAAAGCTGTGAAATAACTACCATCTAAAGTAAACCTCTGAGCTGAGCTTTCATTTCTCAGTTTTCAGTGTGAGGAATCAGTTGATCCCTGCCTGGAAGAAATTCAGCACAAATACCTTTTTCCTCCACTCCTCATCACTATGAGAAGTGATAGACCCCAGTGGGGGGAAGGAGTGGAGGAAAAAGGTATTTGTGCTGAATTTCTTCCAGGCAGGGATCAACGGAATCCTTACTCTGAAAACTTTTTATTAAGAGGTTGTATGAAAAGACACTTTCATCTGGTCAAGGTGAACTATCTGTTTAGGGTTCATGGAGATGGAGCTCTATATATCTTTGGTATAGTCTAGGAGAAGGCATTTTGTTTGGCACATGCACCACGGGGCAGGTGGCAGGGAAGGGATTGGGGTTGCATTGCCATTACAAGGTTTGGACCCTCTGCAGCTCCCCTGCTGTCCACCCTGGCACACCAACATCTTACAAGTTGAGGTTGCTGGTGTTTTTGGCACTCTGCCCAAAAATGTTGCTGACATAGTCTAACAATTTGTGCAAGTGATTACCAAGAATAAAAACATTCTTATCTTGTAGGTTGGGGAAATTCACGTATCATTATCCCTTCTCTACAAAGAGTAATCTCAATGTATGAGTTCCTCATAATTGTTACCCTGTTTATTTTCTACAACCCATAGGTCCATTTGGGATACCTGGAGCAGCAATTACTTCTCACTCAATAAGAAGCAAAAAACCAAAAGTGTTTGTGACAGAGGCAAAGGATGTTGCTTTAACTGGCATATGTGTGTTCTTCATTAGATCCAGCCCTTCCAAAACCATCACTACAGAGAATATCCATCAGGTAAGAGGGTAATTCTATTGCTATGTAAAGTTTTATTTGAATAAAACATCACCATGACATAATTGCAGCCAGAGATCCAAAAAGGGGATAAGGGATCTCTTGGTCTCTGTATGTGTGTGCATCTCTCCCCCTCATCTGAACCCAACACCCTTGCTGTATGTATTAGGTCTGTGCACAGCAGCTAGTATTTGCTTCAGATTTGGCCATTTTTCTTTTTCTTTTCTTTTCTTTTCTTTTTTTTGAGGGACAGTGATTTGAATTGCTGTCCCAAATTGATTTGGCTAAATCTGATTCGGAGATTCCACTGCTGCTGAATCTCCAAATCAAACAGTCCCCATCACCCACCCACCTGTTCAGCCCTAGGATCCCAGCACTTAAAAAGCCCTGAACTCGCTGGATCCTGCTGGGGGTGGGGGAAGGGAACATGTCCCTGCTACCCCTCCACTGCCCTGAACTGCATGGAGGAGGGGGAGGGCTCTGCCATGAGCCTCCAGAGGCTCCAATGGCTAATGCAGCAGCTGGTGAGTGTGGGGCTTCTATTTTATTAATAATAATAATAATAATAATAATAATAATAATAATAATAATATATTTTTTTAAAAGCACCAGGACATTGGGGCTGGGCAGGCCAGCCACTGATAGGGCTTGGAGAGCAGGTGGGGGGTGCTCAGTGGGGGCTAGAAGAGCAGGTAGGAGATGGGGCCTGGCAGGGTTTTGAATCATCAGCTGAAGCTTATAAATATAATTTCAGGTGTTCATCAAGTAATCAGAATCCAGAAGCTTTTTATGTGTTGGTATAAACTTCTGGAAACTGATTACTAGATAAACATGGTGTGTTATTAAGCTGCAACTGAATTGTGCTAGAAGTAGTCAGCTACAGGTTTGAAGCATATACTGGTAGGTGAAAGAAGAATTTAAAGTTGGAACAAGGTTTAAAGATGAGACTGAAATAACTTTCAGTAGAGTTCAGGGTAACAAATACCAGCTACCTTCTTGCACACCAGGTTTGATCAAATAACAACAGTTGAAGCCTTGGTTCAACATTTTGCTACTCTAGGTAGAGGATTCCCAGGGTTTTGCATCCCACAAAATATGCTTGTTCATTTGTACTAGTGGTTGCACTAATGTGTGACTTCCTAGACTTTTTCAAATGTATAGTCTTTTAAAAATGAAAGACCTACAGAATCAGCTCAGGTATTCAGCTACAAGTTCTGGTACCAGTACAGGTTCATATACAGGTGCCGGTTCAAATTGAGGTGCCAGTGCAGGTTCAGATTTTCCGGTGCAGGTTTGGATTCAGATTTAGAGATGTTCAAGTTCCAGCTCTGGTTCTGGTTCTGATTGTGTTCAGCCTTGGGTTCAGGTTCAGATTTTCACGTGCAGGTTTGGGTTCAGATACATTCAGGTTTTCAGATCCAGGTTCATGTACAGATATGGGTCCAGATTTAGGTCTGTTTGGGTTCAGGTCCAGGTTACGGTTTTGGGTTCAGGCTCATGTTCGGGTTAGGGTTCAGATACAGAAGCTGGGGACTTTTCATTTTTCCTTATTTGGAGACTTGTTAATAACTTTATAGTAGAGAGGAATGGGCACAAGGGAGTCATACTTACTTACTGTCTTTATTTTTCCCAAAGACATGTGGAACGGCATTTGTTTATCTTTAGACTAGCTGACTGTAAGAAGATTTAATTTTGGAATGGGTTTTGAAGAATATTATGTTGCCTTTGGGCCAAAAAATGGTGGCTGGAATAACACTTTCAAAAGTGCCTAAATTCCCCATGACTATAGGATTTAAATTCTCTAGAGTCAATTAGCTTGAACATTTTGGGTTTTTTGGTGCCTAAAGAACTTCCACTCCTTGTGAAGTGGTGCAGGCCATTCTGAGCCGGATGTTATGTTACTTTATGCTCAGGACTGTCCCTGGGGGCGTAAATTGGGATGACCACCCTGGCCCCTATGCTTTGGAGGACCCCGCGTGGAGTGGTCACAGTGACTCCACACTGCTGCCGGCTTCACGTCCAGTCACTTGGCATGCCCCCGCCCTCCCCCCGCCACCAAATCCACTGCTGGCTTCCTTGTGTCTGGGGGCGGGGCCCTGCACAGGCTGATTTTTGCCCTGGGCCCCACACGCTGTTTGAGTCACTTCTGTGTATGCTGAACATGTTAAGATTTTATAAACTAGTGGTTTTCAACCTTGTTAGACTCATGGGTCCCCTCATTAGATTTGAGGCACCCCATGGAAAATGCTAGCTCTTAGTTCTTCATTTTTTCTTTTGATTTAAAGAAAAATAGAGCAATTCTTCGGTTGCAAAAAAACTCAGACCACAATTCATTCTTCAGGAATACTGATCACTTAATTGCCTGTGAAAAGTTTGCTTTTTAGTCTATCTGATCCTGCAAGGTAGTGCTATGATAGGCAATTATTTAGTTAAAGCCTTAAACTAAAGATGATAGAAATTTTATAAATTTGGTTTGGAAGTTGTATATTATATCCAGGACCACAATGTATTTGCCCCCACAACTGACATAGTATTTGAGCTTAGATGTTCTGACTTTTTATATTGAACAGTTAGAATGAGGAATTTATAGATGCCTTGAATTTCTTCATGGCAGGAGTCGAAATATTTTTTGTCAATGAAAGAGTAGAAAGGGTTACTGAAAAGATTAGCAGTTGGTGGGGGTTGGGGGAGGGAAATAAAAACATGCATGGAAGACCCCTAGCTCATTTCAGATTTGAATTCTACAAGGTTAGCACATCAGTTCAAGTTATTCAAGGGTGAAATCTAATTCTATGTTTCTGTTTAGAGAGTATTGACAAATATACATAAAGGTTTGTCATGGGGACCATTGGCCTTTGGTGAACTCTATATTAAAAAAACAAACAAACCTATTATAGACTATCTCAATGATAGATAATTAAATTAATCCCCTTACAGACATATCCTATAACCCCTAAAATGGATAATATGTTGAAGTTGTCTTAAGAGGATCTTAAGCTGTAATTCTTTGAATACCTTAATGCTGCTCATATATATTTTATTGTTAATTTTGTTAACCCTTTTGATGTGTGCCTTATCCTGTCTTGCAGGAAGTGAACTTCAATATGATAGATACTGCTCAAGGTGGCTTACTGCAAAGTGTGCAGCACTTGCTATCCAACATCTTCATTCCAGCCCTCAAAACCATGAATCATGGTGGGGATAAGCTTGGTGGTTTTCAGCAAGCAGCTAATATTAGGCAGGACATTGTTGGCTCTCTGGAGGGATTTGTGAGTGCTTTATCAGGTGCTCAGCAGAGTCTCATGGAGAAGGTAAGATTGACATGTCAGTAGCTGCAGGAAAGACCAAGTGCTCTGAATTGCTGGTTACCTCAGCATTTCATTTAAAGGTTTTTTTTTTTTTTTTTTTTTTTTTTTTCCTTAAACTGCAGGGGGAATGGCCCTTTTTGTGAATACGTTTTTTTTTTTTTTTTTTTAAACCCCCGGGGGAATGGCCCTTTTGGGAACAAAGTTTTTTTTTTTTTTTTTGTTTTTTTTTTCCTTAAACTGCAGGTGGAATGGCACTATTGAGTACTAGACTTAGTTTATTCTTCTTCTTGCTTATGAGGATAAGGGGTGAGGAACTCTGGAGCTTGGATGGTCATTTACACTTTCTTCCTACCACCCTTCCCCCTTTGAGTTGTGAAGAGCTGTGACTTCTTTTTTCAGAGCTTTATGGAACAGAAATTAAGAGCATCTAGAAGCCTTAAACTTACAGGCTGTGGTGCTGATGAAAGAGCCAGTGTCTTAAATTTCAAAGTGCCTTAGTTTCTGGATCGAGCCCAGAAAATGCTCCTCTTTATCTTATGCAAGTACATGCTGAAAGCCTTTCAAGAGGAAAGCAAGCCTGCTTTGAAAGAAAGTATTGTTCTAGGAATAACTTGTCTTGGAATTTAACTTTCTTTTCCCCCCCTGCTAATAGGTGAATCTAAAGGCATGTGAAACATATGACTGGAAAACTTTGAAGGGACCTTCAGATTACATTGCTGTTGCTAACAGTACAGAAAGTCTAGAAAGAGTAGAAGGCTGCATGAAAGTATGGCTCAAACAAATTGAGCAGGTGATGTACCTCAAATCTGCAATGTGACCAGCTTATCTTGGGTGCATGTTGAAATGCTAATAAATCCCATTGATATAGAACCCAAAGCACATGACTGGTGAAAAGCACTATTACTCTGAACATGGTTAAGTAACAATTTAATTTTCTAGTTGGCATAGTATATAGAACTTTGTTTGTCTACCTTTTAGTATGTAAAGTTGTTCTTTTATCACTAAAGAGTGAGTCACACATGTCAAATCTTTCATTTCCCAAATAGCTATATGACTTATGTTTTAGCTATGGTAGGAGTTTTCAGCTTAGTTAACCTAATGGAATTAAGAATTCTCAGCTGATTTTATTTTGCTTTTATAAACTATGTATTTTTTAAAAAAAATGAAGTTGTTAATTCTCTGTCAAGCTAAATCAAACTTCCAACTCTGTATGTGTGGTGCCTTTTTAACACATTTCTTGCAGTAGTATGCAGTTTTCTGTAACTTACCTTGAAAACATTTCAGCCAGAGGCAAGGTACAGAAATTCATTGAAAGCAAAGGTATATAATGAGCCTATGTGCTTACAGACTCTGAAAAATGGTAGTAGGCAAATGTATTTAATTTGGGACATACAATTATTAATACCAGTTTTATCTCAATATTAAATAATAGCAAATCCCAAACCAGCAATGATGGATAGTACTCTTCTATGAATTTAACCCTATATCTTCCAAACATGGGAAGGCAAGGCTCTTATTGGTGAACAATAATGAAAACTGGTATATGGATAGCTTCCACCACATGGAATTAGTCTTTTTACCTAAAGATGGTTGAAAAAAAACACTGTTCACAAATCTCAAGAAGGAAATCCATATTAATTTAAGCTGTCATAGCAGCATACCTAAAGCAAGCAAGATTCTTATCTTCAAGGTAATCCAGTACTACTGTATGATTTAAAATCAAAACAACACACCTTGGTTTTATTCTTCAAAACCACTTAGAGGCTATAGTAAGAAATTACAAGAGTGCAACGTAAATTGAAAAATGCTTAAAAGGCTGAGTTTCTATTTAAAAAATCTGTTAGAAGTAGAAAATAACTTCCTTTGGTTCACAAAACTGTTGTCAGGAAGATGAAACTTTTCCTAATATTGAGTATTTTTTGGCAAAAATGAAGGGTTTGGTTCCATTTATAAAACAAAGGAGACAGAGGGTCCTTAATAGGCTGTATAGTCCACTTGTTAGAATATTTGTCTTATGTGGTGAGATCAGGCACTTAAAAGTTTGGCTTTCCTGCCTTTTAGTCACCTAACCACTAGTATATAAGTTTTCTCATATAGGTCACCTTCCAACTTACTACCTTTTTTAAGTTGCTGACATTTTTATAATATGCTGAAGTACTCCATGAACTGGATATGCAGTAGGATGATTTTCCAGCCTGGTGATATCAATACTCCTTTGGAGTAGGAGACACCAGAGTTCCCGACCTGGCTCCATGGAATATCCAAACATTGAGATGTTGCATCTATTGCTGTCATCCTCATGGATGAAAACCTAATTCACAGTAATCAGTATTTTTCTATGTGCTTTTAAAGGTTCTTGCAGAAAACAACCAATTGAGGAAGGAGGCTGATGACCTTGGACCACAAGCAGAGCTGGATTACTGGAAGAAAAGATTATCCAAATTCAGTTATCTGTTGGACCAACTGAAGAGGTCAGATGTGAAAGCAGTGCTGGGAGTTCTTGCTGCTGCAAAGTCCAAACTTTTGAAGGTGCCTGTTTAAACTTTTACTTCATACTGTTCTTGACTTTTAGGGAACATAGTGCAGTTAATGGACAAAATCCTGAAATTCTTTTTTTATGTCCTTTTTGTGGGCTTTTGAAATAACAGATTAAACTAAAACTGAGTGAGGACCTCAGGTTTTGATTTTAATAATTATTATTGGTGGGTAAAACACTGTCCCATTTCTACAGAGCTCATGACAAATCAATATTACTAATTTTTAAAAAAAGTTTAGAGATATGAGAAGATGAAATAGATGAATGAAACAAAGGTGAATTAGTTTAAGACACTGACTGCTCCCTTTCCCCCCTCCCCAAAACAAACTGAAAATGCAGAAGTCTGCAAGATGCTTTTCTTTTTGCTTCCTATTTAAAATATCCATCCTATAATATGAAACTCTGATGTTACCACATGCCTAAAGTTTGCCACTCTCAATTGTATATCTGATTTTCTTTCTGCATTTTAAGAATCTCCAATTTATGCGCTGGTCACTAGCAAGAAGAGATCGCTGCTAACATCTGCCACTTGATTGTGTTAGATGCTTGTGGGTTGGCTACTGATGACTGACTACAACCTTTCAGCTAGGGGCAGACACTGCTCACAAAGTGGTTTATGTGATCAGAAACTGGTTTAAACCTGTAATGGAACAAACATTCAGTCCACATAAATTGGCTGCAAAGTGATGCACCTGGGGAAGAACAACCAGCACCATACCTACAGGTTGGGGAACTCCATTCTTGTCAGTACAGAGGTGGAAAAGGATCTTGGAGTCATTGACTCCAAGATGAACATGGGCTGGCAGTGTGGGGATGCAGTCAGGAAGGCCAGCCATACCTTTGTCATGCATCCACAGATGCATCTCAAGCAGGTCCAAGGAGGTGATCCTCCCCCTCTATGCGGCACTGGTCAGGCCGCAGCTGGAGTACTGCGTCCAGTTCT
>NW_017728992.1:21549018-21552479 GCF_001723915.1 Gavialis gangeticus | reverse complement strand
TGGAGTACTGCATCCGGTTCTGGGCGCCGCACTTCAGGAGGGATGTGGACAACATGGAGAGGGTCCAGAGGAGGGCCACTTGCATGATCAGGGGGCAGCAAGGCAGGCCTTATGAAGAGAGGCTATGGGACTTGAACCTGTTCAGCCTCCACAAGAGAAGGCTGAGTGGGGATCTAATGGCCTGTTACAAACTAGTCAGGGGGCGGGGACCAGCAGGCACTGGGGAAGTCCTTGTTTCCGCAAGCACTACTAGGAGTTACCAGGAATAATGGTCACAAGCTGGTAGATTTAGGCTAGATATCAGGAGGTGCTACTTCATGGTCAGGGCGGCTAGGATCTGGAACCAACTTCCAAGAGAAGTGGTGCTGGCTCCTACCCTGGGGGTCTTTAAGAGGAGGCTGGATGAACACCTTGCTGGGGTCGTTTGACCCCAGTACTCTTTCCTGCCATGGCAGGGGGTCAGACTAGATGATCTACTTGGGTCCGTTCTGACCCTGGAAACTATTGTTTGGGAATGGCCGAAACCAGTTTGGGGGAGAACCTCGTTGAATGTACTGAGACTTAACTGATTTGGGTCATGCCAGCTTATGCAATGTCTGTCCCAGACCCCTTGCTGGCTTAAGATAAACCAGACTCCCCCAGCATCCTGGCATGCTTTCTGGGCTAGGCAGAGCTATCTGCCCCAGCCAGAGGGCTGTCCCTGCCCCTCTCATCTCTAACTGGAGCAGGGACTGGCCCTAGCAGAGACACTGGCTGGCATGGCCCCATTAAGGCAAAGTAGGCGGGGGGGGTAATTCTTCCCTCCTTTACCCCCTTTTTTCCCCCCCATCTTGGCCATGGTCAGCTTATCTGTTGGAGCAGAGGGGAGGAGATAGAAGCAGCTGTGCAGGGCTGAGCTCCTTGCCCCCAGCACAGCACTGGCTGCTTCTGTTGCAGGACCCAGATGGGGACTGCACAGCCAGTAGAGGTATCTGCCCCTCTGGGCCAGCTGCCAGTGGGCTGTTGCTGCAGAGTTGACCTTTGTGTGGCACTACTGCCATGCATGCCCCTGCCCAGCCAATTGGGCAGCTATCACCTGGAAGATATTCCCAGTGTGGTTTGAACCGTCAAAGCATATCATCCTGGCCTGAACTGGCCAGGAGGTCAGTCACCTCCAGCTGGGTCCAAGGTACCAGCTCTAAGCAGGCAGGGTCCTGCCACTGGCCTCCCTAGCAGGAATTCTGATGTGCCCTATTGGAAAACTGAAAAAAAGGCAATCTGCAAAATACCCTGAAATCCATGTTCCTCCACAATTTTTTTTTTTTAAAAGACCACTACGTATAGGCAGAGATACCGTGATCAGTTGGGCATGTTTTATTGATATATCTACAGTGTTTAAAGCAATTTGGAAGCCTACCAGTGTCTCTGTCATCATAACAAAATTTTAATTCTAATTGCCTAATACGTTTTGCTGCTCTCCCACAGGGGCCAATGTCCCTTGCAGGGCCCGTGTGCCCCACCCCTGCTTGCTTCCCCAGCCCCTTGAATTGCTGCCCCGCCTGGCCCCATTCCTTGATGGCTCCTGAATCCTCCCCTGCTGTTCCCACTCCCCAGCCTCTGGCACTTTAAAAAACAAACAAACCAACAACAACAAAGAGCCTCTACTCACTGCAGGGGCTGAGGGGACTCTGGGACTTTGTGGCAGAGCATTCCGTGCCCCCTAATGCAGTAGGGTGCAGCAGGGCCCAGGTTGGGACCTCTGGGTTTGTTGCCCTGGCCCCATGCTGTGCTTGGGGGGGCAGTGACCCAGAAAGGCAGCTGATGGTGCTGGTGACTGCCAGGCTTTTTTTAATTGTGTGGATGCTGGGGTTGAAAGGCAGTGATCAAGGAGCCTCAGGGGGCTGGCTGGGGATGGGGCCGGGCAGGGCAGTGATGGTGGGGTTTGGGGGGTGGGGATGGGTAGGGCAATGATTAAAGGGGCTCAAGGGAGAGGGGGCTGGGCAGTGCAGGGATCAGGGAGGCTTGGGGGGCAGGTGGGGGCTGGGTGCGGCAGTGATTAGGAGGGTTCGGGGGGGGCATGGGGCATGGGATTGTCAAGAGCTGGGGGGGGCAGGGGTGGGGGGGGCTGGGGGGGGGGGGAGGGGGGGGGGGGGGGCGGGGAAGTGGGGGAACCGGGGGGGCTGGGGGGGCGGGGGGGGGCGGGGTGCGGCAGTGATTAGGAGGGTTCGGGGGGGGCATGGGGCATGGGATTGTCAAGAGCTGGGGGAGGCAGGGGTTGTGGGGGCTGGGGGAGTGGGTAGGGCTGGCGGGGGTCAGTTCATGTTCATGTGTGTCCAACCAAGCATTACAGGAAAGACTTTTTCTGGTATCTTTTAATTAGACCAACTATATATTTGGGAGAGATCTTCTAAGTATACAGTTGCACTAATAAAAATATGAGAGAAAATTCTCACCTCTAATACATTTCCCAGACCATTGTGGCTTGGCAACACTCCAAGCCTACAATTTAGTGTTAATAACTGTATGTGTACATGTATGTTCCTTTTATCTCCAAGACTCTTTAGATGGGCATAGGTCAGGATCACTTACGTAAGCTTCTTGCAGTATAGAATATATATAGAGAAAACAAAATGGGCTAAGATGTTCCTGGCAATGCTAATTGAAGAGCTGCTGTGTGTGTGTGTGTGTGTGTGTGTCTGTCTACTCATTAACTGAAACTTAACAGATCATGAACTGAAAACCCACAGTGTTTGTTTTCCCAAACCCAGACATATTTGCACAAATGGAAGTTCTCTGTTGGGAACATAATTACTTCTTATATTGATCATTCCAAAGTATTGAAAAATATCAGACATAACTATAAAATACTGTTAGCAATAGCAGGTCTGTTTTTTTTTTTTTTTATAGTGTCAAGTCTTCTAAACTGTGGCTGTGAGAATGTAAGACTTTCCAGTCTTATCTGAAGTAAACAAGCACTATTGCTTTTTGTGGTTTTTTGTTTGTTTTGTTATTCAATAATAGCCTTATTGAAGTAATAGAGCTGTGCTGTTTTAAAACGTGCCCTGTTGAAAAATACATTTGCCAATTACATTTTTTAAACTTGTTTTTCGGCTTAGAGTTGGCGAGAGCTGGATACTCGGATCACTGATGCAGCTAATGAAGCCAAAGATAATGTGAAGTATCTCTACACACTTGAAAAATGCTGTGACCCGTTGTATAACAGTGACCCTGTAAGTAACAGCTCCTCACTTTTAAAAAAATAAAAGGTTCTATGTTGCAACTAAACTCATAACACTTCTAGCTGATGGGCATGACTTAGCATTCTGAAGTTACTTTCCATTTTATTTAATTTTAACTACCTGCATCCAGATTGAGGTTCAAGTGAACAGTCCCAGAATAAGCTTCTATCTTACTATGGCTTAAGCTAAGTTACTTGGTAGACAGTATTAAGTTTTCATGGATGCCGGGACAGGACAAACTAA
>NW_017728992.1:21541911-21543712 GCF_001723915.1 Gavialis gangeticus | reverse complement strand
TTTTTTTTTTTTTTTTTTTTTTTTTTTTTTTTTTTTTGCATTAAAAAATTCACTTGAAAGCATTTGCTTGGCATCATTGATGTGTTTTATAGTTGGAGATGATGAGATGAAGTATGTGCAATGTGTGAAGGAAGCAAGAAGTATGGAATAATAGTTAAAAATGTAAGGGAACTCTAGCTAACATGTTATAGATTTCATAGATGTTTGGGCTGCAAGGGACCTCGTAAGATGATTGGGTTCAGCCCCCTGCCCAAGGGGCAGGAAATCAGCTAGGGTCAAATGATCCCAGCAAGATAAGTGTCCAAATGTTTCCTGAAAGTTTCCAGAGTAGGTGCTTGCACCACCTCTGGGGGAGTCTGTTCCAGGCCTTGGGGCTTGGAAAATAAAGAAGATTTTTCCTTATGTCCAGCCTAAAGCAGTCTTGCAGGAGTTTGTGACTGTTGGGTCATCTCCTGGGGTGCTCTGGTAAAGAGGGGTTCTCCCAGATCCTGATGTATGCCCCTTATGTACTAGGCTCTTCTCTAGATTCTTTCAAGCTTTTCCATGTCTTTCCTAAATTGCAGAGCCCAGAATTGCATACAGTACTTCAGCTGCAGCCTCACCCAGGCTGAGTACAGCAGGAGAATGACATCCTGGGTCTTGCTCCAGATGCATCGGTAGATGCAAGCCAGAATTTTTTGTTCGCTTTCCCCACGGTGGTATCGCATTGGTGCCTTGTATTAATCTTGTGGTCAATCATGACCTCCAAGTCTTTTGGTTGTGGTACTAGTGAGTGTAGCATTGCCAAGCCTACAAGTGTGATGCAGGTTTTTGCTCCCAAGGTGGAGTGCCTTACATTTCTCTGTATTGAATGTCATTAGGCTTTCATCCGCCTACCTTGCAAGTCTATTGAGAGAATAGGATGGTAATCCAGGCTGATCAAGTGTGGACACTGTTCCCCAAAGTTTGGTGTCATCAGTGAATTTGGCTAGTCTGCTTTTGACAACAGTGTCCAGATAGTTTATGAAGACATCAAAGAGTACAGGTCCGAGAACAGCCTTGTGGGACAACACTAGTCACTGAGTGCTATCATGATTTGGTTCCATCAACTACCATTTCCTGGGTCTGACCTCAGAGCCAGTTCCCCAGCCAGTAGAGTACTTGAGGCTGCAGTTGCCCAATTTTTCCATGAGGATATCATGGGACATCGGGTCAAAAGTTTTTTTTTTTAAAGTTCAAATGTATAATGTCAATCTCTTCCCTTTTGTCCAGGTGATATGTCACTTGGTCATAGGAGGAAATGAGATTGTTGCAGGTAGGTCTTGCTTGGCCAAACCCATGCTGTCTGTCCCTCGGAACATTGCCTTCTGTTAGCCTGTCAACAGCAGTTTTTTTTTTTTTTTTTTTTTTTTTTCTGAAATCTTCCCAGGGATTGAAGTCAAACTGATTGGTCTGTAGTTTCCCCGGTCTCTCTTCCTCCCTTTCTTGAAGATGAGCACTGCATTGGCCCTCTTCCAATCTTCAGGTACTTCCCCTGAGTGCCATGAGTTCTCGAATATTCTCACCAGTGGCTGCGCTATGACATCTGCTAGTTCCTTTAGCACTCTTGGATGCAGCCTGTCTGGACCAGCTGATTTTTTTTTTTTTTTTAAGGGGGCCCAACCTCTCAAGATGCTCCCTCACAGTTTTTATATTCCTGAAAGGAATATATGCCAATGGTGGGCATATATTCATTCTCACCCTTGTCATCCTGCATCTTGTTAGGCAGGGTGGTCCCTTTTGGGCTAGTGAAAAAATGACGCAAGTAACTATTAATCAGATT
>NW_017728992.1:21535519-21536911 GCF_001723915.1 Gavialis gangeticus | reverse complement strand
TTTTTTTTTTTTTTTTTTTTTTTTTTTTTTTTTGCATTAAAAAATTCACTTGAAAGCATTTGCTTGGCATCATTGATGTGTTTTATAGTTGGAGATGATGAGATGAAGTATGTGCAATGTGTGAAGGAAGCAAGAAGTATGGAATAATAGTTAAAAATGTAAGGGAACTCTAGCTAACATGTTATAGATTTCATAGATGTTTGGGCTGCAAGGGACCTCGTAAGATGATTGGGTTCAGCCCCCTGCCCAAGGGGCAGGAAATCAGCTAGGGTCAAATGATCCCAGCAAGATAAGTGTCCAAATGTTTCCTGAAAGTTTCCAGAGTAGGTGCTTGCACCACCTCTGGGGGAGTCTGTTCCAGGCCTTGGGGCTTGGAAAATAAAGAAGATTTTTCCTTATGTCCAGCCTAAAGCAGTCTTGCAGGAGTTTGTGACTGTTGGGTCATCTCCTGGGGTGCTCTGGTAAAGAGGGGTTCTCCCAGATCCTGATGTATGCCCCTTATGTACTAGGCTCTTCTCTAGATTCTTTCAAGCTTTTCCATGTCTTTCCTAAATTGCAGAGCCCAGAATTGCATACAGTACTTCAGCTGCAGCCTCACCCAGGCTGAGTACAGCAGGAGAATGACATCCTGGGTCTTGCTCCAGATGCATCGGTAGATGCAAGCCAGAATTTTTTGTTCGCTTTCCCCACGGTGGTATCGCATTGGTGCCTTGTATTAATCTTGTGGTCAATCATGACCTCCAAGTCTTTTGGTTGTGGTACTAGTGAGTGTAGCATTGCCAAGCCTACAAGTGTGATGCAGGTTTTTGCTCCCAAGGTGGAGTGCCTTACATTTCTCTGTATTGAATGTCATTAGGCTTTCATCCGCCTACCTTGCAAGTCTATTGAGAGAATAGGATGGTAATCCAGGCTGATCAAGTGTGGACACTGTTCCCCAAAGTTTGGTGTCATCAGTGAATTTGGCTAGTCTGCTTTTGACAACAGTGTCCAGATAGTTTATGAAGACATCAAAGAGTACAGGTCCGAGAACAGCCTTGTGGGACAACACTAGTCACTGAGTGCTATCATGATTTGGTTCCATCAACTACCATTTCCTGGGTCTGACCTCAGAGCCAGTTCCCCAGCCAGTAGAGTACTTGAGGCTGCAGTTGCCCAATTTTTCCATGAGGATATCATGGGACATCGGGTCAAAAGTTTTTTTTTTTAAAGTTCAAATGTATAATGTCAATCTCTTCCCTTTTGTCCAGGTGATATGTCACTTGGTCATAGGAGGAAATGAGATTGTTGCAGGTAGGTCTTGCTTGGCCAAACCCATGCTGTCTGTCCCTCGGAACATTGCCTTCTGTTAGCCTGTCAACAGCAGTTTTTTTTTTGTTTTTTTTTTTTTTTAAA
>NW_017728992.1:21523173-21535036 GCF_001723915.1 Gavialis gangeticus | reverse complement strand
ATCTTGTTAGGCAGGGTGGTCCCTTTTGGGCTAGTGAAAAAATGACGCAAGTAACTATTAATCAGATTTGGCTTTTTCCTGGGTGTCGGTAGTCAGCTGCCCCAGCTGGTTTAGAAGGGGTCCAATGTTGCCTTTGTTTTTCTTTCGACTCCCCATATCTGAAGAGAGACTTTTTTTTTTTTATTGTCCTTGATTCATGTAGCCAGATGGAGTTCAGTTGCAACCTTGGCTTTTCTAGTTTGCTCCCTGCAGGTGCAGACCAGTAGAGCATACTCCTCCTTAGTGGTGTTTCCTGCCTTCCATCCTTTATACACCTCTTTTTAGTTATAGGAGGTCCATGAGTTCCCTGTTGAGCCAACGGGGTGGCTGAGCCCTTTTACTACCTTTGGTGCTTCTAGGATCACTTCCTTAAGGAGCAACTACTCATCATGAACTCCCCTCCCTGTGAAATCATGGCCTGTCAGGGCCTCAAGAACAAGCCTCCTGAGCTTATGAAAGTCAGTTTTCCTAAAGTCGTCGAGGACTACTGCATTACTGGCTGACTTGCCAGCTTTGTGATGGATAGTGAAAATGATCAACTTGTGGTCACTAGTTGTGATGTCAACCCTGATAATGGCTGAAAGGACTGAATTGTGGGTTTTCGGGCCTTTTATTACATTGTGGCTTTTTGTGCCGCCTCTTTTTTGTGTGTGGTAGCAAGAGTTGTCACAATAGTTTACATCGTTCTTGATTATGTGGTGACAAATTCCAAAATACAGGTTTTGAGATGATATCTTCTCATAACCTTTTGTAGATCAGAGAACATCACCTATCTTATAAGGCCTGGATCCTGTGTGACTTTTCTAGAAACAAACCTGAACCAATTTGTCTAAAATGGTATAAAACAAACTTGTAGTTAAATTAGTGGGAGACTAAAAAAGGGCCTAATTTTGATCCTATCTAGCTGTCTCTTTGTAACTCTGCTAGCTGACCCTAAATTGTAAGACTTGATTTGAACAGAAGACACATTAAATTAATTGGTTATAAGGGAAGTAAAATAAGGCATTGAGTTGGGTAACAGGCATTTTCAGTATCTTACAAGGTTGTTGGAGTACAATGGTCATGTGTTTAAAACGCTTTCTCATCCTTCTGATGATGGATAAAAGGCAGTTGTGAACCAATCTCTGACTTGTGTGGTTCCTTCCTTAGGAATCCATGGTAGAGGCTATTCCAGGACTCATAAATGCAATAAAAATGATTCATAGCATCTCACTCTATTACAATACCTCTGAGAAGATAACCTCTTTGTTTGTGAAGGTAGGTATGCATGATAGGCTCCTGCTATTACCATATGTATACAATTTCCACTTTCCACTTAAAAGTTAAGTAGTCCTTCATCCATGGAAATGTTGTTTTGGGAGTTTTTTCCTATGAATATGGGATACATTGAGATGTTATGTGTCTCTGTCTTTTCTCCCACCCCGCCATGATACTAATATACATAACTTTAAGTTGGAACAAAAACTGAGCTCTTCTGAAGAAAACTGGAAAGCCTGTTGGAACTCATCCTGGGTAGAATCAGGCTGGACTGGATTGACTTTCATGGTGACTTTAACTGCTTATGCCAATGGTATATTTGGCTTCCTGCATACTAACAGACTTGCAACCTTAATATATTTTCCTAACTGTCACTCAGTTATTATTAAAAAACCTCTATTAACTTATTTGAAAAAATAAATTAGTGCTTTGGACTCAAATGTGTAGAGTCTTTTTTGCAACTTGGAACGTTCATTGGGCATTTCAGGATCTAGACAATGGCTTCATTTGATTTTGTTAGTGATTTAGCCAGCACCACATCTTGTATCAAACATTGCTGTCATTTCTCAGGAGAAGAGAAGCTGCTTTTCTCCCTGCCTGGCTGGAAGTTTTTGGCTTTTTGCATGTTTTTGGCCACTACTGAGTGAATGGAAAACACAAAAAGATTACGTTTTCAGTCTTGCTTATTTATAAACCTAGAAATAGTTTTCTTCTTAGGTAACAAATCAGATGATAACAGCATGTAAATCATTCATCACAAACAACAATAGTGCCACCATCTGGGATCAGCCTCAAGATATAGTTGTGGAAAAGATTCAAGCAACTATTCGACTTAAACAGGTAACTTCAGAGTGTGTGATTTCAGATGTGCAAGGAATTTTTTTAATGGAAAGCTGAATCTGAGTTACACTACAGTAAAGTAACTAGTGAAAAATGAAAGCTTTTACTTGAAGACATCTAGGATAAAGTATGTTTACTTGGTAGATCAAAAAGAGGATGGAATGAAAAGGATTAAACACGAGGGAAAATTCCTAACGCTTGTCATTTAGTTATCAAAGTAGTAATCTGCAAGGGTAATCTAATTGGCTTATTTTAGAAAGATGGGACTCACTATCTTAAATTGGCTTTAAGTGCCTAACATGTTCACTTCTAATGTTCTAGGAGTTGAATAATTGCTGAACAATGTTTGTTTAGAGCCACTGCCCAGCTATTGGCTAACTAGAGAAGCCTATATGGTTTAAAATGAAAAAGGGGCATGTTGTGAACTGGAAGGAAGTAGATTTTTATTTTTTAATGATACTATAAAAATTTTACTTGGTGCATATATTCCATGTCCTGTTAAGGAAGGACCTGAGAAGATTTGGGCTCTTCCAGAAAAAACTTAATTTTCTAAATGAAATGAGTTCAGTGTCTGAAAGGCTTGGAGATATGAGGTTTATAGTAGAAATATCGAGTTTCAAAACAACAAGCGCTCATCTAAACCCATGTCTCTACATGGTTGAAAGAATAAATATTGCATACTGCCAAGTAGTAGGTTTTAAAGTCTGATTGTTCCAGTTTAGAAGTGGTGAGTAAGTACAACTGCTGAACTAAATATAGTGAAGTCAGAAAAGGGATTAATCTTTTCTAGGAGGAGCTTGGCTTTTCAATACTTCAAAAATGGTTTAAAACATTTAAACGTTAAACAGCTTAAACTCCTTGATAATGATCATCATGATGAGAGAAGTTCAAATAAGTATGTAAAAGAATTGGACATTGTGCTGAAAATAAACGGGACTCCCTGTAGTGTTAACTAGACACTAGTTTGGTGTTTTTTGTTTTTTTTTAATTGTAAGCAATGGAACTGTTTTGGCAGATGATACTTTATAAATGTAATTTAGTTTGTGCTGTCCACACAAGTCAGACTTAAGATTTGAGCAGCAAGAATTTAGAGTAACTCACAAAGGGGTATTCATCTAACCTAGTTTTTAAGAATTGGTGAGAGTGCTGCTAATCAGAATTATTCGGTATCCAATCATTTCACGCCAGTTTCTGTACCCCAAGGGGCCAGCATTGTGTGGCTGCCTTTGGCTGTTAGAAATAATTGAGCTAAAAAAGGTCCTGCCTTTTTTTTTCAGTATTGGACAGTTGAATTTTTTCAGTCTTACCCTAGCTGACTAGTTGAGATGGGTTCTTTCTCTTGCACCTCCAAATATTTTTTTTGCTCCTAATAAAAATCAGTTTGTATGATGCTACTGACAGAAATAAGACTGTTCAGTTGTAGCTAAAATTATAGGAATGGGTAAACATAAAAGGAATACTAAGTTGCAAGGAATACTAAAATATATTTTCAACTTTATTTTTCAGACAAGTAATGTACCTATATCTGTCTAAAGTGCCCATAATTAAATTAATTTCTATTTCTTGAGACGATTGTATTTGCATGGTTGGATAATTATTTTCTTCATTGGGGTGTCAAAGATGAGGCTTATGGTGGAGTGAATGGGGGCAGGGCCATATGCTGGCATCTGGGATACAGAGCGTTGTTTGGCATGTTTTCTTGGTGGCAGGGAGAGGGGGGCTAGTAATGTCTGCTTGTCTTGCTGCTGAAAGTGGGTTCAGATCTGACCTGCAAGGCTCCTTGTAGTCCAGATTCAGCCCACGAGGAAGCTCATGGGCCGAGTGAGTTTGACACTCCTGTTCTAGATGGTTCAGATATCTGTTGCTTCCATTTCATTTCCTTTAAGGAATATCAACGTTGCTTTCACAAGACAAAAGAAAACCTGGAACAAACTCCATCTGAAAGACGGTTTGATTTTAGTGAGATGTACATTTTTGGAAAATTTGAAACCTTTCATCGACGTCTCATGAAGATCACAAATATATTCATTACCATTACAACCTACTCAGTTCTACGGAACTCAAAGATGGAAGGACTGGAAGTTATGGCCACAAAGTATGAGGTACATATCAAATGAATCTCAGACTTTCACATCCTATAAGTGGAAGAAAAATGTAGATAAAAAGAGAACAGAATGTTAACATATTTTAAAATAGGTTGTATGAGTTTTAAGGTCTTTTAGTCCTGTACAGCAAACAGCTGCTCTAGGATTTGGGTATGAGATGTACTGGTTTCTCACATAATAAGGTGACTGTGTCTAATTTTTTCAAGAGGCAATTTTATCCTTGATTTGAGTAATGTGCCATGTTGTAAAGTTGTGTGTTGGCTGAACATCTACTATGTGCTTAAGTCATCTTATTATGTAGTAGGCATATAGCATGTCACCACCCTTGGATTCTCTTAACTTTTACAAAGGAATCCCTAGCACCTGAGAACTAAAATTCCTTTACTTAAATATAAAAGTGTCTTGACTGATGTCGTCATATGCCAGTCTGAGGATGGAGTTGCACATTACACTTGGACCATCCCAAAGACACTTAAACTGTGAACACCCACACATTTAAAACTTGTTTAACTTATGCTAAGTGCCCTTTTGAGAGTCTCAAAATTATGCCACTTCAGGCAAGGGTTAACTCCTGGGCCATGCTACCTAGCATACCTTAGGGTAACTTCAGTCTGCTCCATGGACGTAAAATGAGCAATCTGCAGTCCTCCCAGGATGCACCCTTCCTAGCTCCCTTCTCCTTCTGCCCCCCTTCCCCAAGCAGGGACAGAGCCCAGGTGTGCTGGCTCCTAGCCATGCCTTTGCTTACTAGCCCTCTTGTGGCAAGTCAGAGCTGTGCAGGCAATAAACAATATTAACTTTCAATGTGCAGCTGCTTACAGCCCATTCTAATTTTAACATTGCTTAACATTTTAATGCAGTCATAGGAGGCTGGTGCCACCTTAGTCGGGGCAGCAGGCTGAACTGGATAATAAGCTAGATAAGGGGTGCTCAGCCCCTGGCCCACAGGTCTGACCCAGTCCAGCCCAGATCCTGTGTTTTTAGTTTGCCTACAGGGCTCCCCCCACATCTGGAAATATGACATCAGGAGAGTGGTGACACTGCTTCTCCACCAACAAATTTCTCAACCCATAGGGAGTCCTGGGTCCTGCATGCTGAATCAGGTGCCTGATCCCAGTACACAGGGATGGATGGGAGCAGTGCCAGGCCCTGGTTAGGGTGGAGGTGATAGTGGGCCTCAGGACCCAATCTTGGTCTGAGGGGACTAGGGGAGCAGTGCAGCACCTCGCAGACCCAATCCTGGTTTTGGGGGCTAGGAGGGGGTGGCATCAGGCTCCCAGGACCCAATCCTAGCATACAGGGATGGGCAAGGGGCAGTTCTGGGTCCCTGGGACCCAATCCTGGGGGTAGGGGGTGGTGCCAGTTGCTCTGGGCCGAAATCCTGGCACGGTGAGATAGGAGG
Organism: Gavialis gangeticus; assembly: GCF_001723915.1. NCBI lineage: Eukaryota > Metazoa > Chordata > Crocodylia > Gavialidae > Gavialis > Gavialis gangeticus. The sequence continues at coordinate 21,529,393 of NW_017728992.1, read as the reverse complement.
GGGTAGTGCTAGTCACCACTGGTGTGGGGTGTTACTTTTTTTTTTACTGTGAACTTTAAGTTTCCTTTTTGCTGACACATTTCCTCTTTGCATCAAACTGTTTCATACTGTAGTGTTGCACACTTGTCTGGGAGAAAGTGCCAAGTAATGAATATTTTTTTTAAAGTTGGTATTGCTGGATTTTCTGTCAGTTTCCAACTTAAACCTGATAAACTGAAGCAAGTAACCAATGTGAGTGGCTCCTGTTTTGCTGTCCTTTTCAAAACTTGATTAGGTGGTTTGCTTAACATTTGTACTTCAGAAAATTTGTATATCCCAAGCAGACAAACATGGCTGGTAGCTTGGATAATGCAACTTGATTCTGATATTTTTGTCTCCCCTCAAATATTTAGAGCATTGTTGACGCCATAAAGAGAAAACCATATAATTTTTTAGATCAACGTAAGACTGACTTTGATGAGGATTATGAAGAATTCTGCAAACAGACCAGTGACCTTCATGTAGGTTTTGTGATTAAGTGCCTTGCCACTTTAAGTTGAGTACTGCCAATCCTTGGGGAATTCACTAAAATAAGAAGTATTTGTATTGGACGTGAGTGATTATGGAAGACTACAAATATTTTGAAGTGAATGATTTATATACTATCACTGCAATGAAACAAAAATGGGAAGTGCTCAATCTACTAAAACATCACTTGTCCTGATAAAATTACATCCTTTGGGAATGATGACTTCATGTAACTGCTTTGTTAGGGATAGATACAGTGCTTAACTCCCTCTAAAGTCAGCTTGGAGTATGCAGGCCAACAGACGCATGTTGTTTCACTGCAGGGAAAAGTAGATACTACTCTCTAATGCAAGACTTTAAATAATTATCTTCTCACTTGCTCTGGAAGAGAGCTTGTTTCAACTAATACTAGGGCTTTTGGTCGGGTTGGAATTAACCAAACAAAAGGCATGCTAAGCCTTTCCTTTTTGGAGTCATGAAGAATTGTGGGTAGCTACATCAGATCAAAATTAGATTAATTTCCTGCCATGGTGATGAAGTGAAATGGTATTTATTCATTCAGACCAAGAGTTAATATAATGGGTAAACAATTTTGGAGTTGTAAAGCTTCTTTGAGTTCTTCAGCTGCAATGGGAAAAGCAGAAGTAGATTGCTTTTCTTGATACAACATTTGAAAGCTGTTCAACTATAGGTCCTTGCAAATATGTAAAAGCTCTACAATTGTCTAATATAAATCTGTGTGAATCTAATGGGGATGCTCTACAGAAGTATCCTCAGTAGAACTTCTCTTTTTTTCTTTCTCCAGAATCAGTTGAGATCTTTCTTGGATATCACCTTTGAAAGGATTACAAACACTGGAAGAGCTCTGGATATACTGAAGAAATTTGAAAGGTAAAAAGACAGTTACAAATCACCTTCATGTGTTCTAGAATAGCTTTTAGTAATTTGCCATTTACTTCAAGTGACTTTTGGTACATTGGAGAAAAAAAATTGGCTGTTAAAACTGCCCTTCTTTTTGTTCAATATTGTATGAATCGTTTATATGTAGCTTCATCCCGGCTATGATACAGTTGATGTATCTACTCAAATGGCATGCAAGCTGTAAAATGTGGACAAGTGAAATTCACATTTGGGTAGACCAACCATTTAATTCCTATGCCAGCAATGTGTAACTGTGTGCTACAGTATTTTTTTTCTTAAATCCGTTTAATGAAGATACCCGTCCATTTCATTTTTGCCCTATATCTCTACTATACTACTCCATTTTCTCTCTCTAAAACTACAATACAATGTTATGAATAGCAGTTCCTTTTTTGTATCATTAATTGTAGCTTCTAACTTGGGATAAGAGTCACTTATCAGTGTATAAAACTGCAGGATGCTCAGTGTTCCATTGCTGTAGTTTAATTTGAAGACTGCTTGCAGTTATTTTGATAGTGTAACAAGATCCACATGCCAGGGATGGCTGTGTGGCCCTTGGAGCACCCTCTCAGCCCTTGTCCTCTCTACTTCCTTTGGGCAATCTCCCCTTCAGCTCACCTGTCATGCCTTGATGTTACTATGCCTTTAGAAAAGGGAGGCTGTCCCAGGGCTCATCAAATTGTTAGCCCTCCCACTTGTCTCTGGGCAAACTGCCCACCTACTTCACCCACCATGCCTTAGTTGGCATCGATTAGAAGATGTTAATACAGCAGGAAGCTACCCATTTACTTACCCTAATACCAAGGACTTGTATACCAAGGCTCCAACCTATATTGTGTCCCATGACTTGCAGATGGCATCCATGGCCTAATGCCTGGCCTGCTTGTCTGACCTAATACCTAGCCACTTAATTACTTGGGCTCCCAACCCTCTACTGTTCCTCCAGACTCCCAGCCTGGTTGCACTTGAGGTTCCCGGCCTCTACCAATTCAGGGCTCCAAGCCCCTACCTCTTTTTGCTCAGGCTCTGAGCCTGGCTGGGGACCATCCTGGGCTCCACACTGGGCTACAATCCCTTTATCCCCTCACCCTAGGAGCTTTACACAGCTCCCTGTAGGCTCAGGGCCCCACCCCTCTGGAGCCTCACTCCTGGGTCCCTTAATGTGGCTCAGTGCTCACTGTGAGCCTAGGCTGTGTCTGGCCCCTTCACCTGCCTAGTACTTACTGCCTCAGGGCTTACAGTGAGCATGGGCCCTTGCTTTGTTCTTCAGGGTGTACTTCCCTAGCCTTTCCCCTCCATGGGGTCACCCACAGGGCAGCAGGGGCTGAGGCTTTCTGGTGTCCCATACTTGTCCTTTGCTGGGGTGGCCCTAGGTGTGGCATTTCCTGGAGACTGCCCCACCACTAGCAGTCCCACTACACTAACTAGCCCCATCAGGGTGTAACTTTAGGTGATGCTTAAGGACCAGGAGCCTCCAGCCATCCCCATAGCTTACCTCCAAGATGTCACGAGCAGCAGCTCCAGCCAGGTGGTGTTCTCCCAGCTGCTAGTAGCAGACCACTGTCCTTGCTGCTTAGGGCCCTGTTCCCAGCCATGCAATTGTGCCTAATTGGGACTGTAACCAGCTGCAGGATGCTTAGCTGCTGCTCACACCCCTGAGAGTAACAGAGCATACCCTGTGCTCTGTTATGTTGCTCTGAGGGGTCAGGCCAAGGCTCAGGATCTCAATAGTGCAGTGTTAGACAGGAGGTTGTGGTATACAATTGCACATGCGCACACACACTCACTAGGTGCATACATACTCACACTACCAGCTCAGGCACATTGCATACCTATTACCAATGTAAGCCCATAACACTACACACACCAAATGTATACAGAATCAGTTACCAGTTACCAACACCTGCACATCCAATGCGCACACATGGATTACTAATTTTATATACCCCACACATCTGTCCATCCCCAGGTATCCCAAGTAATACTAACTTGCGCACATACTCCCTGCCTACACATACACACAGCTGAGTTCCTAAGTTGGGTATTGTGGTGTGTGTGTATGTATGTGCTTGGGACACCTGCGGAAAGGTGAAGGTAAGAAAGTAGAAGTGTAAGGAGTGAAAGTTACCAGGACTGGGATTAGAACAGGTAGACTACAGGGGCCTGGGCTGAAGAACTGAGGCTTGGGGGTAACTTAAGGTTAATTGATCTTAACTGATTAAAAGACAATGCCCAAAGCCTGCAGAACAGATGCATGCTGGCACAGAGCCTGGGACTGGAGGCAGAGCTATGGGGGAGCTGAAAAGGTAGATGGGGAGAGGAGGCAAAATGGGACTAAGGGAAAGTGTGAGTGTTTAAAGAGGGACTCTGGGTGTGGGGAGCCAGAGGATGGCTCCGGAGCAGCTAGAGAAGTTGCAGAGAGTGGCAGTAGGTGCTAGAAGCTAGAGAGAACCGCAGGACAGCTAATAGGAGCTGGGAAGTTGCAGGTTGGGGGGGAGTCTGAAAACAGAGATGGGCAGCAGGAAAGCAAGGAGAGGCTGCGAGGTGGTAGAAAAGGGGAGACAGAATTGGGAGGAGATCGGGAAACTAGCTGGGGGGCTGCAGCTGAGAGAGAGAATGAGGCTGGAATTTAAGATAGGGAAGGGACTGGGATTCAGTAAAACATGACCCAACTAGGGGTTGCAAATGACAGTGGTTTGATTGAACAGGGGAGATGGTGACACAATGTCTTTATTGGTTCCTTTGCACATGCGTACACACCTGCACAATGGTAGCAGGGGTTAGAGAGGCTTGGTGCAGGGGCTGAAGTCCAGGAGGAGAGAGAGAGAGTCCAAATTGTAGGTAGATATTACCTGCATATCTCCTCCTATCCAGGCTGGAAAGGGGTCCTTGTCCAGTAGGTGTTGTCCAGAGTGGGGTTGCTGGCAGGGCTTCTGGGTGGATAGGTGGTGTGGCAGGGTGCTGGTCCAGATGGAGTCCCACTGGGTCTGTCTTCAGTGCCCCTTTTTATAAGGGCAGACCCTGTGTGACCCTAGTGACAGGAGGCATGCCCAGGCAAGGGTCAGCCCCTGGCGTACTGAGCATGTGAGCTCCATCCAGGGATGTGCAGTTTTGGGTGTCTATAACGGTGAGAGTTGCTGGTTCTGCAGGGTCTTTTGTTTTTCAAATGCTGGTCTTGTCTCTGTTCCTGGGTGAGGCCCCTGGTTCCTGGATGAATCAATGCGAGGTGATGGCCTGGTCATTACAGGCCATTCAGTAGAGGCCTGCTACCATTGTATTTCAATCATTTCCAATCACACTCATTCATGGGGAACCAATTTACATGGGAGGGATACGTTACTCATACAGTTGACACACAGGGGATGCCTGGGCAGAGGACAGAAGATAGAGGCTTGACATATAAAATGGAAAGTTGACATGACTTTGGTTCACTTGCAAACACAGGCCTAAACCATACAGTATCCATATGAAATGACACAAATCAATACAAAAATGATAATACAATATACAACAGTAAAAATAGATACAAACCTAATAATAATACAACATAAAACAGTGGCTATCCAAAACCAAAAACTTGCTTCCAAAATAGAAATGTTTAAAGCTTATCCTACATCTTAGCTTACTTTATACTTATCTACAGGAAATAGAGAAGGAAAGAAGAAGTCAGAAATGGTTGGGAAAGGGGAGGGAATGCAATAAATAATAAAGAAGAAACTGGGGGTTTTACTACAGTTACATTCTCCAAGCAAGGTTTCTGACTAGTGCAGGTGAGGCTGCTCATCACCTGAATGGCTCATCAAAGCCTCTGTATCTCCATTTATAGTTGTGCTCATGACTCTAAGCTGTGTCTAGTCATCATGTAAGTGAGCACCTTGTCTCATATTCTTAGCTTCCACCCCTACTGCTCTAGCTGCTCTCTTTGGCCTAGATCCACTACACCAGGTCAGGCTCCTTGGGTTCTAGCCCTTGTCTCCCTCTCTCTGGGCTGTGCCCTCCCCCGAACCCCAAGCTCTGCTCCTCTGGGCTGTGGGCCCCCTACATGTGCTAACGTGTTTGGCTTACCAGCCTGGAGGATGACCTATAGTCACAGAGCTAGCACTGCAGTTCTCTTGCTGCTTTCCTACTCCCCTGTTGTACTCTTGTGCTACTAGCACTGTGATAGGCACTTCTCATTTTATAAAGCTCTGGCTGCCTATAACTCTATAGCTAGCATTCATCTTGATTGCCTGAGCGCAGTTTGCCTCCATTTTCTCACTCTCAGTAACAGGAGCTATAGGTTCTGTGTTGTATAGGGGTAAAATCAAGAGTAAGCACAGCTGATTATTGTTTTTCCTGTATAGGAGATCTCTTTTGTACTTCATATCAATGACGGTTTGCTTAAAACGTTAAGCAATAATGGTAATCTTGCTATTGGATATGTGCTTTATAGAGTAATAAAGAGAAATGTATAGGTTGGTTTAGACACTTTGGGGTGCAGGCAGAAGTGCAACTCCCTGCTGTACCAGTGGGCACAGACCGAAGTGATAATTTTGGTCAATCTGGTCACCAGAAAGCTGTTTATAGTTGTGACCAAACTTCAGACAGCTTAAAAAATGGCTGATCAGGTGAAAATCTGACCCCTCATTGGATGAAAGTTCAGATGAAGACGTTTCAAAACAGAATATCTTTTATAACTTCTGCCTGACAGCCTTGAGCTGTTTTCAGAATTGGAAGGGGGAAAGAGTGGAGGGAGTTCAGTCTGGGGGTTTTTCAGCCCCTGCTGGAGGATGAGGGGGGGCTCCAATTCTAA
>NW_017728992.1:21520845-21523039 GCF_001723915.1 Gavialis gangeticus | reverse complement strand
TTTTTTTTTTTTTTTAGCGTAGGACTTCCTTGTGCGAGCAAACTGGTATTGTCTGTTCAGAGCGATCATCAGGTAGCAATGCATTGGGCTTGGGCAGTCATTTTTAGGTTTTCAGCCCCTGCTGGAGGATGAGGGGGGGCTCCAATTCTAAAGGTTCCCCAGCTACCACTAGAGAATGGGTTCAGTGAATTAGAGCCCCCCACCCCCAAACCTCAAGGAGGCTCCAATATACCTGCCCCACCTTCCAATGAGGGCTGAACCCCACCCCCTCCCCACCTCTATACTGAACATGTAATGAGGGGGCATATTTTCACCTGGCCATTTTAAAGCTGTTTGCAGTTGTTTGGTCATGCCTAATAGACTACTTTCTGTGACCAGATTGGGTGAAAATTATTGCTTCTGTCTGTGCCCTTGTTTCCTGCATGATCCAAGCCCTCGCTATAGTTTGTTTGACTATGTATTGTAGGAGTTTTTCTTGAATATCAGGATATGAATATAAAAATGTGTGTCCGAATGAATATACGTGAGGTGGAAAGAAGTACGGATTCTGAGAGAATCTCTTAAGCACTGCAATTTTCAGGTGATGATAATCCTTTTTTTTAACAGATTAGGAATCCCTAGTCTTGGTATAGATGAAAAATACCAGGATATCCTTTTGAACTATAATCATGATGTAGAGATGGTCTCTAAGTTGTACACCAAACAGAAAAATGATCCTCCTTTGGCTCGTAACCTGCCTCCAATAGCTGGTAAGATCTTGTGGGCACGCCAACTTTTCCACAGGATCCGGGAACCAATGGATCTTTTCCAGCAGCATCCCAATGTTCTGCAGTCATCAGAAGCCAAGCGCATAATCCGCAACTACAACAAAGTGGCAAAAGTCCTCTTGGAGTTTGAGGTTATTTATCACAGAAGATGGATGCAGCAGGTAAAATTTTTCATTTGATACTATGATTGTTAGTGAAAGTGTCTCCAGCATATTTGAGAGATAAGTATGTTAATGATAGATTATGGATTTATTGCATTAGTATACTGTATTTGAACAGCACCTAAGATAACCATTTGCATGAGGAGTGTCATTGGATGGCAAATGTCTCCAGTTGACCCTGCCATAATTTTTAGCTTTGAGGCAATGTTGGGTGGGTAGTAGAATGACCAGGCAGGTGGCATAGTCACTGCCATATGGTTGCTTTAGGGCCTGTGGCCAACAGCTAACTTCAGAGAACTTTATAGGTTACTTAGAGTGGAATCAGGCTGCCATAGAATAAAACTGATGATCAAGGTACCATAATAGGCATATTAGCAGCTTATCGCACTCTATTGTATCCTGCATTGTCCTACATTTTGCAGACTTTGGTTGTTGAAGGCACTCTTCAATATTCTTGTGAAAAGTTTAGCTCAGTTCTTAAACAGGCAGACATCCTACACAGTACAGGCAAGCTATATCTTTGCTGTTTGCTACTAAGTGTTAGGGGGCTGTCTGAGATGCATACAGACTTCCAGTGTATGAAGTAATGAGGTGAGGGTTATACTTTGTAGTCAGTACAAGAAGGAAGAATGAACCTGCTCATGGCTTCTTTTCCAACATGTACTTTAGCACAAAGTGAAGTGGTAGAAGTTGATCAACATGTCAAGTCATATCTTATTTTATCAGGTTTTTGTTATTCAACAATTTCAAAGTACCTAGTGGAGAACAAGGTGATTGGCAATAGCCAACATGGATTCATAAAAAAGCAAGTCATGCCTGACCAACTTGATTTCCTTTGGTATTAAGGTGACAGGCTCTGAGTAGGGGTGGAAGACCAGTGAATGTGTGATATACCTTGAATTTAGCAAGACTTTCAACACTGTCTCCCACAACATTCTTATTAATTAAGCTAAGGGAACACAGCCTAGATGAAACTAGATAGACCAGTGGTGGGCAAAATATGGCCTGCAGGCTGGATCTGGCCCACCAGGCCACTGTACCCAGCCTGCAGGGTCCCTAAAAAAAATTATATTTTCTGCTCCTGGCTGCCTGTCAAATATGACGGGAGAAAAGGGCAGTAGAACCCAGGGGAAGTCAGCAGAACTCAGTAGAAGGCGAGCCCAGTCTGGTCCTGGCCCTGCCCACTCCCATCCCTGCTACTCCCAACTGGAAGCCTGTGCCCACCACAGCTTTCACTGCTTCCCTGCCTGCCCGCCTACCACAACA
>NW_017728992.1:21515052-21515845 GCF_001723915.1 Gavialis gangeticus | reverse complement strand
GGCCCTGCCCACTCCCATCCCTGCTACTCCCAACTGGAAGCCTGTGCCCACCACAGCTTTCACTGCTTCCCTGCCTGCCCGCCTACCACTTTAGCACCATATGGCCCCTGGCTGCATTGCCAGACCATGGGAGCACAGGGCCTGCGCTGGTACCTCCAGGCCATGAGTGGGAGGGTGTATGCATGTGCATGCATGTGCATCCCTGCAATGAGGGAGCAGGAGCAAGAGACGGTGAAAGCAATGAGGGGGAGAGAGACTGTGTGTTCATAGGGTGAGTCCCATATGCACACCCCACCATACACATGCACCCCTCCCCTTGCACTGCCATACATGCAGGCCCCAAGACCTACAGCCACCCCCCCATACCCACCCACATCCCACATATCCACATGTTCCCTCACACCAATAGCCCCCCACCCTCTCCCACATAATATACAAGAGTAAGATTTCATTTTTAGCTATTGTGCGATCACCTCTATGTACACTACACAAACGCATGTAAATTGGGACAAAAATATTTTTTGAAATCATATTAATGAATGTTTTTTTTTTGTTTTTTTTTTAGAATATAATTTGGTATTTTTCTGGTTCTGAAATGGCAAAACCACTTGCTGAAAGGAGTACTTCTGGGGGCAAGGGGAGGGCCTTCTGGTGGCAAGGGTCAGGAGTTAGGAGGCATGACTTCAGATCACAAGATGGCGACCAGGGGGTGGGGTACCCATGTGGCCCTTGATGGCTTGCCAAAACTCAGTAAGTGGCCCTCCACCTGAAATAATTGCCCGCCTCTGCTGTA
>NW_017728992.1:21510150-21515039 GCF_001723915.1 Gavialis gangeticus | reverse complement strand
GGGGGGGGGGACTATCAAGGGGCGGGGCTACCTGTGTGGCCCTTGATTGCTTTCCTAAACTTGCTAAGTGGCCCTCCATCTGAAATAATTGCCTGCCCTGGAGATGGATACATAACTGCTTGTATCATCATGCTCAGTGAGAAGTCATGAATGGCTCATTGTTTGGCTATGAGGAGGTATGGCAGGGCACTGTTTGGGCCTGCCACTTTAAGACTAGAGCCAAGTAGCCAGCAGGTGCCTGATTACAGCAGCCATTTTTAGGTTCAAGGCTGCCTATATAAGCAGGGCATTTTGCTGCTGGCAGGCCAGGTAGTAACATTGCCTCACTGCAAGGCTTCATGGATCCTCCTGGAGGTAAGGGAGGAGCTGTAGGGGGTGGCCTGGAGGCTTCTGGTCCTGGGCATGACCTAAAACTGTACCCTGAGTGCGGTAACCCACAGGAAATGCCAGGCCAGTTACTACCCCAGTGAAAGGTGGGTCAAGGCACCTTAACCCCCCCATCTCCCACAACTGGGTGGGTTACCTGCTGATGGGTCCAGTGGGGGTGGACCCCAGGAGTGAGAGTGGGGCTAGAGGCTCAGAGGCCTGACACTCTCCAATCTGATTGAGAGAGTACCCTCAACTGGTCAATGCTGGAGCCAGGGCCGGGGCCCACCACAAGGGACACCCAGAGCTTAGGAGGGCCTGGGGCTTCCGACTGGCCTTGGAGGTGGGGCCAGGGCCTGTATGGCCAAAGGTCCCATGGGGACCACACCCAAGAGGGTAAAATGGTTTCAGGGAGCTAGTTAGCCTGAATGAGGGTGGGGTAGTCTGCCTGAATGGAGGGATCTTGAAGGGATCCTGATAGGAGGATTCTGGGGCCTAGTGTGGGGCTGGTAAGAGTAACAGCTGGATGCCATCTGCGAGGCATGGGCTGCAGTGTAGGGGAGGTATGGAGCTGCAGATAGTGCCCCGGCATTGGGGCAAGAAAATGGGCAGCCTCCTGCCTAACTTAACATCAATTAATTAACAACAAGGTATGGCAGATGAGAGGGCAGGCAGTTGGCTCAGAAACAGGTGTGTGGGGCATTGGCAAATCAGCCCTGAGAAGGCCCTTTGTTACATGAGGTATCAAGTAAGGTTTCATGGTGATCTGACCTGGGTCTAGTATTGTTTTAACATCTTCATTAATTATTGGATGATAGGATTGAGTGCATGCTTAGTAAATTTATGGGTGCCAGTAAGTTGGGTGGAAGTACAGGCAGACTGGAGGGTAGGGCTAAGATCCACAATGACCTAAATAGTCTGGAGAAATGTTCCACAGTCAATCAGATGAAATTCAACAAAGACAAATGCAAACTCTTGTACTTGGGACAGAATAATTGTATGCACTAATAAAGATTGTGGAAGGACTGGCTGGGATCCAGTACTGAAAACAAAAAAAATATCTGGGGCAGAGCTTACAGTAGGCCATAAGCTGAATATGAGTTGATAGAAAGCTTTTTCCACAAAAAAGCCAATGGAATACTAGTTGTATTACTGAAGTCGCTCTTCCAAATCAAGGGAAATGATTCTTTCACTATATTTGGCTTTGGTGAGGCCTTCCCGGGAACTGTCTGGTTTTGGATCCCCCACATTGCAAGAAAGATGTAGACAGATTGAAAAGAGTCCAGCGGACAGTGATAGAAATGATTTGAGGCCTGTGAAAGAAAACTTAATGAGGAAATGCTGAAAGAACTAGGGTCATTTGGTCTGGTTGATCTGGAGAAAAGACAACTTGTGGTGGGGTAGGGGGTGTGGTGGGAGGGCAGGAGTTTGATAAATCTTTAGACACCAGAAGGATGATTACACAGAAGACAGATATGGGCTGTTTTCTGTCTGTAGGGACCAGGAGTAGGAGCAATGGCCTCAAGCTGTAGCAGAGGAAATTTAAGTTGGAGATTAGGAATAACTTTCTGACTATATGAGAGTGGTTAAGCATTGGAATTTAGACAAGGTGTGGAATCTCCATCTCTGGAATTTCTCAAGAACAGATTAGACAGATGCTTGACTGGGATAGTCAGATGAAATAATTAGAAAGCTGAAAGTGCCCTTGAGCACTATAGTGTTTGTTTTGAATGATAGAGGTACCAGGTGGAAAATGGGGAAAATACCATCTAGTAAGTGGAAGAAGAGGCACCCTTTGTGAAGCTATGGTAAATGGGGTAATCCATCTCTTGGCAGAGATTTGGTTGTTGCTCTATGAAAGTTATGGCAGCTTGATTGCCTAATATACTTAATCAAGGTATTATGCAATCATTTAATTTATAATCATACTTAATAAAATAACTACAGGCAGCCTTCAGACTTATGATGCAATTGGTTTCTGAAAACTGCATCGTAAGTTAAAACATCATAACTTGGAACCAAGTTTCCCATAAGAACAATGTTACAAATGGGGGATTGGTTCCTTTATTATGCTAGACACTGCTGCATCTACCTGGTAAGTCTGTTGTGATGAGGGGGAGGGAATGGGTGGATGGGGCAGATCAGCACCCCATGGTGAGGGAGGGATTGGGGCTGGGGCAAGTGCTGCCTAGCTGGGGCAGGGGGTGTGCAGGATGTGGGAAGGGGTGGGGCAGCTCCTGCTGCTGTGCACTGGGGGTCTGGGAGGGTATGGGGCATATGCCCCCAGATCTGCACAGGTGGGTGCAGCTGGGGCTGCACTGTGCTCCAGGTGGGCATAACTGCATTGGGAGTGGGGGTTATGCTTTGCTGTTGGACACTCAGCTGGGGTGTGGGAAACAAGTGCAGCTGACTCCGAGTGGGCATGGCAGTGCTGGGAGTGGGGGCTAAGCCTTCCTGCTGCTTGCCCAGCCAGGGTGGGAGGGGGCATGGAACAGACCAGCTGCACTGCCTTGGATAAATGGCGTGCAGCAGCAGGAGCCACCCCAGCTTCTCTGCGCCTCCCAGATGATCTGTGTGCCCCCAGATCTGAGCGGGGCAGCTGGTGCTGAACTGGGCTGTACTCCAGGAAGGAAGTGGGGCTATAGGGAATTTTTTAGGGTGGCTGCAGCACCCCCCCCCCCATAGGCCCTGTTCCACCGCCTGCCCTGTGCAGATTCAGGGGCACATGCCTCCACCATGCCCTGCTGCTGCTGCTGCTCCATCAGCTGGGGTGGGACAGGGTGGGGTGGGGGCAAAGTAGAAAGCATGGAGAGGCCTGGGTAGCTCCCACTGCTGCGTGCTGCTTGTCTGAGGCAGTGCAGTGTCTTTGCCTTCCCTCTGCTCGCCCAACCAAGGTGGGGAGACATGGGACAAAGTCCTCGCTCCCAACACCTTCCACCTGGAGTGCAGCCTTGGCCCTGCCCACCCCATGCAGATCCAGTTGTATATGCCCCCCTGTGCCCTCCCAGACTGGTAGTGCGCAGCAGCGGAAGCTGCCCCACTCCCCTCACTGCAGCCCCCCGCTTTGGCTGGCTACTTGTCTGAACCCTGGTCCCAGTCCCAGCCGCAATCCTTTGTTTGCTGGGGCACTGATTTGCTCCCCCCATGCCTCTTCCTTCCTAATCTTCCCATCACAACAGATGTACCAGCTAGATGCAGCTGGGTCAAGCATTGTAAAAGTGAAATCTGCACAGGAACCTTGAATTGGGGTGTCAGTTTACAAATGTTGTAAATGCTGCTCATCATAACTCAACAAATTGTAAGTTGAGGACTGCCTGTACACTTGTGAGACTGAGGTCATCCTGTTGAACCTGATTTTACTTGAACCCAGTATTAGAGGGGAAGTAGTTCCCAATTCAGTCAAGACTGGAAATAGGGGGTAGGAAAGGGTTAGAGCTAGCTAAGGTGACCAATGCCACCATGCTCCCACAGAGATGCTGGGTACAGAGCCTGCCTTGCTTTTATTAGTGTATGAAATATTAGACAACAACTTAAAAGATTAAATGAACAAGATTTCTTAATAACAAACACAAAGGAAAAAGGAAGTGGAGGAAAAACAACATTGATCTGAGGTCAAATTGGCATACACACAGCTAGAACATCACAGAGAACACTAAGATCAATGTCATATCAATTCCAAGTAACAGGAAGGTGAATGTTGAATTCTACCGCAGGCAATGGAAAGGAATCCAATTCAGAGATGGGTGACTGTCTGAGGCTTGCTCTCTCTCTCACTCTGGCTCAATGCAGCGTTGTGCCCTGTTGGACTTCTCTCGCAATGTACACTTACTCTCCCTAATTACAGCAGCAACCACTCTCACAGATGCCCACACTTGCGCTCCAAGCCACACTCTCGCACTTGGTTGGTCCAACAGTTACTTATTACATTCTCACTTGGCTCATCTCCTGCTACCCTGTGTTGTCCAATCACCATCAATTGCCACCCGTCCATCATTCACATCTCCAATCATAATCAATTCAAATGGCAACATTCGCCTGTGTGATGAGAGGTTTGTCTCTCTTCCTGTAAGAGGGGCCCTGGCTTCCCACCTGTCCATTCCATTCAACCACACCTGCTCACACTTTATACATAGGTTGCTAGGTCACAAGGTCACACTTTCTAGAAGACTCTCTAAGGGTACTACTAGACATGTGCAAACCAACTCCACAAGTACAAACAAATCACGAGCTACAATCTGACTGTTCTTTAGCAAACGTTTGGGTTAAATACTGTATTTTACCTGAATTCAAGATAATTCTGAATTTATGACCCTCCCTAGAACTTAAATTTTATACATGGAAAACATATAAATTTGTTATAATTTCCCATGTGTAGAATCTAATCGATTGGAGGGTTGTCTTAAATTATTTCCCCACACTGCTGCAGGTGGTGGGGCTGCAGGGGTGGAGTGGGAGAGTCAGAAAGCCTGCCCCTGCTGCCTGTTCCCCCCACCACTTTTACTCCCACCATACCACCTAGTGCC
>NW_017728992.1:21500782-21505150 GCF_001723915.1 Gavialis gangeticus | reverse complement strand
CCCCCCCCCCCCCCTGTTTCTGCCTCTCCCTGCTGCTTACCCTCTGGCCCTGCTCCAGCCTGGGGTACAGAGCACATGCCAGTAACTGCAGCTGTGGCAGTAGCAGCTCTGACTGGGCCCCAGAACTTGGGCTGGAGCTGTCAGTGCCTTGCTGCTACAGGAGTGGGACTAGATCCTGCAGGAACCAGTGAGTAAACAGCAGGCGCAGGGTGGGGGAGGCTAGGTGGGGTGGCAGAGGCTGGGTGGGGGGAGATGGGGACAGGGGAGGGGCCCAGGTGGTAGCAGCGGGGGCAGATGAGATGGGCAGAGGCAGCTTTTGGGGGCAGGCAGCAGCCATGGTTCTGACCCCTATTCTGAGTCAGAGCTGGAGCAGCAGCAGTTGCCTGCCCCTCCACTGCCTTATATGTCTGTGGGGGGGAACATTGTCTTGGAATGGAATAAATATAGTAAGTTGTTACACTGAATGAATAATCCTTTGTTGAACACTATATGTGAAAATGAAATATTGTACCCCAAAATGGGATAATTGACACTGAATTATTGCTTATAAATACATTTTTATCTAAAACTTAGCCTGTTGCAATGAGCAAGATTGGATGAAAATGAGCTGTTGTAAATACAGCGAAAAAAGCTATGGCATAAGCTATGGAATAAGTGCATCAAGAGCAATAGATTACTTAAGGTGCCCGTAGACATGCAGGGATGCTGCTTTGATGCACTGTAATTACAGTGCATCAGAGCAGATTCTATTAATTTTTATAGTTTAGGTATACACTTATTTGCATCTATATAGGGAACATGTTATTGCCTGGTTGGTCTTGACAGGTTTCTTGAATGTTGTCTTTCTTTCCTTCAGGTTGAAGTAAATAAAGCTGGCCTTCAGGCATCTCTGCTGGTAAAAGAGCCAGAAACGGGAGAATTATTTGTAAATTTTGACCCTCAGATATTGACTCTACTTAGGGAGATAGAGTGTATGGCTCATATGCATCTTGAAATCCCACCATTTGCAATTGCTCTTCAGCAAAAGCAAGACTCATACAAGAAGAAGTATAATAAGCTGCAGGTAAGGTTATTTTATTCATTTTCTATATATGGCAATTCTAAAGGTATCTAAGCACTACTGGAAGAAAGTAGAACAAGACTAGAGAAACTCTTGAGCAGAGAGATGATAATTTGGAAATATCAGTTCATCTCCATCTTTTAATGCTGAATTTCAGATGCTGCTTAATTTTGCTTATTATATAACTTGAGCACAAGAGAAGTGCCTTGTCAGGAAGGCACTTAAGACTGGAGGGAAGGGTAACAATTTTTTAAACTTTACACAGTCAGAAACAGAATTACATGGCTCCTTAGGGAAGTCACTTATCTTTTTGGGCCACAGTTTTGGGTCTGCTTTCAGCAGAGTGACTCTGCATAGCCATATGGCAGGTTGACCTAGCAGTAGTTTCTAGAAGTGGTGTGCCTTGGAGAAGCACAACCTCCAGAACTACATAGCTGAATTGCTTCAGAACTGTACAGCTGCTGCACTAGCTTTTGGCATACAGCAGATAGTATGCAAGTCTCTTCTGTGGGCAAATATGAAGTCTTTTTTTGTCATGGAGTGGGGTCCCCTGTGGTTTCTATCTTGGCCCAAGGATTCAGTCCTTCTTGGGGATCATGGGCTTCTTGCCTGTGCATGGCCCTGTTCCTAGCTAAATCACCACTGTCACAGAGCTGGGGCCCCAGGGGTGGCTGTGATGCCCCTGGTGGCTCTGTGACCCTGCAAGCTTCACCCTGAAGGCACCCTCTTATCTCATCTGCCACATCTTGTTGGTGAAATGTATTAGGAGGCTGCCCGTGGGCTTTTGCTTGATCCCGGTTTGCTGAACTTCACTTGAGCTCACTGGTCTTTTTGAGCCCTTTGCTGGGCTTCTCCTCAGTACAGTGCTGCACAGGGCACCTCAGGCCTTTATGGGCCAGTTGCCTGGCTCCAAAACTCCCCTTCACCATGCCCCAAGCCTTGCAGGTGTTACCTGAATATTATTCCCCCTGTTGGGGTCTCTGCCTACTCATCCCCTACCCCTTCAGTATAGCTAGGCCTTGTAGCCTAGACCCACTGTGTTGAGCCTAGCTTTGAGGCACTAGCTTTCAATTGCTACTTATCACTGGGCTCCTGGCCCTTGTCTGCTGAACCCCTCTGGTGCTGGGCTCTCTGGCCCTCCTGTAACTGTGCCCATCTGGCACTGGGATTCTACTCGGTCATGTGCCCCCCTCTGGGCACTAATGAGGCCTCCTTTCCTTTATAGCCTCATCCCAGTCCACTGGTTCAAACACTAACACAAACCTAAGCCCCTGGGCTATAACATGCCTGACATCTGATTCATCAGGTACCTGCCAGACCTGACCTCTCTCCCTCCTCCCCGTCTCCTTTTCTCCCCTCCCCTCTCCTACTTTTCTGCCCTTTTGTCTTCCTAATTTCCAGCTATTTCCGTTTTCACCGACTGTGAAGAAATCCCCTCTATCTCTCCCTGTTTTGCTGTGTCTTATTTGGGCTGTATGCTTTACTGCCTCCCATCCCCACTTACTGTATCCAGATCCTTTGTCTTGCGTTTCCCACCAAGGAACATGTGGGACCACTTTTGTGACACTGGCTACTCCACCAGGGGTTGCTGGTGACTTTTAAAAGGATTAGGCTACATCAGCAGTGTTCAGAGGATGCTTGTTTCTGGTTGGAATCAGGTGATGAGGTCAGAAAAGTTATTTAAGGGTCAGGTCACCTGGTCTTGCGGGGCTTCCTCCAGCAGGCATTTTGGGAACACACATGAAAGCATGGGCCTCTAGAATTCTCTCGATGTATATGCAAGTAGCTTACCTGTAATTAAGCTAGTAAATTAGGGTTACATATCTTTAACCATGTGTCTTACAGATTGTAAGGCCGGAAGGGACCTTGGAAAATTATTGGGTGCAGCCCCCTGCACCAAGAAGGAAAGAACAGGGGGTCAGGTGACCCCAGCAGTCTCCTTTTGAAGATTTCCAGGGTAGGTGGTTGTACTACCTCTGGAGAGAGCTTATTCTACAGTCTGGACACCCTGACTGAAGAAGTTTTTCCTACTGTTGAGCCTGAATCAGTCTTCCAGGACTTTGTGGCAATTTCTCCTAGTTTTTCCCTTTGGGTGCCCTGGTGAACAATTGCTCACTGAGCCCTTGATGTACTCTCCTAGTGTAGTGGTAAGCTGCTGCCATGTCCCCCCTCAGCCTGAAGAGTCCCAGATCCCTCAGCCTTTCCTCATCTGGCTTGCTGTGTAAGACACTGATCATATGGGTGGCTGTTCTTTGGACTCTCTCAAGCTTGTCCACATCCTTGTTAAAGTGTGGTGCCCAGAACTGGATACAGTACTTGGGGTTGCTCATCCTGAGGTGGAGCACTTTCCATTTCTAGATGTTGAACTTCATCAGATTCCAACCCACCCAACTTGCCAGCCTGTCTAGGTTAACCTGTAACTGTAGCCTATCTTCAAGCATGACCACCCTCTCCCATAACTTGATGTCATCCATGAGCCTGGCCAATGAGATCTTCACCCCCACATCCAAATCATTAATAAAGATGTTGAAAAATACTGGACCAACCACTAACCCCTGTGGGACACCGCTGCCCACTTCTCACCAGGATGACATAGATCCATTCACTATAACTCTCTGGGTCTCGTCCTGCAGCCAATTTCTCATGCACCTGACTGTTTTGGAGTTAAGCCCACAATCCTCCAATTTTCTTGTGAGAACATTATGGGATACTAGATCAAAGGCCTTTTGGAAGTCTAAGTATACAATATCAACCTGCTTTCTTGTGTCCAGGTAGCGAGTTACCTGGTCATAGAAGGAGATGAGGTTGGTAAGGCAAGACCTGCCTGCAATGAAGCCATGCTGGCTGTCATTCAGACTTCCCTCTACATTTAAGTCAGTCACCAGGTCATCTCCTTTGGCCAGGACCAAGTCTAGAAGAGCCTCACCTCCTGGTTGGCCCATGTACCTCCTGAGTCAGGAAGAGCTCCTCGACACAGATCAGGAAGGATCCAACTTGGCCAAGTGCTCCTCCCAGGAGATGTCTGGGTAATTAAAATTGCCAATGATGACCATGGCCTGTGCATGTGTGGCCTCAGTCAATTCTTGGGTGAGCTCCAGATTGAGTTCCTCCCCCTGGTTTGGTGGTCTGTGTTTGAAAGGGCCAACAAGCCCATTCTGTTTTGCTCAAGGTGTTTTCTTTAATAATCCTCTGTCTTGTACCCCTCTCCCATTTCTTCCTTTTTTAATTAATAAAAGCTATCTGTTACAACATGCCTAGCTGTAAATGCTTGGGGGGTGGGGGGGAAAGGGTGTGTGTGGGGGGGGGGG
>NW_017728992.1:21491459-21500686 GCF_001723915.1 Gavialis gangeticus | reverse complement strand
GGGGGGGGGGGGGGGGGGGGGGAGGGGAGCAGGCCTCTTTGCTCTTAGCAGAGCTAAGCTGATTCTCATCTGATTCTGTCCTACCTAAAAACATCCTTGGTGGCTTCAGGCTATAAGGAGCACCAAGAAATATTACCAGTGGGTAAAGCACCCCCAAGGCCTGCAGGGTCTGTGTACCCTAGGCTACATAGAGCCCAAAAGAGACCAGAGCCTGGGGGGTGGCAGCAATTACCCCAGGTTTGCAGGTATGCTCCAGGAAGGGGGTTGGTCAGCAGTAGGTGCACCTGGGGAAACACCCAAAGCATGGTTTTGGTGGGGCACAGTGAGGCAGATGGCTCAGCATACTGTCCTGCCACACAGACAGCCTCTTCTACCTTTCGAATTATTAGCACTGTAGTGTCTCCCTTACTCACCTTTGGCTCCCTGCCTCCCCCCCCTTCCCTGCTTCTGGTTTTTTCTAATTTCTACCTATTTACATTCTCACCAACATCCTGCCACACCTTTTAGCTTCTCTCGTTCCTTGGAGTCTCATAACAGCAGAGACTCCCTATGCTTGAAGAAGGGTGACTGCAGCCAAAAGCTTGCTAAAAACTTTTTTCCAACTACTCAGTTGGTCTAATAAAAGATGCCACATCTACCCAAGGAACCTTGCCAGGACTATAACATAACACTAACAATAAAGGCAGTGCTGTAATCCATGAAGAGGGCAAACTCCTCACCTTCTAGGATAGCCATACACCTTGGGCTTGGGTACCTTGTGAGCTGTCCTAGAGTTACTGCATTTGGAGGTAGCAAAGCAGGCAGCACAATGTCAGAGAGTTCTTTTGTGCCAGAGCTTTATCCCCTGGCCCTTGCCAGAGAGAAAATTAACCCTGCCAGCCCAAACCCTGAGTTTGTGTTCTGTTGACTCTGATTCCTTCTGGTCAGCCAACTGCCTGCAGGTGCTGGGTAATTACCTTCTGTTGACTTGTTACTCAAGCAACCTTCAGCTGTGGAGCCCTGCCTAGCCTGCCAGTCTCCTTTGCTAGGCTGCTTCTGCCCTTAAAGGAGCAGGTACACCTTAGTGCCCTGCAACACTTTTATTCGCATTTTGTATCTACCTCTTTAGAGAGTCTGGGTGGTTCCAGTAGTGATTCAGTAGCTTGCTACAGTCATTAGATCCCAAAGGATATGAGCAATGATGGAAAGTGGCTGATGGAGTAATGTCTATTGTTGTATTGTAAGCTCCTAATGCAGGCAGTGACTCTTAGTTGTCAGAGCTGAACTCTATTTTAATATTGGCCTTACATTTACTAACAAAATACTGATGTGTAATATGGCTTTTTGCACTTACCTTCAGGTCGCTCCTTTCTTGGAGTTAGCTTAAAAAAAAAAAAAAATAAGGCTCCTGCTAGTTGGATGCTATACATGCTGGAGTGTCAGTGTTGTTTTGTGGCATGTGATGATGTTAATATTAAATTCATGTATGCCGTGAACATAACTTTAGGATTACTGTGATAGCTAAGTCTTCCTAGAGAGTAAGGAGATGTCTTGGAAAGAAGTGTGTGCCTAAGGTAGGTGTTGTTTATTCCCCTTCCAAGTTTCCTTTTAACTTCATAAACCTCACAGAAACTTGAAGATGGGGTCATTTAGCCATTTGCACAAGTGGATTGAATCTCAGACTGCTGTATCACTAAGGCCCCTGGCTTATGTTCATTTAAAGGCACCATGGGATATGATCCCTGATCCCAACCATTGTCTCCTTTCATGCCACTCTTGTAATGTAAGTAAGAGGCATAATTTTTTAGATTGAGGCTCAGCTCTATTTTATATGTAGATCATTTTTTGTGGCTACTTTGCCATCTTATGGTGCTTTAAATTGGGTGCACATGTAATTGTGGCATAAATTAAACACGTTAATTGCAGCATAATGTAACCTATACAAGGGGCCTAAGCAACTTGAGCCTTGAGCCACCAAATGCACACCACTCCAGCAGTGGGCAAAAATGCCTTTTGATGCACAGGAAATGCCAGTACTTTTATTTTTTAGTGAAAACAAAAACAACAGTCCTAGAATCTAAAATTGGGTACCTTTTTGGAAATTATATATGGGGCCAGCACACCTAAAACCACCACTTTAAATTTAGAGTCATGGACCTATATATGACTGTGGTGCTCATAACAGTATTGCAAGTATAGTCATTTAGATCTGGAGCTTCCAAGTTATTTGACCCCATGGACCAGATGATCCACCTTCAGCAGTGGGGTGACACCTTGCTCACCTCTTCCCTGCCCACCCCACCACTTTTCCTGTGCTGCTGATTTAGTCACCCAAAATTGGCAGTGGGCAAGGTGGTGGGAGAAACGGGCAGCGATAGCGTTCAGTCCCTGGATGCTGGGGTCATGTTAGTGCAGCAGTTTGGCAACTATGCTGACAAACATTGTGGGCTATAATTTTAACCACTCGCGGATCACAAGTTGGATGCTCTTGATTTAGATTCATGGTAAGAAGCCTGGACTAATGTGTACTTTAAAGATAATGTTGTGCTTTCAAAAGGTCCAGGAGGTTAATATGGCTAACTTTTACAAAGTTCAGCTCTGATGCTGACCATGTAAAATCATTCTGAAGCTAAATTAGGAGAATTCTTTTCCAGGCTTAACTATAATATTCCGTGCCAAGAGCAGTGAACTTTTTTGAAATGCTTTCCGTATTTGTGTAGAACACTTTTAGGATCCTTAAGGATGAACCTTCTCTACAAATACAGTGCTTTAGCCAGTGTGAAAAAAGTGCTTAATGGTTGCAAAACATGTTTTTCATAAAGTAAAGCATCCAGGGGAAATGTGTTCAGTCTAACTAGTTGCAACTTTTAGCATAGCAAAAAGTTTGTGTTATGATATTAATTACTGCTGTTACCCTTCATTTATTTCAGATGATGCTAGTAGAATACAAGAGAGTGAAGTCAAAAATACAAATGCCCATTGATCAACTAATTGCTCCTCACTTAGCTAAAGTAGATGATGCTATTCATCCTGGCTTGACTTCACTGAACTGGACTTCTCTGAACATTGAGAGATACCTAAATAATATTTTTGACAAATTGGGTAAGCCTGGCATATTGCCATCGCTGACAATTTTTTTTTTAGTTTATTTTGACTTGTTACTTTAATGCTGGGTACAGTGTTATGTATAAGTACTAATCTTTAACATTACTTATACAAATTATACCACTGTATAAATTTACCAGTTGAAATTCTCATCCATAACGTACTGTTGCCTCAAAGGGACAGATTCCCTGGAAATGCAGTTCAGTCTTATTTGGAATCTTATTTAGAGGGTAGAGCATGCCCCAACCCAGAAAAAGCTTCCTTATCTTCTGTTCTTAAATGTGAGTGCAAAATTTAAAATATAAGAGAAAGGGAAGCCATACTATCAAACTTAACCTTCTCTTCCCCAGCATCACCTAGTTTTTAAGGCAAAGGCCTCTGTGGGCCTTTGCCGCCTTATCTTTTGTGTGTCTTAAAGTGATTTCACTGTACAGCATTTTGTTTTGCTGAGTTGCCATTGGTATAAATCAGATAACATGCAGTTCTATTGGCAAGCTTCTTGCATGTGTGTAGCTTATATTTAAATTTTGGTACAAGAAGAAGAAACCCAACAGCCCCACAGAAACAAAAATGTAACGATTGTAAAAGAAGTAAAATTGGTTCTCTATGATGAGCATATCTGTACTACATGCAGTCATCTGCAGTAGTGTAGTGATGCATATTTTGTAGACTGTCCAGAAAGTCCATATGTAAGACCTTTCAGTCCCAGAGACACTTGAGTTCCATTGAGGTACGGAGTCCCATTAACCACTCGGATCACTTAAAACTATCGGCATCTGAACAAATGAGGAAATCACTATGGAAATTATTAAGTGCATGTCAGAACTTGAGTTATTTGATGGAAATTATATGAGTTCTTAAGCACTTAATTAATGTGCTAACAACACTTGACAGATAAACCTCGAGAGAACAGAATGTTAATTTTTTAGAGTTTCCAAACCTCTTTAAAATGGTGGCAACAGATTAGGATGCATAAAAGAAGAGAGAAAAAATTCTTGTTTGTGATACCTTTTATTTGACTAACTTTATGGATGGCATAGACACAGACAAGCTTTTGATTATCAGTACCTTGTCTCAATTCTGTACAAGAGCAGCAGATGTGCATAAACTGTTATTTATCGGTGATTGTAAGTTTCTTCTGTAAATAAAAGAAACTCCAAAGTGCTAGGTCCTATGAAAATGTCAATGTATAAATGAATGGTGATTTAAGCTATATGGGTTAAAAAGAAACCTTTTAGCTTTTCGAGGCAGTGCACTAGTCGCAAATTAATTTCTTAAAATTCTGATTTCTTGCCCCCCTGGGAATTGAGCATGGAAAATCAGATTTCAGGGCAAGTTCCTGTTGGATTCATTAAAATTCTAGATATTAAAAAACCCCAAATAAAACAACCCCCCAAGATTAGTACTGGACTAATCCACAAATAAATGTCACTGCAAGTCTTAACTTTAAAAGTAAAGCAAGCAGTGTAAGGGAAGTGGAGATCATGTGGTGTTGAATACACGTAAACATGTTGAGGACAAAAGCATGAGGAAAGCGTGTTAAGAGGGCCTTTATAAATGTCATCTCTTTCTATTGATCTGGATTTTTTTTAAAAGCTGAGCTGGAGCTTCTGCTTGATAGAGTGAACGATGTGGTGGAGTTCCGCATAGACGTTGTTCTTCAAGAAATGAGCAGTGTGCTGCTCTGTAAGCTGCCAGAAGATGACCCACTTACATGTGAAGAATTTCTCCAAATGACTAAGGTTACAAGATTTGTCTTGCTAAAACTATGTATTAGCACATTGTATGGTGAAGTGTGCTGTAGCTTAATTACCATGCTGTGGCATTCATTAGACATAAATATTGTATTCATCATCATGAATTGTCTTGGGTAATTTTAATGAGAATAACTGATGATAGCAATATGGTTTAATAGTAACTTGAACTGTTTAAAGGTGAACAACTACACCAAATTCAAGGTACTTGAGGGCCTGGCAGAGCTTCTGGGTAACCAAGAAGTTAAAGTGTGACATTTCTGTACTACTTTAATTAAAGCTCTTAATTAATTGCAGCATCTTTTATTTGCCTCCATCTGCCTTAAAAAGGTCTGCTTTACATAACACACACTTTTGAATGTCCTTTTAGTAAGCATAGAGGACTGGAGGTGTGTCTGGTGTGGGTAACTGCTTTGTTCTGACAAGCTGGTCAAGCCTTTATTTGGTTTGGAGAATAGAACTAAGGGAGGTGCGAGGGAGCTGACAAGTGTCTTTTGGCATCTCTCTGGTTGAAAAGCTTAGTAATATGAATAATAAATAAATACTGAAAACAATATGATAGGATTGGGGATAAAGGAATCTGAAAAAGGGTCTCCTCTGGAACATTTCCCAATATTTGAGACTGTCAGATCTGTTTTGGGAGAACTTTAGTCCACTGTTATTGACCAGAGACCCATGTCTTTGACTTCCTACTCATGGCATAAGAGCTTGCGTTCTTAAGAGACCCACTGTGGTATTGAAAATCATGGAAGTTCACCTCTGCCACAGATACTCAGTGGCTTATATACCAGTTCTAGAGGTGGAGAGATGGGAGGGATCTCATTTCTCATGTGCTGGACAGCCCTCTTAGAAATCTCTACATAAGGTCCCTTTAATATGGTGTAGGAGAATCTGACAGGCCCCTCACACCACTCGTAGTTGCAACACACAGATGAAGAGCCTAACCTGTTCTATTGATGAAAGACCTGGGGTTTGTAGGTTGCTGATGTGGGCTTTTCAACCTAACAATGAGATTAGCCCCACAACCATCCCTTATGGTTGTGCATATAGACAGAGCATCTTGAACTCCGGGTACTAAGTTATCCATTTGGCATCATCTGCATCTCACTGAAAAAAAAAATCTGTGAAATTTTAAAGTATCCAGATATGACAAGTACTAAGTGAAAGTGCAGATTAGGATTTTTAATGTGAGCTGGAAAGTGTTGTTTTTCTATAACATAAAATGAAAAAACCTTGGAATTAACATCAAATTGTTCAGCCTTGCACCTCATTAATGTATGTCAAAGTCACTGGATTTTATTTAAAAAAGCCAGATCTTGCTGTGCTTGGTACTGTTGATACCGTGCATTGAAAAGCATGGGTCAAGCCCTTAAGAACATTTGTAATTTGAAAGTAAATATTGGATTTATGTGACCCTGCTGGCTTTTTTGCTCTTCAGGCTTTATATGTTTAAGACATGGCCGACAAATATGAAGTATACAAGCTTTTTAAATAAAAGATTGTTAGATATCCAGCTTCAGAGATGAGGGCTTAAAAACAACCAATTAGTAAATTTTGCTGTGGCTTACAATCCTGTTCATGTGATTTACATTAGCACCTTATTGCACTACTAGTTCTTCTGACTCCAATGGGAGTGCTCAGCATAATGTGCTACTCCTATGTGTGGCAACAAAGCTCTGGATTTCAGACTCAACAATATATGATGTATTATTAACAGGAGCTCTGTGTTAGGGGGTCACAGACTTTACATTTAAAAAGCTCTTTGGTGGAGGAGGCAGCTAATGAGCTGATAAACATGTTGTTGGATACTGAGATGCAGTCTAAAAGAGAAAACGAGAAATCAACTCTGCCTCCGTTCACTGCTAATTTGAACGAAGGTGCAGGTAAGAGAAGTTTTGAAAAATTCTTTACTTAATTCTTAATTTACTTTAATGTATCAATGTAGTGAATGAATGTAGTACCCAGCGTCTTGATTTCTAAAGATCCCTGGCTGGAATGTTGTATGATTTTAAAATTTTGAATTGGATTTCAATCCCTAGTAAATCTCAGCTCCTTGCTTTATATGTAGTTGAGTAGTGGTGTTTCATCTCTGATGAAGAAGCATTGATGTCAACGTCTGCCACTGATAAGCATAACTTGTGCCCTATTTAAGAGAGAAGACAAGGATTGAAGGGGCATAGAGAAAGCAGTGGCTAAGTGGCTACTCTCTCTAGGCCTATAATGGGCCCAGAAATTAATCCTGTCTTGATGACTTCTTTCTCAAGGTGGTGTTTAAATCACTAGCTTTTGGACAATTGCATTCCTATTCCTTTCCCCTAGTTAGTTAGTTACCTTACTTAACTTTGCCGATTTTTGGTTTTTACAGTAGAGGAGGAAGAAAGACTGGACAAACTGGCTTCCTCCAATGCTTCCAGTGAGATTAGGTCTGGGCTTTCTCCTTTAGCGAAGAGGAAGAGGAAGGAGATGGAAATGGTAGAGGAAGAGGCCTATGAATTGCTTTCCCATTTCAATCACCGCAATATCGATGCCCTGTTGAAGGTCACTCGGAACACTTTGGAGATGATACGCAAACGCATTCATGCCACGTCTATGGTAAACTTCTTAGGTAGGTGTATTTTCTTCTAGTTTTTGTTTTTAGCTAGCATGCACAATACAACACATAGGCACATGATCTCAACATAGTGCTGAACTATAGCAATGAGAGTGGACTAATCAAGTGATCACATGCGTGGGCCTATCTTTTTACACTTCAGTAGCTAGCATAGACTTGGATTTGAGAATTTTCTTCCTCAGATGAAGCTTAAACAAAACACAACAGATTATGTTTGACACTGTGATAAACTCTTTATGTTTTAGAGACAATTATTTTAAAAAGTCTATTGGGTTATAGTTTCATACTTTCATAGATTCTAGGATCGGAAGGGACCTGAGAAGATCATCTAGTCCAACCCCCTGCCATGACAGGAAAGAGTCCTGGGGTCAAACGACCCCAGCAAGGTGTTCATCTAACCTTCTCTTAAAAACCTCCAGGGTAGGAGCCTGCACCACCTCCCTTGGAAGTTGGTTCCAGACCCTAGCCGTTAAGTACAGACATTCAAAAAGCCCAAAGTGGAATTGATCCAATATATGCAGGTTTCTCTAAGTTGCATAGATTGGATCAGAAGTGAATGGGACTCGCGTTCACTCTTTGGTGGGAGGAGATAGGCAGATTCCTGCATTGGGCAAGGCTGGAAAGTGGGGAATGCTTCTGCATGCCTCCCAGCCTGCTGGAGATTGCCAAGGACAGCCGAGTGCAGCTAAGTGGCTGTGCCATCCCTCATTGGCCATCAGGCACGTGCCTCCCCCCTGCTGGCCTCTCATTTGGCAGGGTGCTTGCCTCCACTAAGTGGCATGGGGGTCCCTGGCCTCTTTCCGGGGGGGCGGGGTGTGGGGATTAACTCTAGGCAGACCAGGGGCAAGGGGGAGTGGAGCTCGTGAGCTGCTGGGGTAGTTGGTGCCAGAACTGTACCCTACATTCCTGACCAGGTTGGCAGGACACAGCATGTCCTTCCCCTGACCTGAGCTCCTGGACCCCCTGGGGAAAGGCTGTAATGATTATCTACCCCCAGAGCCATCTGTTGAGTTCCCTGGTGTTTTTAAGTACACAGAATTTGATGCCTTACTTAATGTAAATTACACTTGAATGCACAGATTAGATCAGACTTAATGACACTTTTGTTAAAATAAAGATTCTAAGTTGTAGGCACAGCTTCACGTTTTGAGGTGGAGGGGAGAGCATGAAGAAGTAGCATAATAATTAAATGCTTTTTATTATACTAATGGTTATTTCATTATAAATTAAGCAGCTGAAATGGGATACTTCCCTGAAGTATCCAGTGATTATGCTTCATTTCAAAATGCTATTTACATAATCTGTCTTTATTGTGTATGCCTGGTAGATGAGATAAAGAAAATTATTTTTTTAGAATTGTTTTTAAAACAACCTTTTTCAAATCCTTTTTTTAATAGATAATGACAATGTTTCTAAGCAGAAAAGGAGTACTCAGCCAATTTTTAGGACTAGCATCACCCTATCTATCCCAAACATCATTATGATACCAGCTTTGGATGAGGTTCAGCAAACACTCAATAAAGCTGTGGATATTATTGTCAGTGTCATGAAAGGAGTTGGACAATGGAGTAAGGAGAGGATGTCAAAGGTTTGTGTCTTGTGTAGATTTACTTATTTTTGAAATTTTCAGATTTCTGACATTTTTAGGGAATGTCACCTTTGTTTTACCTTCACAGAAAAAGATGCTAGAGAGGAAAATAGCTGCTTTGCAGCATGATGGCAGAGACAGTGATTCTGATGAAGAAATGGGAGAAACTGGAGTAAAAAATTTGTATGGT
>NW_017728992.1:21473195-21486459 GCF_001723915.1 Gavialis gangeticus | reverse complement strand
CTTATTTTTGAAATTTTCAGATTTCTGACATTTTTAGGGAATGTCACCTTTGTTTTACCTTCACAGAAAAAGATGCTAGAGAGGAAAATAGCTGCTTTGCAGCATGATGGCAGAGACAGTGATTCTGATGAAGAAATGGGAGAAACTGGAGTAAAAAATTTGTATGGTAAAATAAAGTCTAACTCTTATTGCTTGATCTTAAAAACATGAGTTGTGTGTCTCTTGCTATACACTGAGAGATAAATGTTTACTTCCATGGACTGTGATTCCAGTAGTTGTTACTGATATCTGATGGTCTTTGTGCTCTTAAATCTTTGTATTTATATGGATCCCTGGTTAGTTTGAAGCTTCAAGGTTGGTGAAGAGGTAGGTAGGCTAAATTGGCTTGTGGGGATAGTTTAGGTCAGTTTGTTTTGGGACTGTCTGGGGAATCACTTAAATTTGTAAATGAACACCAGTTCAAAGATGTTGTCATAGCTTGGGATTTGGGTAGTTATCACAGCATCTGGGCATGTTTGAAGCTGAGTCATATTTCTCAGTAGTGCATTTACTATATTTTACTGAAACTAAGATGAGGTTCTCCCCTATCAGCCTCTCGTCTTGGATCCACATACAAAATCTATGTGGGCAGGCAGCAACTGTGGCTCTGACTGGCCCTGAGCCAAGGTTGGGACCAGAATTGGACTCACAGCAGCCTCTGCAGCTTCTGCACCCCATCACCCCTGTTTTTTCTCGCTTACTTACTGTCAGATACAGCTTGGCTCTGGCTCAGACTGCATTCCCTCCCGGGCATGGAGCACTTGGAAACCCTGCCTGGTCAATCAGCAGCACTGCTTCTGTTGCCTAATATGGCAGGAACCACACTTCTGTATTTATGCTCTGTGACCCAAGAGGGAATAGAACCTGAGTGCTGTCTGTCAGTAAGTGCGTTGGAGTGGAAAGGGGCTGAGACTGTAGGGAGTGGGTGGAGAGAAGAGACAGAGACTGTGGGGTGTTGGGGGAAGGAGCATAGACTATAGGGAATAGTGTGGGGAGTGGGAGGAAGGGACAGAGACTGTGGGGAGTGGATGGGAAGGGCAGAGGCTGTGTGGAACTGAGGGTGAGCATGCAGGTGGTATGGGGCAGGATGAATTTAGGGGGAGGAAGTAGGGGACAGAGGACAAGGGGGCCACCTGAGGCCCCCCAGCTACTGCTTCCTCTGGTGTAGCAGTGGGAGGGGGATGAATTTAAGACAGTCCTCTAATAATTAGATTTTATACCTGGAAAATTATACCAAATTTAATATATTTCCCATATTTGGAATTTAATTGTTGGGGGGGTCATCTTAAATTCAGGGTCATCTTAGGTAAATACCATTTTTACACAAATCTTCAGTACCTTCTTTGGCCTAAGACCTGAACACTTCACATGCACATATAGAGGATTTGTTTTTACAACAATTCTTTGAGACAGGGAGAGAAAAAAAATGACCCAGTTTTTACAGGAAGGGGCAAGAAATGGCACGGAGCTTTCTCAAGTCTTATGTTAACAACCTAACCACTCAGTCATAGCAAGGATTGTCTGAAAATAGTTAAATACTT
Source organism: Gavialis gangeticus (assembly GCF_001723915.1). Classification (NCBI taxonomy): domain Eukaryota; kingdom Metazoa; phylum Chordata; order Crocodylia; family Gavialidae; genus Gavialis; species Gavialis gangeticus. The sequence goes on along the minus strand of NW_017728992.1, from coordinate 21,484,879 downwards.
GCATGTTGCAGTATGGGTGGAGAGTATATCTTCTCAGGATTCCCCTTTGCTTTTTCAACACCAAAATTCCTGGTGTGGAGCTCTGGAGCACCTTTCAATTGCTTGAGAAGATGTGAATTAATTAATTCCATTAGAGTTGGTTAATACTGACTTGGTCAGTCAGCGTGGCCTTGGATGTACATGGTAAATTCTGTGGAAAAATGCAGAGACGGAAAGATTGGTGAGATACAGAAATGGAGTGCCCTATTTAATTGGTCTTTGTACTTAAAGTGAAAAGGTTTCATAGTTTCATATTTGGTAGTGTCAGAAGGGACCTGAGCAGATCATCAAGACTTTTCTGCCTTTGTGCTGATGAGAGAGGAGTTCTCCAAACTATAGGTATGCTGCTGGTTCTTCCTCCCCAGGTGCAGTAACTTGCACTTGTCAGTATTGAAACCCATCCTGTTCTCATCCGCCCACCCTGTCATCTGTCCAGATCTAGTTGCAGCCTGTACCTCTCCTCCAGCATGCCCACTTCTCCCCACATCTTGGTGTTATCTGCGAATTTGCACACGGTACTTTTCACCCCTTCATCCAAGTCGCTGATGAAGATGTTGAACAGTGCAGGCCTGAGGACTGAGCCCTGCGGACCCCCACTGCCCACATCCCTCCAGGTCAAAAAAGACCTGTCCATCACCACTCTCTGGGTGTCGTCCCCAGCCAGTTTGCAACCCATCTGACTGTAGGCATCAAGGCCACAGTTGCCTAATTTTTTAATGAGAATGGGGTGAGAGACAGTGTCAAAGGCCTTCTTAAAGTCCAGAAAGACTATGTCTACCATGACACCTGCATCCAAGGATTTTGTCATCTGGTCATCGTAGAAGGCCACCAGGTTGGTCTGACAGGATCTGCCTCGAATGAACCCATGTTGGTTGCCTCTAAGCATGATCTCCCCTGCTGGTCCCTTGCAGATGTGCTTCTGGATAATTTTCTCAAAGAACTTCCCCAGGACTGAGGTAAAACTAATGGGCCTGTAGTTTCTGGGTCCTCCTTCCTCCCTTTTTTGAAAATGGGGACCACATTGGCCCTTTTCCAGTCCTCTGGCACCTTGCCAGAGCAACATGAGAGCTCATAAAGCTGAGCCAGGGGTCTCGCAATGACCTCTGCTAATTCCCTTGGCACCCATCTTTTGCCATCTTGTGGTCAAGATTGTCTACTCGGTGTCCTGCAATATTGTGTAAACCATTCTTGTACCCCTCCATGTCTTCTGGTTTAAGAAAAAAAACCCCAACCCCCTCCCCAACAAATTTTAGAGGGCGTCCTTGATGAGAAACAAGCTATGTCCTTTCAGTTTGTAACCTTGGTTAATTTAAAGTAAACTTGTACTTATAGTCATACTGCCTGACTCTCCTTTTCTGTATTGCTCTGTAGATGCAACGTCTGTAAACTTGCCTGTTTCAATTCAAAGCTCAAACTATTACAAGACTGTTTCTGAGAACAAGGAAATTATTAAATTAGTGTCTGTACTTAGTACCATCATCAATTCTACCAAAAAGGTAAGCTAGCCGACATATAGTTGAATCTTGTTCAGTAACATTCTGGGCCAGTAATTGGGAGGAACATACAACAGTGAAACAATGCAGTTAATAATCTTCCCCACAAAAAAACCCCAATTAACAAAACACTCCTGAACAACACCTTCCTCCCCCCACTCCCCTTGCCTGCTTCTCTAACAAACACAAACCTTAAGAAAGTGATTAAATGGAGTGGGAGAGGAAAATACCTCTCCATGCAGAGCTGCATCTTGGCTAGAGTGACATTCCTAGTGAAAACAGCCATTCTGCTTTGAAAACAGAAATATCCTTTGCGAGTTCACACTTGAAATTGGGGACATATGTATCAGGGCTGTGCAAAATGGGCCCTATTCGATTCAGATTTGATCCAAATCAGAGACAGTGATTCAGTCCACTGATTCAGATCACTGTCCCCGATTTCGATTTGGCCGAATCCGAATCTGCTGATTTGATGCTAATTTCAGTGAAGTACTTCTGGTCCGCTTCTGGGTCTGCCAGGGAGCACACTGGGGGGGCCCTCCGTATCCCCCCGGCTCAGTGATTGGCTGCAGGGGGACCCCAGGTACTGCCCCCTCCCCCCAGACCCAGGAGGCACCAGTCGCTGAGCCAGGGGTCGGGTGTGGGGGGGCATGTGCGTTCCCTGGTGGACCAGGAAGTGGACTGGAAGTGTTTCTGATCCACTTAGTGTCTGCTGCTGAGCGTGCTGGAGAGGCTCCTGTGCTTTTGTGGGACACTGCATCTGCCCCAGCACTTCAGCATTCAGAGCCCTTGCTACCTAGAGGTATGTAGAAAAAAACATTTAAAGCTATATCTACGTTCAAATCACTGAATCTGTCCAAATCTCTCTGAATTGATTTCAGAGGATTCTGAATCGATTCGGAGAGATTAAAGGGTCCTCTGATTCAATTTCAGATTTGGAGATTCGGCCACCAAATCTCCGCTGAATCGAATTGGGGACTAAAGCTTTGCACAGCCCTAATATATACGCCAAAAGAAAATCTAACTATTGGACGCGCTTTATAAACATGCTACTGTAGAACTGGGGTATTCTAATTTTACAAATGTGTTAATGGGGAAGATATTGGGTATCTTATTCTGAGAGGTTAAGGCCAATAATAGTTGTGGATCAGCAGGACAAATGTATGAAGCTGCAGAAGGAAACCTGGGCTGCTAACTTGGCAGAGATTCTTCTGCATAAGCTATGGGAAAGCAAATCTCAGGGGTGTGCAGGACTAATGCTCAGGACATGCAGAATGATGGAGCCCAGGTATCAGAGGTTGCATTGTTGTAGGAGGATGCAAGTTCTCTAGGGGGGACCTCCTACATTCTTCTGCGCGTGTTGTGTAGCTATTGGGTGGGGGTGGGTTTGTCATCATGCATCTGCTCAGAACCAAGCTCATTTAATTTAGCATTGTGACTACCAGCAAAGGTTAAGGTGACAGTTTTTAAAGTAGTAAAACATAAGTCTCAGGTACAGATTGGTGCACATTTCTGCCCATCACCCTAGTGCTGAAGGCCTATGTTGAAGATAGTACTATTTGTTTTGGCAGCATAACCAAGCAAGTGACAGTAGTTAAACATTTAGGGATAGCAGTCTTCTCTGAGGCAAACTAATATGTAGCATCAAAAGTAATTTATTTTTTTGCTCTCTGAAATTGCTCTCTGAAAGACTCAAAAAGGAGACACAAAAAACCCCCAACCCCTAAAGTGACAAATAGTGGCGTGTTTTAGTAATAGGAAATGAAGATCGTCAGGGATAACAAACACAGCACTTGAACTGTGCATAATTGTGTTTACTGCTCTCATGTGAATAAGATATGGTGGCTTTGCACTACTATTTGTTTCTTCATCTGTAAAGTCTCTCTTTAGAATGCTTAGGCCTGTCCTTACCTGAGTTCACTTGCCTTGTGCTGCCAGCTTGCAGTGTATAAAAGCTAAGCTTTCAGTCAAGTTTCATGGGCTATTCTGGATAGATTAGCCAATTGCTCATCAAGAAGCATGGGGGGGGGGTGGAGTGCCACCACCTAATACCCTGTTCTGCCTCCTGCATGGAGCGGGGTGGGAGAGCTGGGGCCAGTGCTGCAGCTTTGGAATAATGGTAGCACTCCCGAATAGCAAATAAATTGTTACGGACAGACAGACAGACATAGGCTTTTATAACATTGGATATGATTATGACTGAGATTTTTAAGGTAAAGGAGTAATGTGATGACCTTTAATTTGACCCATCTCCAAATGTTAATAGGCTCGATGTAATATCCAGAAAAACCTCCTATATTAGCTGAGGCATTAAAGAATCTACAATTAATCTTTGTTGGTTGTTTGGGTAATTATACTACTCAAAAAATATTAATTTCCTGTTTTGGGTTTTTGGTTGTAGCTGTGTTGTCCCAAGGACATAAGGCAAGGTTCTTTTGGTAGATGTGATATCTTTTTATTAGACCAACTGAGTAGTTGGATAAAAACTCTTTACAAACTTTCAGGCGCAATCACCCTTCTTGAGGCATAGGACGTCTCTGTTGCTCTGAGACTCCAAGGAATGAGAGAAGCTACAAGTGTGATGGGATGTCAGTGAGAATGTAAATAGGTGGAAATTAGGAAAACAAAATGTAGAGCAGGGAAGTGGGGGGAGAACTGGGGAAAAAACGCAAAGGTGAGTAATGGAGACTCTACAGGAGTATTAATTCAAGGTAGAAAAGAGGTTGTCTGTGGAAAAAGTAAATAACTGGAAATTAGGAAGACAAAGAGCAGAAAAGGAGGCGAGGGGGGAGGGAAGCACATTGGGGGTAGGGGAAGAGAAGTGTAAGATCAGGTCTGGCAGGTATCTGGCAAATCAGATGTCAGGCAGGTAGTAATGTCTCATAAATCCAATGTCTATATTGAGTTCATGATTTTTGGATACAAAAAAATCATGGACTCATGATATGTGAACTTTGTGTTTCAGCTGCAACTTACCCCACCATTTGCATCTACTGAACTAGAGTCAACACTATAAGTACCTGAGAAATTATTTGTGAAATTGTGAGAAATTATGAGATCTCATCTTTAATGTTTTCCAGGAGGTTCTTACAGCTCTGGAGAGTTTTAAGTGCTATCACCACATCTGGCAAAAAGATAAGGAGGAAGCAACCGATCGGTTTATGGAGGGGAACCCTTTACTCTCTGAACTTGAATCCCAGATCCTCTATTTCAGAGACCTGGAGCTGGAGATAAACTCTGAGCCTGAATACATTTGTGTGGGAGCTGTTGCACTCTACACTGGTATGGTAGTTAACAATATCATACAATGAAAAGTATATTTTCCTGTTCAACTTGAGTTATAAATAGGCATAGAAGCAATCACTGAGACTTGTCTTAAATTTGAGTTTTTAAATTTATCTCCAGAATTTTTTTTGACAAATAAGGGATTCTATGGAGCAACAGCATCCTAGGTTTCATCAGCCTTTTTATTGTTAAGACCTTCTTTTACCTATCACTGTTAAACTTTATACATGCAGTTTCAGTTTCAGCAAGTTTTAATGTTAAGGAAAGACATCATTACTTTCCTTAAACTTGGCATCGTTTTATGAAAAAGTTGAAAAATCATTAGTTTGGGGAAAGGAATGGGGTACAACATGACCTTGCAAATGGTACTGTTAAATGGGCTAATAAGTATTAGAAATTTCTTATGAACCTCCTATGGGTCCTTGTGTTCAGGGGAGTGAGGTGGGGGACAAGTGTTTACAAGAAAGAGAAATGTAATCTTAGTGGCCATTGCCCACAAAATGAAAGCTCAGCATATGTACCACACTTTTCTATATATTCTTTGCCTGCTTGCATATGATAGAGTACTAGCCCCATGGAGCCTTCCCCAGGTTTCACTTTAAAATCCATTTAACAAGTTATATACTCATGAGAGAAGTTGTCTTCTATCTCATAACTATTCATATAGGTCATGTAACAGTTCACATGTGAACCATCACATGAATTAAAAATAGTATGTCTCATGCTTTAATCTTGTTTAATAAACTAGTTCTAAGAGTTATCTAAAATCTTAGACCCTGTTACTAATCTGTCTCCATCCAGCTAGTCAGAGGTGAAAGCTTTCATTTTCAAGGGGAACAGTTTTATTTTGCACATTTAGATACTACCCGACGGTAACCAAAATTGGAGTTAGAGGCTATGATGAGATGTCCAGATTCCCACATAGGCTGGGATAGTTAAGAAATGACAGTGAGCATTGTCAGTCACACCTGCAGCACCTCTAGTATTCAGAGCTGTGGGAAAGAATACAAGGAAGAGAGGGCTTATTCACCTGGGGCCTGACTAAGAAGCATCTCCTGGCTGCTGCTCTTACATGGGGAGAGATACCTGGCTATAGCCTGTGACTTGATAGGAGTATGGCTTGTCAGTGCTCTTGGTGGAAAGATAGAAGTGACATTAGGTAACTTGGATTTACCTAGGACCTGATGATGATGATTTTTCTGGGTCATGACATCGTGTGCCTCATTGGAGGGGAAAGGAAGAGAGCCATCTGAGAGCTGAGCCTGGAGTGTACATCCAGTAATCTTAGAGGTTAAAAATTAGCTCTGCTGGTATAACTTCTTTTTTCAATACTGGTGTTTCTGACTCTGACTTTGGCCTATCCATTATGCTGCTGCTAAGGGGAGCTGGTTTAATTTTTCTTATTAATCTATGCAAAAATATCAGAATAGGCAAGCATTGGTTGAAGGAAAAAGAGTGGAGGCAGCATTATCTTTCTCTACAAGAAGGTAATTGAGGCAGCAGTTTAACATGGTGTCAATTTTCCTCTAGAACTTGATGTAGGAGGTCTGGAGCTCTAACACCAGAGTCTGTTGCTCCTTAGCGGTCAGATTTGCCTGCTTCACTCTCTGCCTTTCTCAGCACCTCCTGCTTTCTGCTTGCCACTCCTTTGTGTTTAAATGTATGATGAATTTTGGGAGTCTGCCTTTTGAAGCTGAAGTGTAACCCCTTTAGGTACTTTCGCTTTTGGCACAGTCCTCAGGGCTTCTCTTCCACCAGCACAGTTTCTCGGATGCTTGCCTCCCCCTCAGCATAGTTTCTCCAGGGCATGCTTCCCCTTTCAAATCAAGTCACAGAGAAAGCCCTCAACGTAGTCCATTGTGCTGTCCACCTTTTGGCCTGACTCAGCCTTACAGCCCTGGGCTCCATCTGTTTCTGGTCATATGATTCCTAGCTTGCTTAACTGAGCCCAAGGGTTTCTTATTAATTCCACAACTCTGCTACAGCCACCACTTCAATAGCACCCTATTGAAAGTTCAGCACCCTATCCCAATTGCTGCCTGCCCTAAGTAAATGGCTTGTTGCCTGTCGCTGCCTTGGAGGCATGACTTCTGACTCCCTTTTGCCACCTGTTCTCTTCTGCTTTCACTCCTTAAAGTTATGGGCTACACTTGACACTTGTCCTCTTTGAAGCAAATGGAAAAGCTTCCACATGTTAAAAGAACTGGCATTGGTTCCGTTTGGTTTCTGTAAGTGTGCAAATTCAGTACTAATATTTCATAGAATGGTACTTACCATATTGATTCATTTCACACCCACTCCAACTTCCGTTCATTAAACAAACACCAAGATTCAATCTCAAAAAGGCATGTGTAGCTTGAATTTCCATTGCTAATGAAGTGATGCAGGAGTAAAAAATAACTTCATGAAGAGCGCAGGTCTCACAAACAGGCCCTGGAGCAGGGAGCCATTAGAATGCAGTTGCTGGTTCTCTGAGGAACAGTGGTTGGGGGTGAAAGCAGTTTCAAGGTATTGGCAGCATTATGTGCTGCTATGAAGTGGTAGTGTGTTAGATTCATCCTCTCTGGGAGGCGTGTGTGTGTGTGTGTGTGTGTGGAGGATTAATTAGCACAGCTCCCAGAGCCATACTAATTTAAAAGCTCCTGGAGTGTAGTGCATATCGGTGTCCCTGCACTGAAGATGGCAACACGGTGCTTGGAACTAAAGCTCATCAAACAAGCTTTAGTTTAAAGCATCCCATCACCATTTTTCAGCATGGGGATGCTGATGTATGTGATACTGGAGTCTGCTGGAGTGCAGTAATTTCCATGTCTCAGCCTACTCAATTAATTGAGTCTGCCCCAATGCACTGGAATTACAGCACATTGGAGCAGCCTCCCTTTATGTGTGTAAATGCCCTCCATAACTAAGACCCCAAGAATGTCTTGAGGTCAGAAGTTAAGGGAATTTGATCAAGGGGGTTGAACTGGGGAGTCTTGATGTTCTGAGAGTTGGCTGGCCCTGCTGTTCAGGCTTGCTTATTTCAGTATTTCTGGAGTCACTACACTTATTACTGTCTGCAAGCAGCACACTGCCTCCAACCTCTAATACTCAGTGAGTCATAGGCCCTTTTATTCGGTATTATTAAAGGACAGTAAGAGCATTAGTAGGATAGTAAGTAGCGTTAATGCATTAATAGGAGTGATGCCACCACATCAAGGAAAGTAATTTCCCCCCTCTGTTCTGCACTGGTGAGGCCACACCTGGAGTAGTGTGTCCAGTTTTGGGCCACTCTCCACAGTAGGATGTGGACAAGTTGGAGAGAGTCCAGCAGAGGGCAATGAAAATGGTTAGAGGGCTGGGGCATGTGGCTTCTGAGGAGAGGCTGAAGGAACTAAGCTTATTTAGTCTGAAGATGAGAAAGCTGAGGGGGGGGTTTGATAGCAGCTTTTTACTACCTCAAGAATGGTTCCAAAGAGGATGGAGCTAGATTGTTTTCAGTGGTGACAGATGACTGAAAAAGGAGCAATGGTCTCACGATGTAGCAAGGGAGGTTTAGGTTGGCTATTAGGAAAAACTTTCTCACTAGGAGGGTAGTGAAGAATGGAACAGGTTACCTGGAGAGGTTGTGGAATCTCCATCCTTGGAGGTTTTTAAGACTTGGCTGGAACAATCTAGTTGGGGATGGTCCTGCTTTTGAGTATGGGTTTGGACTAGATGGCCTCCTGAGGTCCCTTTCAACCCCAATTTTCTATGATTCCATGATAAAACCAAATTCTAAACAAACAAATTGCATTTTTCCAAAATGAAATAATTTATAAACAGCCTTTTAAAAACCTTCTTGCTAAACTTCTCAAACAGTCAAGAGAATAGGAAACCTTGGCAGTAGTGGCCTGAAAACAAAATTAGTGGCTTGAATTGGAAAAGTGTGTCAGTTTAACAGAGTAAAAACTTGAGAGCTGCTTTTCTGGAAATGATGTAAAATCAACTTGAATTGTTTCTTCTAGCTGATCTGAAGTTGGCACTGACTGCAGAAACAAAGGCCTGGATGACTGAGCTAGGACATTACTGTAACAAGAATTACAGGACTGAGATGGAAAATATCTTCACATTTGTAGAGGAAATCAGCAAGAAACTAAATCGCCAGATAAAGGATTTGGATGACATAAGAATAGCTATGGCTGCCTTAAAGGAGATTAGAGAGCTGCAGATCCCTATAGACTTTCAAGTGGGACATATTGAGGTAACTGAAAGGAGTGATACTGATATGTCAGTAACTGGTGTTAATAGAAAATATTTTATCCAAATGTAAAATTTGAAAGTGCAATTCATTTATATTTTTACGAAAAAAATGAATGAATGTTGTAAAGCTAAACAATAAAATGGCTTGGTTTTGTAAAACCTACACTTGTAATGCTCCCATTAGGGCAAAGGCAGATTCAGGTGAACAGAAATATCATTTGTTAGCAGTGTTCCTTTACTGCTAAGACAGGTCTCTCTCTCCTATTCCTCTTTGGGTTTGGCATGATTAGTAAGCCATGTTGACTGCCTTGTGGCCTGGACCCTTGGGAGGGGGGGGTGGTGCAGGGAGAAGATCTCTATTTTGAATGTCTCTGGAGCTCAGTTTCTAGTACAAGTTTAAACATGTATTCTAAAAGAGGTTATTGCAGTGTTTAAGTTGTTCATCCATGACTTTGTGGCTTACCTGGTTTAGTTCTGAAATATGTCATACAGGGTCAAATTGGGAAATTGGTTGACCTAAAATTTTTGTTTGGCTTGGATCTCTGGGTTCACAACCAGTGGTAACATAATGTTCTGGGTCAGAATATTATTCATACTTAATTTTTATATGTGAATATTTTTTTTATGCACATGTATATATTCATGAATATTTTCTCCTTCTTGAAGTAGGACTATCATTTTTGTTATCCAGTACAATGATTGTGTATTTATAGATGTATTCTGTATAGAACACAATATTTATTATATACAGTAGCTGGAGATGCAGCCATTGTTCCAACAGGAATCTTACGCCATATTAAACAAATATCAGCTGCTGGTGGCAAAGGAAGACACGGAAAAGGCAGACACTTTGCGCTATGTCTGGGAGAAACTGCTGGTCCGGGGCAATGAAGTGCAGAATGAGCTAGTAGCCTTGCAGCCCAAATTCCGGGGTGAGATTATTAGCACTGTGGAGACTTTCATTGAGGACTGTGACCAATTTTATGCAGATTATGACAAGGTATTTATCTTTGTTGTAGTCCAAAAAAATTGGGAGGTTGGAAGACAGGGTTTGGATACATGTTCAGTATAGGGAAAGAATTACTTGGAGAGAAGGATAGGTCTATGATATCATAAGAATACTAATCCTTGTAAATGCTGTTGTGTTCATCCTGAAGAGTGGGCTGTATGTAGTCATTGGGATGTCAGATGATCACTGCACTCTTCTGAGCAAAATCCCTGCTCATTCCTTTTTTTCTGGTCTGCCAAACACTTCGCCATCATCCCCATACATTTTGTAGTTCCTAGTTTCTTTTTCTTTAAATATTAAGAGCCTCCCATCCCAGGCTCTGGAAAAACAACTGACTGACTCTACACTATGCTTAGGATTCATTGAAACTAGCAGCTCAGTGTTAGAACCAATAGAAAGAAGTCAAGCAGAGTCCATTCTGAGTTGGAACAGACCAGCTGACGATATTCAGCTAAAGTAGCTAGTTAATGACTACCTCTTTGAAAACAAAAATAGAATCAATTAGTGGATACAATAATTTTAAGTATGAAAAATATCTTCACACTCTTTTTTTGGCAGACAAGGATCTTTGGGTGAATCTTCTTCACCGAAAGAACCTTGTCTGACTATGTTTAGATCAGCACAGCTACAACCTACACCCCTTAGTTCCTTTTTGTCACCCTTGATCTTTCATCAACACTTCATGGTGCTGATTTTTCAGGGACTTGCCAGTGAAATTAAATTGTTAGATATGAAAAAATATGATGGACTTCTATTCTAGAAAATTAAGCTGAAATTTGTTTGCCTGTGATAAACTGTGACATTTGTTTTTATTCTTTAAATTGAACATTTGATTTCTTCCAGAATGGACCAATGGTAGTAGGTTTGGAGCCCCAGGAAGCCAGTGACAGGCTGATCATGTTCCAGGTACTCATTGTTCAGTTGAAAGATAAAATGTGCTGCTTCACTCTGTTTAACAACATATTTTAATAATAATAAAAATGAATATGCTTATTTAGTAGCTAAAATCCACTTAATTAAGCCTATTGGCAACAAAGTTGGAAAATTTGATCTGTGTATTATGATGGGGTAAGTTTAAAAAAATTTTTTTCCTTTTGTTTTTTTTATCGGGCACTTGCTAATATGCAGTTTAAATGTTTGAAATAACCCATAATTACTATGTCCAGGTGTCTGCATAATGATGTTGAAGATATTTGCTGGCATGTATCCAGCCTTGCTTTTGTTCTTCCTTCTTGCTAAAATATGTCTTTGACCGTTATTAGTTACTGCCCTAAAGATGGCAGTTTGCTTCTTTTCGACACTTCTCATTATGATTCATTAAATACAGTCTGACATCAGAGGTCAAATCTTGTGTTTACTACTCTCATGTGAATAATCTTCTTTTCCTTGTTATTTGCTTGGGGTGTAATGCTCCTGTATTCAAATCCCTTCCTTGAGACAAGTTCAAGAGAACCTTGCTCACAATGTACAACCAAAGAGCCATACCTCAGTGCTGTCTTCAGTCTTCTCTACTGTTCCTGCAATAGCCTTGGCAGCCTAGTTTTTTAGGCTAACACTCATGACTGAGGATTTCAAGCATGCATATTATTGACTGTGAGAGTTCGTGCCGAATTATATAAGGACTGAATTAAGCACAG
>NW_017728992.1:21464997-21468195 GCF_001723915.1 Gavialis gangeticus | reverse complement strand
CCAAATCAGGCCCTTGCTTTCTAACCCAAAGGCTAGGTGCGGCTGCCCGATTCAGTAGTCTCAGAACTGGTCAACAGCTCATTTAAAAGGAGTCCCTTATCTTTTTTTAGACAAAAGATACAAAACTGTCCCCACTCTGTCTGAGTGAGGCATCTAACATAACTTTTCTATTACTTGTATATGATAACATGTATACATATGCATTTCTAATTCTTACTTCTATTGGTTACTAGTTAACTCATCTATAATTGGTTATGCTTCTTATGTTAATTTGTAATAGTCTACTTATAATACTCCCCAGACTTTATCAGCGTGATATATGGTTGTTTTTGTTCTTGCGGTTTAGCCTTGCATTTCCATATTTTCTAAAAAAAAACACTGCTTTGCTTGCAACTTTTATCATACTGTCAGCATTCTTATTCAAGGGTCAGATAGTGCTCATGCTAAGCAAGGCCTAGCATAATTCACAGCGCACTAAAACTCCCAGAATGCTTCAGGGAGGTTGAGAAGTCAGCGATTGACATTCTGGTTTTCACTATCTCACATTGACGGTTCTATTTTTTATTTAAGCATACCTTTTTAAGATTTGACCGTTGTCCACTTCTTGCTATGGGTTCCTCTGCTGCTTAGCTACTATTTTAGATAAGATGCTTTGGTGTTTGCTCTTTTCTATGGTTCTAATCCTAATTTTGGCCCTTTATTTTATTGTAGAACAGATTTGAGAACCTCTTCCGAAAATATGTAACTTATACAGGTGGAGAAGAGCTCTTTGGTTTGCCTGTTACACAGTATCCTCAGCTACTTGAGATAAAGAAGCAGCTGAACTTGCTACAGAAACTGTACAGCCTGTATAATAGTGTCATTGACACTGTCAATGGCTATTATGATATTCTTTGGTCAGAAGTGAATATTGAGAAAATCAACAATGAACTTCTAGAATTTCAAAACAGGTAAGACTATTTGAGTATTGTACAGCTAATGCTGTCTGTGTTTTCTACTGTTTGAATATTGATATTAATTCCTCTTGAACCTATTTGGATTAGTATTTCTTGCTTTTTAAAACTTTCTTTTGGCACTGGCTTTTACCAGACTTGGGGTCACTTACCAATGGATAAATTCAGGTTTGTTGTTCCTTGAAATTTTTCATTAAGTAATTCATTTTTGTTACTTGAAGGAAGCAACTGAATTAGGAACTGATGATTCCCTTCTCTGGAATAGGATATTTATGGTTTCAAAATGTGATTGAAAAGACTTTTTCCATTTGAAAACTTGTCTTATGTTAACTAAGGGTTTCTCCTGGACTTAATTTTAGGGTATGCCTATCCAGCACTATCTGAGTTGAACAGAAAGCCCTTAATTTACTCTTTGGAGAATCAATCCTAATAATCTTGTACAAAAGGGTGGAGTAGTTGAGGTAATTTTGTACCCAATAGACTTATTGGGAATATGGTCAGAGGAAAAAAGGGGAAAGACATATTTGAGAAGGCGGAGTTATTCTTCAACATTTCCAAAAATAAGACGAATGATAATTTGACATCCTTGTTGTTGAATGTCCAAAAGGTAACCAAGAATAATATTAAACAAATGCAGCTTTCCACCCGTGTTCATGTGGCCAGGTTAGGATGGATGATCTATTAATGTGAAGTGGCTTGTTTCATGGAGTGCAAGATGAATGCAAAGAAGCTAATGGTAAAGAGGTATTTGCATTTTATGGAAGCACAGGCAGAAAATGTCAAATGCAGGTGATAGCATCAGTTCATAGGCAGTTGAATAGTGATGAAATAAACTGTTTATCTTAAATGCCATTTAAAAAAAAATCTAGGAATCTTAAAATACTTTGAATTATAGGAATGTATGTTACATCATAGTTAAAGCCCTAAGTAATCTTGAATAATTAATGCCATAGAACAGCCTAAACTTTTTTTTTTAAAGGTAGCTTATTGTTTAATGCACAGATGTCGTAAGCTTCCTCGAGGTTTGAAGGAATGGCAGGCATTTCTGGACCTAAAGAAGACGATCGATGATTTCAGTGAGTGCTGTCCATTGCTTGAGCTAATGTCTAATAAAGCCATGATGGCTCGACACTGGAAGCGAATTACAGATCTTACTGAACAGAGCTTTGACATAGAAAGTGAGAGCTTCAAACTGAAGAATATCATGGAAGCACCTCTGCTGAAATACAAAGAAGAAATAGAGGTACAGATTGGAATGGAACTGAAATATACTGGTATTGTGTGATTTCCTGCAACGCTGCTTCAACACTTGAAACAAATGGCAACAGAATATGCTATCGTTCATTCTCCACTGTGCACAGATTTGAATACACAATGACACTGGTGATCAATATCCCACTCCTCTGGTTCACCTTGAAGGTTTCTGATAAAATGCTTATGCTGCATCACAGAATATATTTAAAAACAAACTAAAGGTTTCAGTGGGAATACTGCTAAGGGATTAAAAGGTGCGCAGGTAGCACATTTCTTACTGTTCAGTCAGTGAGTATTGTAACAGATCTGGCTTTTCTCTTTCATCCTAGTTAAGCAGTTCAGTAAAAGGCATTGTAAGGTCATCTTTGTCCTCAAGTTGAAGGCAGAAGCTAGGGTTTGCCTGCGAAAAATAAGGCCTTTTGCAGCATTGCATCTAACTCATTCAGAGTTCATCCAGTGTGCTGACTGCTTCAAAATGTAGACATTCCTAGATAAGCTGTTTCTAGCATCAGTGTGCCTAAGTTGTTTCAGAAAAGCTTGTTGGTATTTTTTTTAGGTTTACTATATTTAGTTGGTCTAATGGAGAGATCACATAGTTGAACTATGGATTCTTGAATTTGAGGTGAAGAAGCTTCTCACATTAACATACTATTTTTATTTTAAAGGATATCTGCATTAGTGCTGTAAAGGAGAGGGACATAGAGCAAAAGCTAAAACAAGTGATTGTTGAGTGGGACAACAAAACATTTACCTTTGCCAACTTTAAAGCCCGTGGCGAACTGCTCTTAAGAGGAGACGGCATTTCAGAAACAATTGCTGGCATGGAGGATAGTCTGATGATTCTGGGTTCTCTCATGAGCAACAGGTAATGGTAGAAAGACTTACAGACTAACCGATGACTTATAGGACCAAGTTGGCTTTCCTAAAGTAGATGGAAGCATAAGATTGAGTGTAAAAAAAAAAAAAAAAAAAAAAAAAAAAAAAAAAAAAA
>NW_017728992.1:21456616-21459997 GCF_001723915.1 Gavialis gangeticus | reverse complement strand
TTATAGGACCCAATTTGGTTTTCAAAAAGAAAAGGAAAGAAAAAATTGAGGGTAAAAAAAAAAAAAAAAAAAAAAAAAAAGACAACATGAAATCTGCCCAATACAGCTGAATGACTTCTTCCCCCTAGATGTTATTAGTACGCTTTGTTAAGTACAAATACCAATCCATTTGAAGCAGGTTGTTGGATTGCACCTAACAGGAACTATATTCTTGATCTATGCACCTCATTACATTCTTTATTTTGGAGACTTAATTCTGAGCATTAAGTCTTTTTTGTATACGTGACAAAGTGTATGACTTGTGTATAATGATTTGCTGAGTTAAAATTTAACAGATTATTTATTTAATCTTATTTATAGTTGGAGTAGAAAACAAGGAATTCTTACGCGTTCATTTTTATTGAACTGATAAATATTAATTAATTTTGATTTGATCCACTGTGAAACTTGCTAAAATAGTGTTGCTTCTAGGTCTTGACTCAATTTAAGGAGAGCTGGTTGCCCCTTTGCATTGCACATTTTCTTTAATAAGGAAGCTTTATCATCTTGGTGCTTCTTTTTGAGAGGTAGAGATGACAATAATCAATGATAAATATCTTCAGGACCTGAGAATATCAGAAGAGGACAAAACATTTGTTGAAGGGCCTGAAAGGGGTCTTTTTGACCACATCCTGGTCTGTGGTCCTACTATTGAAATGACTGACTAGCTGCTGTGCGAAGAACTGCATAAGTGTCAGAAGAGCTGAATTTAACAATCCTCAGCGTAGTCTGAGTTGGCCAGTTACATGAACCTGAAGCTTTGTCTTGGACAAATATTCATTCAGAATGGTTGAAGTGTACAAGTGTAGACAGTTGTCATAACAGGTATCAAAATATCTCTTGTATCATGAAGTTCACCTTTGCAACGCACAATCCCTGAAGAGAGATGCCCCAATATAAGGCTTTAGTTAGATCTGTCTGATGTGGAAATTTAGACAGAATTATTGTTTGGCTATTAGAAGCACTTTATTTTGCATGGCTACAGGAGAAAAGCAAGGGGCAGCTCATTCTTGACTAGAACAAAGCACAGGCTACTTTATATACTGATAAATCACATACAGATCGACCTGCCCCATAACATACTCTTGGCAGTCTGACAGTGACTTATCCTGGTGTCTTGCTGAACCAAGCGCACGCTCTCAAGCTGTTCCCTGATAAGCTTATCCAGAAGGCCACTGTATTGTTCTCATTTGGCCTTCAGCCATATTCCCCCCCCATCCTGTCCCGACAGTATACACTCCTTTCAGTACTTTTCCATTCCTCATCATTCCCCCCTTTGTAAGCTCTTGTGCTTACACTTTTATATTTATAAAGCCTTTGACACTTTTTTGTTGTTTACATTTATAGGCCACCTTTTTGAGCACTATTATTTGCAGCTTGGTTTCAGAGAGCCTAGAAACACTTTGGGCAGTTTTTGATGAACAACAGCATAAGCAACATGGAAACATGTGGATAATAATGAAAACGGCAAAAATGCATAATAAACTTATAATACACCATTTTAGCAGGGATTTTAACTTTTTTTTTTTTTTTTTTTTTTTTACATTTGGTAGCTACTTTTACCAATTGAAGAGGTTTTTTTGCAACTGTGTGGATTACTTGCAACTGCTTTTTTATGGTGCGGAGGTATTTTTTTAATTGTTGGTGCTGATTGATTTAGGTACAGCAAGTGTGATTAATAATAGCGCAGACTCCACCTTGGGCAGCTAAGAGAGAATTTAAAGCCATATGGTTTTTGGTAGCTACCTGCCCTGTTTGGGTGATTTTATTATTAAGAGCTTCTAAGGCATTGGCACTAGCATTAAAGAATTTTTTTATGACTTCTGAAATGTTTACAATGTTGTTTTTTTAATTTAGCTACCCCCAACTAAGGGAGAAATGCCCTAGTAAATTGATGGAACCTGGTGGGTTGGTGGACCAGTGGGTTTTTAACTGCTTGCCTATGTTTGGACAAGCCAGGTGGGAGATTAGACACCTCATGCCGAGAAAGGCTTGGGTGTAAATTTAAACTTTGGGACGATTTTTTTTTTCAGAGTACAGGTGCTGACCCAATGCCATGGCAAAATTTTGTGGGCATTATTTTTGCATAGCCAAAACAAGCTTGGAGCAGCTATAGTGTTGAGGTTTTTACAGGTTGTGCTTTTAATTTGGCACTTTTGATTGACCTGTAAGGTATAGGAAGGGGCATGTTGGCTTTTTACTAACTTGTGCTGAGATATTGATTGATTACAAGAAGTAGAACTTAATAACATGTAGAATTTGGAGTTGTTTATTACCAGACTGGGTATTTTTAGGGTTTTATGGATAGTGAGAGACCTGTTGGAACATTGAAAGGACATGTTTTTTAGCAGGCTTTTAGACGTATTATGTGAACGATAATTAAAGGTTACCTGGCATTTGGGGTAGTGCCCCACTGAGTAATTAGCTTTGCCCATTTTACCACTTTTATTGGACTTATAACAGAGGGCTGCCTTAAGTTTTAGAGGACGTTTTTTAGCTGTTTTGAGTATGTTGTGTGGTTTTTTTTTTACTATTTAGGGATTGACTGCTGCGTGTTAGAGTGGGAGGAAAATTTGACAAAGCTAGTATTGGTACTGTTTAATTTTTAAGGGGAATTGGTACCCCAAGCATTGGGATTTTTTTGGCTGGGTGTGTAGGCTTATGTATGCACACCCAGCAGTTTGTAAGGTTGCCTGCATTAGTAATGCTTTGCCCAAGGAATATAATACTATTTTTTTTTTATGCCCTGATTAAAACTTTTGGCATGAAGCAGAGTAAAAGAAAAGGTAACATTTTGGGGCTTGCTTGAATGGGGTTTTAAATGCTGCTATTTTTTGGAACTTTGGAGGGGCTACCCTTGACTAAAATTTTGGCCTTCAGCACACTACTACCAATAAAATGCTGACCACAAGAATACAGAACAGCGTTACCACCTGGGGAGTTTTTAAATTTACATAATTATTTGTGACCTTTTAAGGGTTAGTGTGATTTACACTAAATTACTAAAAGCAATTTAACACACAAAACAAAAGTTTGTAGCCTTAAGTAAAACTTGGCTAGCCGTGTAGGCTATTTTTTCAGATGGTGGTTTGATTTTTTTGCTGAGAAGAACCTTTTTGAGACTGTTGTTTGATTTTTACTTACAGGAACTCTTTGGATTTTTATGGAGGTATTGTTGGTGAGAGAAGCTTTTTACTTTGTTGGGGCAGTTACTTTTTTGCAGTGGGAGATATGAACTTAAGCAGAAATTTTGGCAACTTTTACAGGAGTTGGGGTGGTTAGCAGGACCTGGAAAGGCTTTTTTTTTTACTGAGGCTGCAGGCAGGTTTTTTTTTTTTTTTG
>NW_017728992.1:21445641-21451616 GCF_001723915.1 Gavialis gangeticus | reverse complement strand
CCTGGAAAGGCTTTTTTTTTTTCTGAGGCTGCAGGCAGGTTTTTTTTTTTTTTTGGTGGACGTTAATTAGGACCCAGTTTTTTGGTTGGACTGGATAGACAACAGAGTTACCACCTGGAGACTGATGTTGCGCTGTGGCCTTAACCTGCAATGAGATAACTTTGAGGGCCTTGGTGAGCCTTTGGCAGTAGGTTAATAAAGAATTATGGAGGTGAGTTAGGTGTTGGGGTGGAGGTGCAACAAATTCCTTTATGGGTTGACCAATAACAATTTTAAAAGGAGTTAAACCTGAGGACCTCTTAACAGAATTTTGGATTTGGAAAAGTACCAATGGGAGGGCCTAGGGCCACTTTAGACCAGTTTGTTTACAATTTTTTTGCCAAGCAAAGCTTAATGTTACAGTTTTTTTTTTTTTGTTTTACTTTACTTTCACTTTGAGGATGATTTGTGGTGTGGAGCTGGTATTGGATAGAAAGGACCTTGCAAACATGTTGGACCACCTTGCCAACAAAATGGGAGCCATGGTTCGAGTCCAGGGAAAGGGGCAGACCGAAGCGGGGCAGCAGGTCAAAAAGAAGCTTTTTGGCCACAGTAAGAGCATTAGCCTGTTGGCAAGGGTATGCCTTAGGCCAGCTGCTAAAAAAGACGGACAATGACCAACACATACTTTTAGGGTTTTGACCTGGGCAACTTGATGAAGTTTATTTGGAGATGGGAAAAGGGGTAAAGACCTGAAGGCCTGTGGAATGCATGTGGCTGGTGGGGTGGTTGGCCAGGATTGTGGCACTGACACTGCGGACACGGGTGACAAAAATGGGCAGCCACAGCGGAAAAACCAGGGGCATACCAATGGTGATTAACTTTGGCTACCATTTTCCCTTTGGCCGAATGGGCCACTGAGTAGGCCATTTGAGCCAAGAGGGACACCAGGGCCCTGGGGGCCACCAGGCGACCAGATGGGTGCTGCCACAAGGAGTTGGAGTGGAGAGAGCAGCCTGCAGAGATTTAGGCATCTTTTTGGCATTTGGGGTGGCATTTTGGAGAAAGAGGAGGTTAGGGAAGACAGGAGAAGGGAGGTAGAGAGTGGCTTGAAGGACTGGAGCTGAGAGTTTTGACAGGGCGGCAGTTTTGGCTGCGGCATTTGCCCTATTGTTTTTTAGAGACACAGGATTATTAGTAGCAGTGTGCGCTTTGCACCATAGAACAGCAGGGGTGGAGGGAAGGAGAACAGCATTCAGGAGAGCAGTAATAAGGCAGTGGTGAGAGATGGGAGTTTTAGCAGAAGTAAGAAAACCTTGCTGTCTTCAGATTTGTTTAAAAGAATGGCAGACACCAAAAGCATAGCGAGAGTTTGTATAGATATAAGCAGATTGTTTAGTGGCGAGGTGACAGGCACGACTGAGAGCAATGAGTTCAGCAGCTTGAGCACTAGTAACAGAAAGAGAAGTGGATTTAACAACAGTATGATTGGAACAAACAGCATAGCCAGCTTGGAGACTGCCGTGATTATTTTGAAAACAGGAGCCATTAATGTAGAAAATGAGGTTAGGGTTAGTTAAAGGGGTATTGGAAAGATTAGGACAAGGAAGAGAAACAAAGTTTACAAGCTGAGTGCAGTTATGGGGTTGGCCATTTGAGGGTGAAGGAAGAAGAGAGGCAGGATTGAGGGGATTACAGCGGACAAGGGTTACATGGTCTGCAGCCAGGACCCACCTTGTAGTGGCTTAGATGGCCAGGGGACAAGTGCTGAGTTTTGCCATGCTGGAGGAGGGCGAGGACAGTGTGTGGGACAAGGTTGTTGGTTTTAGAAACCAGCAGGTTGGTGGCAACAGCGACATGAAGGCAGGGAGGAAACCGAGAAGCGACTGGGTTAAGGAAGGCACTGTAACGAGCAATAGGATGGTGTGGGGAGGGTTTGAAAGGCTGAGTTAAGACTCCAGAAGCAGTGTCTTGGTGTTTATGGCAGAAGAGAGTGAAAGGCTTAGAGTAGTTAGGCAGACGGAGTGGGGGAAGAGAAAAGGGCTTGCTTGAGCTGACAGAAGGCAGATTTATGGACTTTTTTCAGGGTAGCGGGTTAGGGGAAGAGTTACAGGTGAGAGGTCTGGAAAGTTTAGAATAATTAGGAATTTACTGTTGGCAGTAGCTGGCAGCACCTAGAAAACCAGGAAGTTGGAGTTCAGTTTGTGGGCGTGGAAGGGAAAGAAGAGCAGAAAGACTATTAGGAGACGGGTGATGGGTACCATAAGAAATAGTGTACCCCAGATAGGTAACAGAAGTTTGACAGAATTGGAACTTAGAGCGGGAGGCTTTGTGGCCCTGCGCTGCAAGTTGTTTTAAAAGAGCAACAGAATTAACTTGGCAATGAGGGAGGGTATTAGAACAAAGGAGCAAATTATTTACATATTGGACTAGCACAGAATTATGAGGCAACTGAACTGTATTGAGGTCAGACTTGAGAAGTTGGCTATATATGGTGGGTGAGTTATGAAATCCTTGAGGCAGACGGGTGAAGGTGTATTGCTGGCTCTGGTAAGTAAAAGCAAATAAATATTGAGAGTTAGGGTGAACTGGTATAGAAAAAAAGGTGTTACAGAGATTCACCACAGAAAAACAAACGGTGGAAGCAGGTATTTGAGAGAGTACAGTGGTGGGGTTGGGTACCACAGCTGTTTTATTAGTGTTATTATTAAGGCGAGAATTTGGGTCTGGGGTAATGTGAGAGAGAACCCATCTGGAGAACAGTGAACAGTTGCCCGCAATTTGCAAAGGAGGTTTTGTTTTAACAGATTTAGAGGCGCAAGGACTCGGCAAAAAGGCATGTTGCTTAGTAAGGGGACCCAAGGTAAACGAAAGTGGCTGTGTAACGGGGTGGTTAATGGGTTGATTTCCAATACCTACAGCAGTGATTTACCTTACCAGAAATGGGAACCTTAGGAACAAAACCAGAGCTAAGCATAGACAAAGAAGCACTGGTGTCGACAAGAAAAGGAACAGTTTGTTCTCCCACAGTAACAGGTATCGTAGCGTTGGAAAAGGTAGAAAATAAAGGGGCTAGAGTTTTTGGGTTTTTTGGCTGTTCTAAAATGGATTTTTAACTTTGAGGGACTGGAGAGGAGCTGGTCCGGGTGGTGGAGCTTGGTGGGCGCTTGGCTGAAATGGAGGGGCACTAGCTGAGAGTGGGAGCCCCTGGGGTTTATTTAGGCACTCTTTTTTTAATGGTCTTTTTGCTTACAGTAGTTGCAGACGTTATTGGGAATGTTAGAGGGATTGGGTGGTTGGGCCAAGCAAAATGGTCCTGCAGGGCACCGTGGTTTGGTGTCACCCTAGAAATCTTTGATTTGCAAAGCCATCAGTTTGTCCTGAGCCTTTGATTTTTGCTGTTGGGCTTTAGTATAGAAGTGAGTGGCAGCAGCCAAAACTTTGGTAAGAGGTTTAGTTTTTCACCTGATTACGGTGTTTTGCAGGGCTTGGAGATTTTAGGTAACAGCCCTGAAACAAAGGTTTGAATTATTATGGCAGGGAGGCTGGTTTCTGGGTCCTGACTGCCAGAATGTGCCTTAAAGGCTTGGATTAGGCGAGAATAGTAGTTAGCAGGATGTTTTTCTGGCTTTTGCTTGCAGGTGGAAATTTTGGACCAATCTTTTTTGTGGGGAGACCCTGGGGACAGCCTTAAGAGCCTGTTTATAGAGGTTTGGCCGATGGTCTTTGCCGGGGTCTTGAGGATGTCAGTTGGCTGCTTTAAGGAGGGTGTCTTTCTGGTCTTTAGGAAGAAGACCACTGAGGAGCATTTGAATATTGCTGTGGGTTGGCTTATAAACCTTAAAGAGGGTTTGGAGTTTTTGAGCAAACCTGGTAGGGTCATTACGGATTTTAGGGAAGGTAGTTGACCAAGAGATGATTTCTGATGGTGAGAAGGGGACATGGACCACCACGGGTTGCCCCCTGGCACAGGGTATTTTTGGAGGGTATACTGTGCCCTGACAAGCTTTTTGCCTCAGCGAGTCTTCCTTACAGGGGATTTCTGGCAGTTTTATTTTGATGGTGGCATTATTTCAGTTCTGGAGGGTCAATTTGACTGGGGTATTTTGCTGGTTTAGGGAAGCTGAATGTACGATTTACCTGTTAAGGGGGTCCAGGGGGATGTTAATTTTGAACCGGTCCCCCATGGGAGAATCAAAAGTGATGGTGGTAATGGGAGACGAAGGACCAGGGGTAAGGGGTGGTGGAGTTGCTGGGGAAGCCAGCATGGTGGATGCAGCAGTGCCTGAGGCCGCGGGACTGGCGGGTGGTTGTGGGAGCGGGACCCAATGATTCAACAAATTGTCTTGGGTTGGATCGCCTGGTGGTGGAGGCAAGGCTGGGTAAAGCCTAGCGGATATGGTGAACGAGGGGCAGATGGGGTCGGCCCTTGACACTGGAGATTTTTAACTTGATTCTGAAGGTGATCAATTTGTTTTTTAAATTTTTTTCTTATTATCCTTATTGGAAGCCGCAAGGGTGCGCTTATGGCACTTTTTGGACTTGTTTTTCCATAGGTACCAGGCTTCCATTTGAACAGGTTGCTTAGTTTTCAAATTTTTTTGGAGGTGTTTGAGAATATGATGATCTCACGACCTATCTAAGGGCCAGTGCAATTTGGGGTCACCATTGGTATACCGGTTTTATTTAATTAAGTACTGTGTTGACCGGGGCCCATATTTCAGATACATAAACCAGGCGGGATTCTGCAGCGGGTCCTTAGAGGTCCTGCTACCCGTTGTCATGCCTAGGACTTACTGACACTGAAACAGGCAGGTACCCACCCTGGCCAGGGATTTTTTCAGAGCCAAATAGATGCATGGTAGATCAGAGACTACAGTGTTGAAGCTGCAGAGCCGAAGAACCGAGTTGAGGAGAGCCTTCTTGGAGCGTTGGAGTCTAAGAGCCAAGATGAGGGTCCTACTCAGGGCGGTCTGTGTGAGGACACATCTCGGATGAGCCCCCAAGATGATGTGGAAATTTAGACAGAATCACTGTTTGGCTATCAGAAGCACTTTGTTTTGCATGGTCATGGGAGAACAGCCAAGGGGCAGCTCGTTCTTGATGAGAACAAAGCACAGGCTACTTTATATACTGACAAATCACATACAGATCGACCCGCCCTGTAACATCCTCTTGGCAGTCTGACAGTAACTCATCCTGGCATCTTGCTGAACCAAGCGCACTTTCTCAAGCTGTTCCCTAATGAACTTATCCTAAAGGCCGCTGTGTTGTTCTCATTTGGCCTTTAGCTGCATCCCCCCATCCTGTCCCAACAGTATGGGGGGATCCTTTCAGTACTTTTCCATTCCTCCTCATGTCCAAGGTCCCTCCATTCATAATGTCTATGGGAAATTACAAAGTCCCTCATTTGAACAAAACTGTGAGTTGATAAAGCTTTCAGTGAAGATGGTGAAGCTTCATTTGACCAATGGTTTCAGGCTTGCAGAACTACTGCATAAGCAAATGCCTCTATACTACAGTTCCAGCACATACCATATGGTCAAACCACTTACTTTCCTATGATTCTAAGAAAGGGTGGAAGAGACCTTGTAAGGTCGTCTAGTCCAACCCTCTGCTCAAGGCAACGTTGTCCCTGTATAAAATGTCCCAATCAAGTGTCTGTCTAGTAGGGCTGTGCAAAGCTTTGGTTGCTGATTTGATTCAGAAGAGATTTGGCCTGATTCAGTGGCTGAATCTCTGAATACAAATTGAATCGGGAAACCAATAAAAAGGTCCAAATTGATTCAAAGCCTCCAAATCAATTAGGAAAATATTTGGAGAGTTGGGCAGGGAGCAGGGCCTGGTGGTGTGGGGTGGAGGAGGACCAAGGGGACTGTGGGGGACCCCTCAGTCCTGCTGAGTGCCCCCTGACCCCCACCTGCTCTCCCATTCCCATCAATGGCTGCTCTACCTGGCCCCAGCACTTAAAAACCCCCCAACCCTCCCAAGTCTTC
>NW_017728992.1:21443198-21445097 GCF_001723915.1 Gavialis gangeticus | reverse complement strand
CCCACACTCACCGGCAGCTGCAATGGCCATTGGGGCCTCTGCGGGCTCATGGCAGAGCCCCCTCAATGCAACATGGGGCACGGGGATTGCCCCCCTCCCCACCTGGCAGGAGCTGATGAATGCCCTTTTTTTAAGTGCTTGGACTCTGGGGCTGGGCGGGGCAGTGATTTGATGGGACTGGGAGAGTAGGCAGGGAAGCGGGCCTGTTCAATTTGGAGATTTAGCCGATTTTCAGCAGCGGCCAAATCTCTGAATCGGATTTGGCTGAATCGATTTGGGACAGTGATTCCAATCACTGAATTGAATTGCTATCCCCTGAATTGGCTGAATTCAAAGTCAAAGCAAATACTAGCCACTTCTCACAGGCCTACTGTCTAACCTACTCTTGAAAATTTCTGAGCATGGAAATTCCATAACTTCTCTAGGTAGCTTGTTCTCCATCATAGTTAGAAAGTTCCCCTTAACTGCCAACATAGATTTCCCCTTCTGCAGTGTGAGGCCATTGTTCCTAGTTCTGTCTCCTACGGCCACAGAGAGAAGCCCAGCTGCATCCTTTTCTGTAATCACCCTTCATGTATTTGAAGACTGTTACCAAATCTTCACTTCAGTCTTCTCTTTCCCAGACTAAATAACCCTAGTTTGTTCAACCCTTCCCAGGCTCCTAATCAGTTTTGTCATTCTGGGCAGGATTCTTTCCATCCTGTCCACCTCTTTCTTGAACTGCAGAGCCTAAAACTAGATACGATATTCCAGGCAAAGCCACCAGTGCTGAATTGAGTAGAAGAATCAATTACTTGATTTGCAAGTAATCCTTCTGTTAATACAATCTGGTATATTCTTGGCTTTTTCACAACAAGAGCACGCTGTTGACTAGTATTCAAATTATGGTTCACTGTAACTCCCAGGTTCCTCTTTGCAGTACTACAGCCTACCTAATCATTCCCAAATCTGTATTTTTGCATGCAATTATTCCACCCCAAGTGCAGGATTTTGGTCTTGTCCTTGTTAAATCTCATCTGACTGATTGCAGACCATTTCTTCAAGTTTTATATAGGTCGTTCCATATCCTTACCCTACACTTGAGGATGTCTACAACTCCACCTGACTAGGTGATGTCCTCAAATTTGCAAAGTGTGCACTCAGTCCCATTGGCTGAGTGATTAATGAAGACAGTAAACAGTACTAGACCCCATACAGATACCTGGGAGAACCTCACTTGATACCTCCTCCCAACAGCATTGAGCTATTGATGACTGCCTGTTAACACAATGATCCAACCAGTTATGTATACACATGACAACACTTTAATCTAGTCTTCATCTAGCAGTAGCTTTCCTGAGGAAGGAAAGGTTACTAGAACTAAAAAAGGAAAAATTGACAGACAACATGGAGCTCAAGAACTTTGGAATTCCAAGTAGGTGAGGCATTTGGAATTGCTATTGCATTCACTCATAGCTGGATAAGGAGATAAATGGTTCTCCAAAATCATATAATTGAATCACTCTGTGGCTAGGGACAGACATTGCACATAAACGGGTTTAAGTGATCAGGAAACTGGTTTAAACCTGTAACAAAACAGACATTCAGTGCACATAAACCAGTTTGAAAATGGCTGAAACTGGTTTGAGATGCACCTGGTTGAATGTAGTATCAGACTTAACTGATTTGGGTCAAATCAGTTTATGCAATGTCTGTACTAGACTCCTTCTGGTTTAAGTTAAATTGGACTCCCCCAGCATCCCAGCTGCTTAGCAACTTTGTGCGGGGGCTCTGCTCTCTGCACCAGCCATCAAGGCTGGCCCCTCCTCTCTGCTCCCTGGGTGGAGCTCTGGTAGAGACTGCAGACATCTGCCTGGCTTCCTCCTACTCCACCCCCACCCTTCCCTTTCACCACTCCCT
>NW_017728992.1:21433900-21438198 GCF_001723915.1 Gavialis gangeticus | reverse complement strand
CCCAGCATCCCAGCTGCTTAGCAACTTTGTGCGGGGGCTCTGCTCTCTGCACCAGCCATCAAGGCTGGCCCCTCCTCTCTGCTCCCTGGGTGGAGCTCTGGTAGAGACTGCAGACATCTGCCTGGCTTCCTCCTACTCCACCCCCACCCTTCCCTTTCACCACTCCCTGCTCAAACGGGGATTTCCCCCCTCTCCTCTGCCATGTGCAGACTCCTCTCAGCATTAGCTATCGTGCCATATGCTGGCTATGCTCAGTGCTGTGGGAGACAGGACAAAGGCAGACAGGACAGTACCAGCTTAGGGATTTTTAGAGCTAATGAACTGGTAGATTGTAATGTCCCTCTGCTCCTTCCAGTGGAAAAAAATGTTTAGAAAGAGCTCAAACTAATGAGAGAATCTGTTTTGCTGATGGGCTGATAAATGCTAACAACTCTCTGTGTAATTCCCTGCTGTGTAATTGATGCTCTGTTATCAACAGTATGGGGGGCGGGGGGGAACACCTCCCTAATCAGAGGGTTCTGCTGAGGCCTGGCCACACCTCCCACCAGCTCAGCACTGAAGAAGGGAGGGGAGGAAAGCTCTAGCACCCCTCCCCCCCGGCTTCTAGCCTGAGCCACTGCAGGCCTGTGCCTGGGTTTCGTGAGCCTAGAGGGGGATCTCTATGCAGTTACAAACCAGTTTATCTTGGCCAGGTTAGACTAACCTGCAAAGATTGAATCAAGTTAGTCTTAGGCATTTTGAATGTCTCCCTAACCTACAAGCTCCTCTACAGAAAAATTTTGTTACTTCAGCTTTAATGACAAAGGCCCTGAGACCTTGCTGGGGTCACCAGACCCCAGTTGTTTTTCTTGCTTGGTGCAGGGGGGCTGGACTCAATCTTCTGAGCTCCCTTCCAGCCTTACAATCTATGAATATGTGTTGGCACTGGATTTATGACCCAGATACCTTGTTCCAGGTGGACCCAAGCCCTCAGATTGACCACAGATTTTTTTATTTGATAATAGGCAAGTTTTATTGATATGCAGTGATAGCAGGTAAGAATAATGCAGGCAAGGGAAACAAACTAACACCCCCTTTTAATCCCCACCCTGTTTATTTCAGATTTACCAGTCCTAGGGTTGTTATAGACGGAAGGTGCATTTGGCCCGTACACAAAATTCACCTTGTGGTTTTTTTTTCTTGAATATTAGATGTCAGCAGCTTGTAGGTTGAGGGCTGAGGTGCACCCCTCCTCCCCCTCCCCCCCCGCACTCAGTGGGGTGGATGAGATGGGCTGGTGGTGTGCTCTTTGTCCATGGCGACCTTGAGTTCCCCCCCTCAGGGACCCTTTGCTGCTCTGAAATTCCTTCTTTTGCTTCCTTTTGCACCTCCTGATGACTCTTCATCTCTGGGTACCATTGGTTTCCCTGTGGTTGTCATACTGTTTACGTTTTGTCCTGTCAGCATATTCCTTTGTTTCAACAAACCCATTACATGCACACATCTTAATTTGGTCATTTACTGGTGTCTTAATTTAGTCCATCCAGCAAAGTGGAAGTCCCAAGGGCTCTGCAGTTGGTTACTGTGACCTGGCCACTGCAGCAGAGTCCCTTATCTGTTATGGAACAGTTTCCCAGCCTGTTTGCTGGCTTCAGACACAGTGGGCCTTGAATTAAACTTTGTCACAAACAGGCTTTTAGAAGCCAATTAACTCTTGCTGGTTCCCCATGACCATTGTTTTAATGTAATATCTATTTTACCTACAAACAATTTTCTAAAAGCAAACTTCATTTTCTAGCCATTAGCCTGGAGAGAGTATTAAACTGAAGTACTAAATGCTACAAGGTTATGTTGACAGAGATGCCTTGTTCAACTTGTGAGACTGTTGCTTCTGTGGCAGCACTAAGTCCACACTCTGGTTTCAAGAAGATTCAGGAACAATGTTGGGTAAAACTTCCCAAAGCATAATCTCTCTAAAAGCATGTTTCATTTATTTTCAAACTCTGTAAATCCACTTTTCTACTGTGATATGTGCTAATTAAATCACTGAAGTTATGCTTTAGCCAGAGTTGGTTACAGTGGAAAAATTCGGTGCTTTTAAGGTGGTGTGTCCCATCTATCATAGTAAGTATTTGATGCTTAAAATGCCTTAGATGCTTTTTTTATTCTTTACAAAAATACGTAATGGAAAAATGCTTTTATTACAGGTACAACACACCATTCAAGGCACAGATTCAAAAATGGGTACACTACCTTTCCAACACAACAGACATAATTGAAAACTGGATGACAGTTCAGAATTTATGGATTTACTTAGAGGCTGTTTTTGTTGGAGGTGACATTGCAAAGCAGCTTCCAAAGGTTTTTGAATGACTTTTTGAATACAATTTACTAAGTATTTAAAAGATTTAATTAAATAGTGACAGATAACCATTCCTGAATTGCAGATTTTACAATTTTTGCCAAGTCATATTTGTTCTCTGGTCTTATTCATGTGTTGGAGTAAGTTTATGTGACCAGTTGCATGAAAGTCTGAATCCTACTTTTTAAAAAGTGCTAGTTCAGGTTACAGACTTATATGACATGACATTATTTACCCAGGAATCTTTAAGAAATTGATTTGTATACAAGTTTTGAAAAGAAATAAAGGAATGCACACAACTAAATGTTGTATTTTGTGGAGAAACAAACTAGGGCCTTCAATTCACAGAACTCATGTGACATAAATGGGCCCTCTAATTACTGGCTGCCAAACTGTAGTGTGCCTAGATAATAAAATAATAATTCGTATGTGAAAAGTGTAAGAAGTTAAAATGACATTATACAATATAAGGATCTTCATTTGTATCTGTGGGTTTCATATTTTAGCTACTAACTTTGGTGCATTTTGTTAAATAAAAAGGGGAATTATCAGTCATCTAAATGTGAAGGTGCTGTTACTTACATAAATTGTAAGAGGATATTATTACACGTACTGGCAACTACGCTTGAATTTTACATGCAAAGGCACTAATCTTAAGTACAGCACAAAATCCAGTTGTATATGAGGTAACATTAAAATTGTAAATGAAAATGTGTTAGATCCATCATTCTTAAAATTGAGACACGGCAGCTATTTTGTTAGCTTCCTTGAGAAAAGGCAGGTAGCAAATGACGACACTGAGCTTTATTCTGGTGACTTGAAAAGTGTAGAAATCTCTGCAGCATGATAGTTTGCAGAAATTGACCTTCTGTGGGGCTGGGTGACCAAAACTGAACGTTTAGGAGACCAAATTAATAACCTCAATTGCATTAATAGCTGCTTTTCCTCCTTTTATTTCTGCTAGGAAGCCAAGCGTTTTTCCAATATAGATAAATCATGGGTGAAGATAATGACACGGGCCCACGAGATGCTGAATGTGGTACAGTGCTGTGTAGGAGATGAAACCATGGGACAGCTGCTGCCACACTTACTAGAGCAACTAGAAATCTGTCAAAAGTCACTCACAGGGTAAGGCTCCTAATAGGTCATGAACAAAAGGTGCTACTATATTTACTCAAATCCAAGACGAGGTCCCCCTCCAAATAGAACGGGGTGGGGGGAACCTTGTCTTGGATTTGAGCACTGTCTTGGGCAGGCAGCAGCTCAGCTTCAGCTTTGGTCTTGGTCTTGGGGCCCACCATTCCTGTGATGGGCTGGAATGTTTGTTTGGCTGGGGTGAAGTGTGATGGGTGTAGAAACCTGCAGCCTTCCCTCTGCCGCACCCCCACCTGCCCCCTCCAGCCCTGACTCAGCCCAGCTTGGAAGTGTTGTTGCTTCTCCCTGGTTGGCTCAAGCTGGAGCCAGGCAGGAATGCCACTACCTCTGTGTGCCCCAACCTGGAGCGTAGCTGCTGCTGTATGGGCAAGTGGGCAGAGAATGGGGGAGGGCAGGTTACAGTGGGGAACAGGAGGTTGTGGGGGCAGGCTTAGGGAGGAATGAAGTGGGGAAATAGGCTGCAGGGGGTGGGGCCAGGCTGTAGGGAGGAATGAGGTGGGGAAATAGGCTGCAGGGGGAAGAGGGTAGAGGCAGGGGATGGGGAAGGCAGGCTGCACTGGGGAGCAAGAGGTGGGGTAGGCAGGCTGTAGTGGGGAGGCAGGGAGAGGTGGGGCAGGCACACATGGGGATAACGGTGGGGAGGCAGGCACAGGCAAGGAGGGGCAGGCAGCAAGGGGGACATGGCCCATGGTGGAGGACAGACAGCAGGGAGAAAAGGGGCAGTGGAGCAAGGGGCAGGGGTCTAGCTTCTCATATCCCCACTGCTGCTTTCCCTGCCACAACAGTATGGGGGGGGGGGGGG
>NW_017728992.1:21430939-21433789 GCF_001723915.1 Gavialis gangeticus | reverse complement strand
CCCTGCCACAACAGTATGGGGGGGGGGGAGGCGGCACAAATTTAAAATTACCCTGCACTAATTATGTTCTATATCTGGAATAGTACTTTACTTTACAATTTTCCAGGTATAGAATCTAACTATTGGTGGGTGTTGTCTTAAATTCTAAGTAGTCTTGTATTAATTTGGGTAAATATAGTAAATAGTCTGGTATTGATTTGGGTAAATATAGTAAATTGTCTAGCTGCAGGACTGGAAAAGAGGGTGGTTCCTTCAGTGTTTGGTCTACTTGGAGTGGAGCCAGGCAGAGTTTAGTCAACTTGACACAAGAAAAATCAGGAAACAAGTTACTGAAATTTAAACTTGAGCAAAGTGATGCAAGAGGAGGGTAATAAATCACTTTCTGGATAGTAGCATTTGACTACAGAGGCCAGTAGGCCTGTACTCTGCCTGGTTCCTGTGGAAGCTGTAGCAGAATGTCCAACCCAGTCAGTTGGATGGGCAAGCAAATTCATGAAATACATGTATGCCCTAATCTGACTCTTCTCGAGTGTGTTGACAGGCTGACTGTGAATAGTGAGAAAAATATACTTCCTTCAAAAAATCTCTTTTAAAATTTTAGTAACCTTTTGCCCCTTCAATTTGACCTTTATTAAACAATGTCTACTTTGTGTGAAATCATATCTAATACAAAAGAATAACATCAAAGGCACTCTTAAACCATTACAGAATGATGCGTTGGAACTTCTGTTGTATTAGCATTAATGAAAACTATACTAATGTGGTATATTCAGAGAGCTTGGTCTCCCATTGCCAGAGGGATAAGTCAAAGCTCACCTTAAGGCCATACTGAATAAATTACCACGATGAGGCTTGTGACTTTTTTTTTTCCCTGTTTCAACTCAGGTATCTGGAGAAAAAACGACTCCTTTTTCCTCGTTTCTTCTTTGTATCTGACCCTGCTCTCCTGGAAATTCTTGGCCAGGCCTCAGACTCGCATACAATACAAGCCCACCTGCTCAATGTGTTTGACAACATTAAAACAGTTGGGTTCCATGAAAAGGTATGAACAGCTGTAATCTCACCAGTCTCTGTAACGAATCAGCAACCAATGCATATCTTTTTTTTAAAAGCTAAGCTTTATGATAGTGAATGGAGCATGTGACAGATATGCCAAGGCTCATGAGTTCACCAGTTCTGGTTAGGTTTTTATCTCTGGAGATTTGGGTTCGCAGACTTACTCTACACATAAATTTACTTGTCAAATAGAGTAGGACTCTTACTTCAGAAGATTTGCACCAGCAACTGTATTTTAAGCAGAAGAAAAGCAAACCCTGCCTCCTGCAGTTTGAAACATTGATTAAAAGGGAATTTGAGTTTCTAAAAAGTAAAGCCAGCCATGATGATGAGTCTCTCTTGTCTGAATGTTTCCAGTGGGAAAACATAACCTGCTCTATACAAACACCTCTGCTTATATCATGTTATATTAAAAATCATTCTCTCTTCACCCCCTGCCTTTTCTTTCCTTGGTGTTGGTTCCAAAAGTTAAATTTCAAGTTATTGATTTTAAGGCCAAACTTCAAAATCCAGGATGTTTTGAGATTTGAAACTGAAATTCAGGTAGAAGAAATTTGCCTAGAAGTAAGTTCTGCACAAAAAAAATATGTAAAGGCTAAGTGCTCATTACTGGGGACTGTTGGCTGTTTTGTTGAAATCCTTGCCATGGACATTTCTCTCTAAATGCTTTATCATGCAAGTGACATACCATGAGTTTACTTTGGTAATGCTTTGGAGAGACATGTACCATCAGTGGCCATCATGTTCAGAACATGTTATAATTGCTGATACAATTCCCTGTGAGTAGAATGTAAATCTCTTGGTTTCTTCCCTCCACCTGTTCCCAGTCTTTTTGACAGGAAAATACCAGTATTACAGAAATAACTATGTTTTAGAAACATCAGTCCTATTGAATTGGTGTCCTAAGCCCTTCAGGCAATTCAGAAAAATCTCTTCCTGAGACTAGGACAGCCTTGAGATGAAGGCACTGAGCTGGTATTAAATACTCATTTGATTTCTGAAATGTATTCTTTGTGTTACTTTGAGCAAGTCCCTTAATTCACTTTGTTCCACAGCTTCCCACCTTTCATCTCATTTGCCCTGATTTTAAGACTAGAAGCTGCATTGTTGTATATCTGCAGGATGTTGCGCCCAGATGCCGGTGCACCCTTGACCTGCGAGCCTGGGTCAGTACGACTGGCTTGGCGCGAGGGGATTTATGACCGGACAGGCGGGTGTTAATGGCGAGCAGGAGTCAGATAGTCAGATGGTTTAAAGCACATTGGTTACACAGCAAGTTTATTTTACTTAAGCTACTGATGGCTTACAGCATAGGCAGAAGCAGTTGATTTCTTAGTTACAGCATGCAGATGTTCTGTCACCCAGCGATTTACAGTGGATTGCAGACTTGCTGAGTACAGGTTTCAAACAGTTTATACAAATTACTGCGGTCTGCAGATTACCAAGAGCTCTTGACGAGAGGGACGTACGAAAGATAAGGTAAGATGAGCGAGAAAGATAAGACGACACGAGCTGGCAAAACGGGGGTACGCCTGAATCAAGGTCGCAGGCGGAGAGATATTTGTAACTGATCAGGTTACAAAGCGTGTCTCTTGGGAATGCTCCGAGATCTCCCTTCTTGAGTGTATACGCAGTTCTCTGCTTTTGGGCGGAAGTTCTTTCCAAGTTATAGGAAACAAAATAGCCAATAATAATATGCCTGGCATGAATAATTAACAGGTTGGCACTTGTGCTTTCTTTGTTTTCTCAAGTTTCATAAAAGGGGGGCTATATTTTTGCTTGGGTGGCACTGGT
>NW_017728992.1:21406596-21425939 GCF_001723915.1 Gavialis gangeticus | reverse complement strand
CTCTGTTTGGTCACAAGAGGGCAAGGGGAGCATATTATTTCATTTTACAATTTCGTTAGTTTCATTTTTATCTGGTCGCTACAGGTACGGTATCTTTTTTGACGTCATAGCGCTGAGTTGTATACAATCCAAGGTTAGTTTCTCTCTCGTATGAAAAGCTCAAGTGATTTGAATTGAGGCACAGACAGGGGTGTGAATATGCAGCACTGTTACAAACTAAAAAATAATAGTGTAAGACTACAATTACAGAGTTGGCTGTGTAAGCATCTGATCTTTTGCCATCGGCATCTGAAATCAAAGACTTTGATCTTTGACACAGGATTTAGATGAGTGTGACTTAATGAGCAGTTAGGGAATCAAGCAATTCTTAAACAAAACCAAACCAAACCCCCACTCCCCAAAAGGCACGACCAATTTAGTTGTCTTAATTGTATTTGTCCTCTGAAGCATTGCTTAAGCACCACTGAAATAGCATCATGGTTCAGATGAAGCCTATTGGTGTTCATCTTCATTTCCTTATCTTTCTTCATAGCACATGACGTTAGATCAAAATAAAATGTCCAGTTAAAAACTGGGATGAAAAATGTTATGAACATTTATTGGATGAGGAAAGTTGAGAAAAATGAACACACATCCACTCTATTTTCTGTGCGAAACATATTGTGTTTTTATTAGGTATATGATCGTATTCTGTTGATTTGCTCTCAAGAGGGTGAGGCGATTGAGTTGGATAAACCTGTAATGGCTGAAGGTAATGTGGAAGTTTGGCTCAATTCCCTTTTGAAGGAATCCCAGTCCTCATTACATCATGTAATTCACCAGGCAGCCACAAATATTCAGGAAACTGGATTTCAATTAATACAATTCCTCTCTACTTTTCCAGCCCAGGTAAGGTTCTTAAATAGGTGAAGGATTCCCTACAGATGAGTGTAATTTCTTAGGTTACCATCCTTTGGTTATATGTATAAAAAAAGGAAAAAAATTGTGTTGACATTTAACAGCGCAAAACTTGAAGGGTATGTTTAATGTCCTTTTAGAAAGTAGTATTATTGTTAATTTAATTGTACTCATGAGGCATCTAGAACCTATGGAGAAAAATTGCATCCTAGAAAACTATGAACAGTTAAAACTTAACTTCTGTGCATATAAAATAGTGGTAGTGGAGACTTTTTTTTTTTCAAAAGCTTAGTACCACAATGTTAAAACCAGGAACCATAATAAAATTATTCCAGTTCTAAATTTCTTTGACATGTGAACACAGACAAATAGTAGTGTATTTGAAAGTTTGCTTTTGACAAACAGTTCATGCTTCCTAGTGATGGGGCTTTGGCATACCAGTATAAATAAATGTTAAGAAAATGCATGTCTAAAATTAGAGCATAATATTATCAGTTTATTGACTGTTAATTCATGCATTAGTCTAAACTGATTTGCACAGGAATCATTGCAGTTGAGTGGTATTAAAAAAGATCTGAGTGACAGTCTTGACTGCTACTTCTTGCATGTGACTGTGGGCAAAGTGATAGATACTGATAAAGGCATCCATGCAAGTTGATGGGCATATAGGATGCTCAATATTTTTGAGAAGTCATTATTGGCTGAGTTGTGCTTGTAGCAGTCCAGTAGGGGGTGCTGGACCACCCACCTCGCTGCACCTGACCACCTTTTGGGCTGTAAGTGCCTTCCTGGGGGACCCCATATCTGGCGGACCCAATTCTTGGAGCACACCCACTAGCCTGGGGGTAATGCCGCCGCCACCACCACCACCACCAAGGGTCTGGACTGATCCTGGCCCTATGCCCCCTGGGAAACACAGGGCTAGTAGTCCTTGAGGGTACTCAACCCATTCCAAGAACTTGGGGTGCTTCTGTGAGTCTGAAGCACAAATAGTGGTCTCCCTTAGTCAGCTGAACCAAGGAGACCCCAAGGCATAATCTAGACACGCTCCCAATAAGTCTCCCATGTTGGGTACAAATGAGATTTTTATTGGTTACAAGGATTAAGTTTAGAAGAGAGGGTACAGGGTAGAGCAATATCAAAGAAATTCCATAGAGCAAACAGGGTGGCTGGGTAGCCTTTGATCATGCATCTGAGTTTTACTGCAAGCTATATATCTAGTTAAATCTCAGGTATCTTACTTACAAATATCATCCAGAGGCAGGTGGAGATTCCCTCTGGAGGCAGGCAGTTCATTGATCATGAGTTTCAAGAGAGAGTGAGTTTCAGATGGCCCAGCTTCTCTCTGAGTTTTTATCATGGCTGCTGCTTCTCCTGGGCATTCCTTAACTTATATAAAATGTATTACCTCATTTACCTGGTCCAATGAAGGCCAGCACCTGTTGGCTGCCAGCCAAACAATTTGAAATGCATCACTGGTTGCTGGGTAGACTGGCATTGCTTAGAACAATAGGGAGCCTAAGACCCCCACCCAGGTATGTGATGCCAGTCGCATAGGAAGGGGGAGCAGGTTTGCCTCCTCCCTCAGGAATGTATCCAACTTGGGTTACAACTCTGGATTACCTAAGGAGATGGAATGTCTGCCTTCTGCAGTGACCATGTTAACCAGATTGTCACATAGGAGAGTTTTTTTGGGGAGAGACAGAGGTGGCAGTCTGCTACAGTGCTTCCCTGTTTTGTGTAAAGCTCAGTGGTACATGTGTTGCCCTGTGGGGTCACGCCAACTTTCAGGATCTCAAAATCGCACTGTTAGATGGGAAGGTGTGATGCAATTGCACATATACAAACACACAAAGCAATTTGACGTGCACATAGACACACAGAACTCAGGCACACACACAGACTCATCCAAGGATCACTAATTCGTATATCATGCACACAATGATATATTTGTTCCTAATTAGCATGGTAAGATGTGTGTGCTTGGGGTACTTGGGATACCTGGGGGGAAGGTTAAGGTGAGAGAGAGTTAAAGTGTAGAGAGTGAAAGCTGCCGGGACCAGGATTAGAACTGGTAGACTAGAGAGAAGCTGGACTGAGGAACTGAGGCTTGGGGTTACTTAAGGTCAAGTGGCCCCAGGGTTACTTGAGGTCACTGGTGCTGGGGTGGAAGCAAGGGAAAAAGCCTGGTGGCAAGGAGGAGACAGCTAGGAAACAGACAAAAACCAAACTCAGGGTTTCAAAATAACAGGTTTATTAAATAGACAACACTCACTCACTCGCTCACAACAGTAGCAGGAGAAAGAGACTCAGTGGAAGGGTTGCAGTCCAGGTAGGGAAGAGAAGCAGAGTCCAAGTCCTTTGCTTGGGAAAGGAAGGTGGGTGATAGTGACCTATCCTGGGCTGTGAGTTGATCCTTGATGGCTAGTTTGGGGTCTTCTCCAGCAAGGTGTTGTCCAGAGAGGGGTTGCTGACAGGGCTTCTGGGTGGATAGATGGTGTGGCATGGTGCTGATCCAGATGGAGAGGATGTCCCACTGGGTCTGTCTTCACTTTTATAGGGGCAGACCTCTTATGACCCTAATGGCAGGGGCATGCCCAGGCAAGAGTCAGCTCCTGGTGTATGGAGCATGTGCACTCCTAGGAAAGGACATGCAGTTTCAGGTGTCTGTAATGGTGGGTTGACTGATTTCTGCAGCAGTCTTTGTCTTACAAATCTTGAGGCAGGGAGGGTCAATGCAGGATGATGGTTGGGTTGTCAAGTTTGATGGTTCCGTCATTCAGAGGGAACTATTTTTAGACCTACGGCCATTTGTCTCTGAAGCACGCTCATTCATCCCCATTCATTCAGCAACCAGTTTACTTAGGAGGGGTAGGTATGAGTCATAGGTTATGACATCTTACACAACAGGGCATGGGGACAAGATGGAAACAAGATGGGAACCCGACGCAAAATGGATACTTGACATCTCTCATGCCAACCCATGTTGCAGGCCTAAATCATACAATGTTAATATGAAATGATAACAATCAATGCACAAATGATAGGAATATAATATAATACAATATAAAACAGTAAAAATCAATACAAACATAACAGAACACTATTTACAATATAAAAAGGGGCTTATTACAATAATAGCATACAAGAACTTAGCTTACCTAGTACTACTTGTAATCACTTATAAGGGCTAGAGAGGGCCGAGAGAAAGTCAGAAATGGTTAGGGGAAGGGGAGGGAATGTATTTTTAAATTAAAAAAAAAAAGAAAAGAAAAACTGGGTTTTGCTACACGTGACTTGATAAAGCTTTTTGAGATCTGCTGGTAAGCAGTGCTGTAATATTGAAAAAGGAAGTAGTCACTAGTTGGGGCAAGAGAAACAGCAAAGGAATGTTGATGGGGAAAAATCTCTCTTCAGAGATCAGGTGCCCCCAGTCTTTTCAAAAGAGGTCACAAAACTTTTCATATCCCGGTTTTTAAATATGATTATTCAGGTAAGTGTATATCCTAGATGAATGTATGAGTAACATTTCAAAATGCATTGAAAGATTTATAGGCAATATATTACGTTCACTACAAATAACCCTTTTCTCAGAACATGCTATTTCATGTTTTGCAAGGTTGGGTTACTGGGAATCCAAATGATTTGGACAAGGGACTCAGAAGAAGCTTTGTCTAATGCCAGGTATGATAAAAAAATAATGCAGAAGACAAACCAGTTTTTCTTGGACCTACTTAACACTCTGATAGACATGACAACAAAGGACCTTAGTACAGTTGAACGAATTAAATACGAGACGGTAATCACTATCCATGTACACCAGAGGGACATCTTTGATGACTTGGTAAGTATTCTCAATTTCACTTTAAGCAACGTTAGTTTTTTGAATAATGTTAACTAATGTAC
This sequence comes from Gavialis gangeticus, assembly GCF_001723915.1. Lineage (NCBI taxonomy): Eukaryota > Metazoa > Chordata > Crocodylia > Gavialidae > Gavialis > Gavialis gangeticus. Next base: position 21,421,136 of record NW_017728992.1, on the reverse strand, counting down.
TGTTACAGTCCAAAATGTGGCTGGATGCGAGTTTGGAGATACCACAATTGTACATATCCCTACCTGAAAGTGGCACTGTTTCCAACCTATGGCAATAACTTTCTGAGATGCTGCCTACAATTCCGAAAATCACACTATACTTCTGTGGATAAAAATAAGTGACTAAAGTGACTTAAACTAAGAATTAATTGGTCTTGGCTGTAAAACTTAAAACTGTAAGGAAAAAAAAATCCATTAGGCCTTGATGGGTGCATCCCAAGGCAAGTATAAGTGTGTCAATTCAAGAGGAATGGTCAAGCTTTTAGGATACCTTTCTTTTTAAAATGTTTTAATTCCACAAGTTTAGTTAAAATTCTTCAAGCAATTCTACCTTCTATAAATCATTAAATAAGACTTGAAATAAACTGAATGCTTCTAGTGTAAATTTGATGAGGCTGGTAAATGGCCCGGAACTGACAAAATTAATAATTTGCATTGACTGAATCAGTTACTGCTGTCAGAGCCTCCAAGACAGCCTTAGTTTAAAAGAAAATTAAGTCCACAAGCTAAATGTCCCTTCATTACCACTTAGTTTGAAAAGAAAAAATGCTTAGTTTATGGTTGTAGCTTACAAATAAAGGAAGAGGTAATATTTAATATATTATGTCTCAGCAATGGGGATAACACTTCTGTCTCAATACTAGCTTGTTGGAATAAACTGCACCTCTTATCTACTGGCAATCCAAAATGGGACAGATACTATAAAAGGAAGACAGAACAGCATGTTCCTTTTAACAATTTGATCCCTCTCCCCTCCTCCCACCAACATTCAGGACAAAATGAGTAAATTTGCCAACTGTATATTTATATATTTTCAAATTCAACACTCTAAGGCTTTGCATCTTAATGGATTTCATAGATGTCAGGGCTGGAAGGGACCTCAAAGATCATCAAGTCCAGCCCCCTGCCCCAGGGGCAGGAAGTGAGCTAGGGTCAAAGGATCCCAGCAAGATCAGCATCCAAGCATTTCTTGAATGAGTCCAGAGTAGGTGACTGCACTACTTCTGGAGGGAGTCTATTCCAGGTCTTGGGGGCTTGGACAGTAAAGAAATTATGTCATGTCCAGCCTAAAACAGTCTTGAAGGAGTTTATGACCATTAGTCTTTGTTTTTCCTTGGGGTGATCTGGTGAACAGACATTCTCCCAGGTCCTGATGTACACCCCTTTTGTACTTATAAGCAGCCACCAGGTCCCCCCTGAGCCTGCGCTTTTCCAGGATGAAGAGTCCCATGGCTCTCAGCCTCTCTTCATAAGGCCTATCCTCTTGCCCTCTGATCATGTGTGTGGCTCTCCTCTGGGCTCTCTCAAGCTTCTCAATATCTTTCTTGAATTGTGGAGCCCAGAATTGGATGCAGTACTCCAGCTGCGGCCTCACCAAGGCCGAGTACAGCGAGAGGATGACAACCTGGGATTTTGCTTGAGAAGCATCTATGGATTCAAGCCAGAGTTTTGTTTGCTTTACCAGCTGCAACATCACATTGGTGGCTCATGTTCATCTTGTGGTCTATCATGACCCCCAAGTCTCTTTCAGCAGTGGTGCTAGCAAACATAACACTGCTGAGCCTATAAGTGTGCTGTGGGTTTTTTTTCCTGAGGTGGAATACCTTACATCTATCAGTATTGAATGTCATCGGGTTTGTATCTGCCCACTTACTAAATTTATTCAAGTCAGCCTGGATCACTAGCCTGTCTTCAGGTGTCATCAGCAAACTTAGCCAGCGTGCTTCTGACACCAATGTCCACATCATTGATAAAGATGTTAAAGAGAACTGTTTCAAGGATGCAGAGCCTTTGGGGATGCCACTGGTCATGGAGCGCCATAATGATTTGCTACTGTCGACCACTACTGAGTCCAACTTTGGAGCCAATTTCACAGCCGTCAGACTGTGGTGTAGATGAGGGCACAGTTGGTCAATTTTTCTGTGAGGAGGTTATGGCACACCAGATCAAAGGATTTTTTTAAAGTCCAGATATTTGACATCAATCTCTTCTCCCTTGTCTAGGTGAACTGTCACCTGGTCATAGAAGATGAGATTGGTCAGGCAAGACCTACCCATGACAAACCCATGCTGGCTGTCCCTCAGGATGTTGCCCTCAGCTGGCTTATCCAGAAAGGGTGGAAAATTATCAAAGAGACCTTTCTTGAAGATGGGTACCACACTGGCCTTCTTCCTGTCTTCAGGTGCTTCACCTGAGTGCCATGGGTTTTCAAATATTTTTGCCAATCGTTGGACTATGACACTTGCCAGTTCCTTGAGTACTCTAGGGTGTAATCTGTCAGGACTTAGCTGACTTGAAGGTGTCCAGCCTCTCAAGATGATCCTTTACTAGATTACCTTTGTTCTCAAGTCCTAAAGATGCTTAATCTGGTGCAGTTGACTAAATTAGACATATTTTCAACTGGGTTATGTTGTTTGTGAGTACTGACTTATTTCCTACTATTTTGGTGAGCTTTTTCTTAGTAGTATCATTTTATATATGATCAGCCCACACATGAGTCAGAGTTGGAAATGAGTAGAGAACTGAGTTTTTAGACTCAAGAATCATATATTTAAATGCTACCCGGACTTAATGAGACCTCCAACTTTGCATGGCAGATCAATAGAATACCAGGTTGCTTAGCTGTGTTAAATTCAATTAAGTATCAAGTTTTTTTTTGATTCTGAATGGTCACCAAGTATTATTATCCCATTACTTAGATTAGCTTTTGTGACCTCTTTGTTTCTGTGGGTTTATTGCTTGTTTTTCTGTCCCGGCACTGCCCCTACCCCCTTTCTTCCCTCCCTCCTTTTCTGCTATTTAGAATCAACATTATGTTCTCCTTTGTATGTACTGCTCTGTGCATATTTGTCACAGCATCCGGTGAAGCGAACTGTTCAAAACTTATGTTACATATACATATATATGAAGAAGGCAGGGTAGATCTGCATCTTCTAAATTAACTAAATCAGAGATCTCTTGATCACTCTCTCTGATTTTGTTAGTCTATAAGTCTATATAGTTGTGCATCTACATGAAAAGTTTACTGCAGAAAGTAAAACATAACTTTCTACATGTGCAGTGCTATTAGGATGTTGTCCTTTACTCAGCAGCATCTCATCTGTAGACACTGCCAGGGCAGCCTAGGGCATGAGGGTGCTTTGGTGTGGCCCCCACCCCATGGCACCTGGGGCTACTCTGTCCTGGCTCAAAGTGCTGTAGTCTTGGGTGCACGTTCAAACAGTATGCCTGGGAGTAATAAATTCTGGCGCATATGCATCAGAGTTTATCATTCTGTGCTAATAGCACATGTTGACTCACCCAGTGGCCACATCTACACATGTGCTTAACTGTGGTGTAAATTAATTATCTGTGGAGTAAAGTGTCACCATCTACATGTGTCATGGTATTAGGCCACAGTAAATGAATTAACGCTTCAGTAAGTACCGTCAGGGACAGTACTATCTTATGCTGGGGTAATTTACTGTGGTTAAAAGCATTTGTAGATGCTGGCCACCAGTGTAAATTGCACCTGATCAGGTCAGCCAGCTGGGGGCAGACTCCTGCCTGCTATCTAGCCACATGGCACTGTGTTTTCAGCACCCTGGTGCCCCAGCCAGCCTCTCCGCCACCCTCTGCTGCCACCCAGAGCCTGGGGTTGACCCCCTGTACCCCCTGCCAACCCAGGCCTGTTCCACCCTGGCTCAAATTGAAGCTGTCCTGAACGTGTGTGCCTGATACTGTGCCTGGGAATAGTTTGCTCCAGCTCAAACTGCTCTGGAATTTGGTTCACATATATTGCATAGATGCACCCAGTGATTCGAAAAGCCTTTGTTAGCAAAATTATCAATAAGCACAACTGAAGCACCATGAGTTAAATTATCAGTTTGCTACAATTACCAATTGTATCTTGAGTTCATTAGTGCTGTTGGGGTTTGCCTTGGGTAATGTGCATAAATGCAAGGAGATTGTATCTGTTAGCACTTTCAAATGTTGCTTTTATTTTCCTAGTGCCGTCTGCATGTCAAGAGCCCCACAGACTTTGAATGGCTGAAACAGTGCAGATTTTACTTTAGTGAAGACTCAGATAAGATGATCGTAAAGATTACTGATGTGGGCTTTACATACCAGAATGAATTCTTAGGCTGTACTGACAGACTTGTCATAACACCTCTCACAGACAGGTGATAAAATTTGATTTCCTCATACCCTTACTTAAAGCTTAAAGACATGGGCTTTCTACTTCAAGGCTCATTGTTGCTCATTTGTTGTCAAAGTCTGTTTTGAGTTCCATTGTTTTCTTAGCTTTAGTGGGTTTGTATGGCATGTGATAAGGTAGAATTTTGTGCTTGGACCTTGATTAACATACAATCCTGAGAAAATTCTGACTTCATGCAGTATGCATATGTGACATACTTTTCCATAGAAAGTAGATCTATTAAATATAATGCAAGTAGTACAGTTGAGTGGGAAAAAGACATTTTATTTGGTCCGACCAAATTAAATGTTTCTTGTGCAATTAAATCTGAATCTTAATTGTTCTGCTTCCACAGGGATCTTTCTTTATAGCTACACTGATGGGTTTAATAGAGTGCTGTCCTTTGAAGTAAATTAGTTAAAATATTTCTTATTTGGGCTTAAACATGCTGGCTGTCACCTTGTCAAATTTAGATTTTGGAATTTGCCTCAGGTGACATCATACATAATTAGGAATTATGATGTGATGACACAGTGCTTTAAAATGGCCATGGAGAAGCACCAAAGATGACTGATGTGGGGACTTGTCCTTCAGGTTGATTGGCAGATGTGCCTCCCAATTGAAAGGGCCATTGAATCATGTTAATTTAGTGCTTTCCCTGGGCACATTTCAAGATCCAGTTTGGGAACAAGTTAAAAGGATGTAATTCTCAGTTCGATTATAAAGCAGGCATAGGGCACTGAATGCTGCACTATAGATACTTAACAGTCTGTTGCCTTGTAGATGTTATATTACTTTGGCTCAAGCCTTGGGGATGAGCATGGGTGGAGCACCTGCTGGGCCTGCAGGAACAGGGAAAACCGAAACTACCAAAGACATGGGAAGGTGCCTCGGTAAATATGTTGTGGTCTTCAATTGTTCAGACCAGATGGATTTCCGAGGACTAGGGAGAATTTTCAAAGGTGAGAATTGCCCAGTTACAGAGTTCTCTTATTCAGTAGCACCTTACAGAATAAGATTATGCATATGCCTTAGACTTTGGGCCTCAAACTTATTTCAGCGTTTCCTGTTTTAAAATAATGAAGTACTTTTATAGAGACAGTTTTCAAGGACAAGAGAATGGCTATTCTTTATTTAGAAAAGGGTTCAGTACAACCAAAATCTTTTCTTTTGAGCTTGTGTGACTTAGGAAAACTGAGAACTAATTATATTCCTAACACATGTCAATCTGTATTGGACAGGAACAAGATCAAAACATTTATTAAAAGAATGTACATTATACACATTACTATGTGTCAGAGCTAAATAGAGTGGCTGTCTAATCTGTTAAGTTCATGGATTCTGGCTCACTATGTCAAATGCTTTAAATTCTTAATCAGCTATGTTGCTTAAACTAGCTAGCAAAAGTGAGAGACTCTTTAATGGTATTAAATATTATTTTTAAATACTAAAAACAGTTATTTGACACGAGTAGAGACAGAAGGGAGTATAGACTGTGTTTTTCCTCACCTGAAAATGATGGCAGATGCAAAACTGAGGATGAACTTGAACCCTGAATATTCATCTTTCTCCTTTTTGAGAGTTGCTGTGTATTAAAAAGTATCTTGCCAAATATTCATAGAATCATAGTATAATGTTTACTTGGTTATTCTGGGGAAAAAAAAACTATTTCTGAGATCAGAGTGTCCTGGAACCTCTTCTCATGTAAAGAAAATTTGGTGGTTCATTCCTTTAACTGAGTTGTACACTATTATTATGGCTGGAAACTGGTAGTTTTAACAGTTACCTTTTCATTATTGATGAGTTTCATGTTTATGGAATAAGATACCTGAAACGGGAGAAGCCATCGCTTTGAAAATATGCCTGACTGATGGATTTTGATAGGCATTATCTGTTCTGAGAGAGAATGAATTGGAGAGCAAGGATATGACCTGGACAAATACTGGGCCTGTTGTCCAGAGAGAACTTCTGGTGCTGGGTATTAGCTGAGAAAGGCTTGGAACTGTGACCAAACAAAATTTTTCCCACTTGATTCTTTCTTAGTTCTTGGAAATGGGACTACTTAATAAGTGAACAGAATTAATTCAGTTATCTGCCTTCACTATTAGTTTCTCTTCCCAGTCAATACAACTTCTAGAGTCCATGCATTTAACATTGCAGTGTTCAGAAGCATAGTGGTATTTTTCTCTTTAAGGTCTTGCTCAGTCTGGCTCTTGGGGCTGCTTCGATGAATTCAATCGTATTGATTTACCAGTATTATCAGTAGCTGCACAGCAAATTGCGATCGTGTTGACTTGTAAGAAGGAACGTAAAAAGAGTTTTATTTTCACTGATGGAGATAATGTGGAAATGAATTCTGAATTTGGAATCTTTCTAACTATGGTAGGTAATCTGAGGGGTGTCTGGAATTTCAGTCATTGTATACTGGTGGCATTTACTGTACTCATTAAACCCCTGATGTCAATGTCACCTAAGCTGTTAAAATTCTGTTCCTGTTTGAGAAGGAAAATTGATTATATAGCTAGCTTACAGGGTTGAGTCTCGGTGACTGTAGATAAAATGTGCCAAATTAACTAGTAACCAATTTATTCTAGCAACCAGCCCTGCAAATTCAGCTTGGGACCTGAAAAGAAATTAGTAATGGACTTTCACATTATAATCCATGTTCTGCCTGCTAAATTGTGGCCATTGTCTGGAATATGGCAACTTTGAAGTTACTTTTACAGATGTAACTGATAAACCTGGCTAAATGTAGTGACACAAGAAAAATAAAATCCAGCTCTCACCTGCTTAGCTTTATTTGCTTTCAGTACTAAAGGGAGTAAAAGTGTTAAAAATCCGTAGTAAGTGATAGAATACAACTAATAAGGCACTCAAAGAGTTTGGAGTTTTTCTGTTGTCTGCCTTAGCCAAAGCAGAATTGATCATATACAGAAAGTCTTGTACTAAGTTCATAACATAGTTGTAATTAAATATTAAAACACATTTTGCTTAACTATGTCAAGATAGTTCATTTTTCTTATTAAATACAACAAAGCCAACTTTAAACCTTTCTCTTCTCCTCAGAACCCAGGATATGCTGGACGACAAGAGCTGCCTGAAAACCTGAAGATAAATTTCCGTTCAGTAGCAATGATGGTTCCTGATCGTCAGATTATAATACGGGTCAAGATGGCTAGCTGTGGTTTTATTGATAACATTGTACTGGCAAGGAAATTCTTCACTCTGTACAAACTGTGTGAGGAGCAATTATCTAAGCAGGTGAAGCTGTCAGAAAACTGTCTCTTTAATAGCTTTAATCTGGCACTTAATATCAGAGAGCTATGGAGCAGAGAAATGGGTCTATCGGTGTGATTAGCACATATTAATCCAGAAGGTGTCTATCACTGAATGGAGTTTATTATTCTTTGGGTTTAAAGTATTATGGGTTTCTTTGTTTTTGTGTAGGGAAGTGGCTATCATTTGATAAAAGATTACTTAGAATTTGAATGGGTATTGTAGTATTTGGTGGGTTAAGACCAGTTGATCGCATCTTTAGTAACCCGACCACACATCCATTTAGTTGATGGCATGATAAAACAAGGAATAAGCCACAAAAGTTGTTACATAAAAATCTATATAATAATTTTGTGGCTGGTTCCCCTTGCACCATAAATTGAATATGGGGCCAACACTGGAGCCAAGGGCTACCTGTTCATGTGCTTGGAGGTAGGAGGGCATTTTAATTAGAGTGATTCCTGGACAGCCACTCTAATTAAAGCAGCTTATCATCAGATGTATTAAGTCCCCCTGCATTTCACAATGGCCACAGAGGCACTTCAGCTAAAGGTCATTAAATGAGGTTTTAGTTAAAACACCCCCATGGCCATTTTGAAATGCAGGGGGGCTTAATACATGTGACAGTGAGGTGATGTTGGAGCATTTTAATTAGAATGTGGAGCAGATTTAATAAGCGTGTCTATAAGCAGTCAAGGGCTCCATGTGTTCCTGCAGCTGGGTGTCCAGATTAGTTGACAGGTGCTTCCAGCCTTAGGAGTGCCACTTGCCAGTACAGAGGGAGCCCAGGATCATGACACAGGGCTCCTCCTGCACCAGCAGTATGGTGCATTTGGGATCAGATCCGTGATCCCACAATCACACCTCCTGTCATGCACCTGTGGCAAAGCAAGAAGAATGATGATTGAGATCATAGATCAGATCGCATCATGCGTTTAATTCAACATCTGTCAGCAGCTGCAGTAGCACTTAGATGTTAATATACTGTTACTGTAAGGGGCAACAGAAAGGATTTTTTCAGTTTCTGCTACCTAGGCTATATTGTATGTTTGAGGAGCTTCTCTTAGATGACCCAATGTATTTCTGAGATAACCAGCCCTCAGTAATGCCTGAAAAAAATGGTCTTCTCCTCTCAGACAGACTACACAATAAATCAAAAGACCTATGGACATAATGCTCAGGGCATTCCTATCTCTGCTGTTAGAAGAACATGAAGTAGCATTACTCTTCCTTATGGGATTTGTCTTGCTGTCTGTGGAGTTATCAGTTTGCATTTAAACAAAGAAAAGTCCTCCCTGCATTCCAAGGCCTGAGTACATGGTCCTTGATTAAAACAGTCTAGGAAATAGGTGGAAGATGCACACAATCCCATTTAGAATCATTCTTCTACAAAATGTTGGATTCTAGCTGTTGGCATTGACAGATGGCTCCATATAGGTAGAATAAAGTAAAATGCTTTCCTGGGTGTCAAATAACTTAAACACTTTAAATATGGGGGAGGAGGAGGGGTGGGAGAAGGGAAACCTTATTTCACTTGTTCATTGTTGTTTATATATTGCATATCTCTTTGCTAGAAAGCAAAAGAAATACTTTGTCAAAGTGTGCCCTGGTAAGGCTTAGCTAGCTTGCTAACCTCTGCACAAGAGGCTAACGCTTGTTTTTTGCTTCACCTCACACAATAAGATAATGGAAGAGAGTCCTACTTTGAAGCTCAGAACTGTTCTCTTAGCCTACAGCAGCAGTTTACAATGATATAAATACTGATAACTTTTTTTTATATTTAAAAACCTGGTGTTCCAGGTACTGTGACCCTTTTCCTTTTTCTGTTGCATGAAAGCAAACCTGAAGGCACAGTTAAAATACAATATTTTCATGCCAAATGCCCCCAAATGACACATGCTCCTTATTTTTGGAAGGTAGAATGTAGAAAAAAAGACTTTTCCGACTGTGGCCAGCTGTGTGCATGGCTGACTGTGACATAAAGCAAGTCCTCCGGAAATGTGGTATCCCAGGAGATGGTCTAGGTGACACAGCAGGAACTTCCTGGTGTAGCAGGATAGCAACAAGGCTTGGTTCCAGACCCTTGCAAGGGCAGTAGCTAGATTGTCGTTCCTGTAAACGCTAATGTGTTGTTTCTACTCCATCAACCTCATCAATATACAACTGCAGATTGCATGCACTTGCCCTGAGCAAGCTCAGTGGCTGCTTCAGGCACAAACTACAGTGCCCAGTTAATTGCTACAGCTGCAGGCAGGTAAACTGGATTTTGCCTCTTGGTAGCTGGAGCCACCAAGAAGTGGCAGCCATCTTGGCAGCATTAAAACGCAGTGTCTTCTGTACTTCTGTTCCTCCATGCTTCTATTCCAGTGAAGAAAAATCAGCTTCTTCACTTAAGAGACCCATCCTTATTTTGGAGAGCAGATTTGGGGTCCAGGGTGGAAGGTGCCTGTTTGCTGAGGTGTACTTTCAACTCTCAAACTATGTTCATTATTCAAGTTTACAGAGAGGTTATTTGCTTCAAAAATCTACCTTACGCCTGTGAGTTACAGTTCTTTTACACGTAACTGTCCTCTGAGGGAGAGGAGGACTCTTTCTGGAGATAAATATTATCACTGCTGAGTTATACCATCTTACATTTAAATAAACCCCAGATTTTTGTGCTTTCTGAAAGTTGTCATTGTGATTTTTTTTTTTCCAGTTGAATAAACGGACAAACTGCAGCATGAATGAGATGAACGTTTTTGACAGTGATACCTTAGAAAAATTGAATCTGTGTAGTGAATGCAGTATCATGGCAGTAACAGTGGAGGAGCTCCAGAATTATGTTGTTCTTGTTAAATGAATTGTTTTCCTCCATAGTGGAAATGAGTTACTTAATGAATTTTGTTAACTTATGATACTTTCTAGGTTCATTATGACTTTGGTTTGCGGAATATTTTGTCAGTACTGCGTACACTGGGAGCAGCAAAAAGAGCAAACCCCACTGATACGGAATCTACTATTGTCATGCGAGTATTGAGAGACATGAACCTTTCTAAACTTGTAAGTTTCACAGATTTAAACCATTTGTTTCATAATTGTCTTTTGAGTCAAATGCTTGGAAACGCTAATAAACTATAAGGTGGGAGAATGTGTTTAACGATGGCTAATCAATAGATATGTTAAATTTCTCAAGATTAGTTTAGAAATACTCCTTCCTCTCCTGTTGGCATAATTTAGAGTTTAGTTTTTTACCTTCCTTGCTGTTGATGGGTACCTTTCACACTTCTATGGTTTCAGTTGTTATTACTTCTAGGTAGTGATTCCAAAATTAGCTACTGTATACCTGATCTCCATTTCTGTCCCATTTAGTGTTCGGTTTGGGCTTTATCTGACGACATTTATTTGTCCAGCCAACATTTCAAAAGCTTATGTGATAAACTTCTGTTAATGTCTTTCTAGACTTTAATTCCTTTTGTCACTCGCAACTTACATGACATAATACTCTTTTTTTAATTTTCCACTCCAGATTCTGAGAAAAGCCTGTCACTTTCTTATCCGTTGTATTGAGAGAATTTGTCCCCTGTATCGTAGCAAAATGGAATCCCAGCTCTAGATCTCTTTTCACAGTTTCTCTTAGTCTTGCTTACGCTGGAGGAGTCTATGAATTTACAGACTGATAATGCCTTTTCCTCATGCCAGATACCCTCAGAGTCCAACTATCTTGACTCTAATGGGTTCAAGTTATTGGAGTCCATGATGCAGAGCAGGATTTGACCCTGGCATACCATTAATGAAAGTAAAATGGTTGTGACATTTATTTAATCTTTTTTGTTCTATTGGTTTTGTAGATTGATGAAGATGAACCATTATTTTTAAGCCTGATAGAGGATCTGTTCCCAGGCATTCAACTTGATAAAGCAGGTTATCCAGAACTAGAAGCTGCTATTAACAAACAGGTAATGATTCTCTTATTGCATAGCCCTATGACAGATGCAAGAGAGAGTGATTATTTGTGTGGCATAAACATGGTGGGAATTCCTATAATAAACCGTGTTGAAAGTTTGCCCACTGCAAGAATGAGTTTTCTGATTGAGGGGGGAAAAAAAGTGGTTGTAATGTGCTAGTGAGCCTTCAGTATTGTCATTTAAATTCTTAAACATTAATTTTCAGTGACAAATTAATGGTTGAAATTTGTAAATCTTGGTCAGTCCAAAAATAAATTGAGGCAAGTTTAGCCAGTACTACGGTTAGTGTAGAAAGATTTTTTTCCCCCACAGTCAACATGTTGTGTTAATCCCTGCCAGGTAACCCAGAAAACTCTAACTGGCATATACGTGGTCCTCAAAGAGAAAAATAGGTTGTGAATATCATTCATTCAAAAGAATTGCTGTATTATATTAATTCCCAATACTACAACTGTTGCTCATTATGTAGTCCAAATTGTGAAAAATAACAACTCTGGAAAGAAGCTAAAATACTATATTGTGTGTCAGAAGTGGGTTTTTTTTCCTCTATCAATTTAAATCCTGAACTCTGCACATGTAATTTGACCTGACTTGAAAGATGTATTTTGAATATAAAGATGACAAATTTGGTTACTTCATACTACCCAATAAAAGGACATTACAGTTCAGAAGAGAATTAGAAGTGGGTATTCATACAATTGCAATAATGAACTGTTAACCTAGTGTACGATTTACTTTGTCAATTGGAAAATGACCCAGATACTTTCTGGCCAAAAAGTCTGAATTGAAAAAAGGTCTTCTATAAATAATTATCCCTTGCTAGGATAAAGTACAATATCTCTGAATTGCAAAGGTGAGAGAGCTGAATCATTTTTCCAACAGCCTGAACAGAAGTCTTTTGTTCTCACTGTGGCTTTGCTACTGGTTGTTTTATGATGCATGGTGTATCTCTTATCCTATCTCATCTTACCTAGCCTCTTCAAAAAGTGCGCAATACTAATCTATTTCAGAGAAGTTGGACACTTCAATATCCTAACCACACTGAGGATCTAGGATCATATTGAAATTGTAAGCGTTATTCAGGACATAGCTGATGACTTGATCAGGTTAGAAGGAAAACATCTCCCTAACTGTGACAGTATTGAGAGAACAAAAGTATATTTTAAGGTGTTGAGGAGGGTGGATCTAGAGGGGTTACAGTGGTGTGGCTGCACCCCATTTTAGACTGGACAGTGTTGCTGGAGCCTCTGAGGACTTGGGAAAAGTCTGTAAAGCAGAAGAGAATCCCTGCTTCCCCTCTGTGCTCAGAGGTATGTCCCCCCACTTCTCCATCCCCAGCCTGCTGTGGCAGCTTTCCCTGCTGTCCTGTGTGTGGGGGAATCTTCAGAGCTGCTCCTGCCTGCTCCAGCTGAGTTGTGTGGGGGCAGGGCGTAGCTAGGACAATGGTGACTGGCTGTTCCTTCCTGAGCTTGCTCTTTCATAGACTGGGCAGTAGGGGAACTGGGCACCCTCTCCCCATTGCTGCTGTTGTTCCCAAATAGATTAGCGCCCAGACAGCTTGGCTTGCAGGGGCAGGTCAGAAGCTTCCCCTGCCCCTGGGACAGTGAGAAAAGCAACAGCACCTGGAGGAGGAGGGGACAAAAGGTGAGGGGAGCAGATGTGCCTCTGAGCATGGTGGGGAAAGGAGGGATATGCTTACCTTCTATGGAGACTTCAAGAAGACCCTAAAGGCTCCTGCTGTACAGTTTTTTTTTTTTTTTTCCCTGTCTAGGTTTGGCAGGGGGTTGCTCCCAAACCCCACTTTGCCATATCCTGGATCTGCCACTGGTGTTGAGTGCCAACTAACGATAGCCAAAATGACTCTAAAACTTATAGATGAGCAGGAAAAAGAAATTGCTTGCCAAACTTAAGTGGGTCTTAATACCACTTCAGCAATGGGATGTCCTCTAGTTCAGTGATACTTTAAGGGAAAAAAAAGCAAGAAAAATAATCACAATTGTTCACACAAGAATTTAAGAAAGCAAGTTAGAAGTTAAAATAAATGAAACAAATATTTGAGCACTACACCCATTACAGTCTCCATTGTAAGCTATCATGAGAGTCCTCATCCAATGCAGCCTAAAAATTGTGAATGGGAATGTGAAGGGATAACTGATCTACTCAATTTGTTGTATGCGGAAGAAATAAAATAGTATCCTTAAGGGAAGTGGCCCAGACCAGACTCTGGATATAGTGCGACTTCTGTACTTGGAAACTTGGTAACTTAGTGGGTTTAGGATATAAACTATCTGGATGTGCTGTCTTTGAAAATGCAAATTCAAAGCAATCTGGGACTTTGGCGCCAGTTTATTGGTGAGGAGTGGCTTTAATATTTTCCAGAAATTAACATTCAGGAAACTAAATGTATTTATGAATCTAGTTCACAGCACCTAAATGACAACTTACTTTCTAGAGGCAAGAATTTCCATGGGTGATTTATCTTTTATTGGACTAGTTGCACAGTAGGGAGATACTTAGATAAGCTTTTCAGTGTCCCTGAAGGTGAATACATTGCATTCAAAAGCATGTCTAAGTCTATCACTATCATATGTTGTCCAATGAAAGCTACCACCCACAGAAATCCTTTCCTCTTGCATATTTCCTATACCATCATGGCTACAACACTTACAAATGTTTTAAGTTCTCTTGTGTAGCGGACCAGTAGGGGGCACTCCTGCGCTGAGCCACCCACTTCACTGCGCCCAACCAAAACCAAGCTTTGGATGCCTCCCCAAGGGCTCCAACTTCTGGCTGACCCCTTCTTGGAATATACCCACAAGCTTGGGGTAACTGCTGCCATCACCTGGGGCTGGTCTTTATCCAGGTTCCATGATCCCTGGGGAACACAAGCCTTGTAGGCCTTGAAGAGTGCTTAACCTACCATGAGATGCTGGGGTGCTTCCTTTTAGCTTGAAGCATTCACAGTAGCCTCCCTTAGTCAGCTGAGCAAAGGGGGCTAAAAGACGTACCTAATCCCTCTCGAGCAGTTCCAGCAAAGCTTGGTATAACAGACAGCTTTATTGCTTGGAGAGGGTAGGCATGGGAAGATGGGGTACAAGTCA
>NW_017728992.1:21370447-21401596 GCF_001723915.1 Gavialis gangeticus | reverse complement strand
GACCTAGACAGATCATCTAGTCCGACCCCCTGCCATGGGCAGGAAGGAGCACTGGGGGTGGCAGGGGTCATAAGACCCCAGCCAGGTGCCTATCCAGTCTCCTCTTGAAGATTTCCAGGGAAGGTGAGAGCACCACCTCTCTGGGAAGCCTATTCCAGGCTCTGGCCACCCTTGCAGTGAAGTAGTTCTTCCTAATATCTAACCTAAACCTATCCTCCCTCAGCTTGTGGCCATTGTTCCTGGTGACTCCAAGGGGGGCCCTGGTGAACAGACTTTCCCCGAGTCCCTGCTGGTGGCCCCTGATAAGGTTGTAGGCAGCCACAAGATCCCCCCTCAGTCTCCTCTTGCAGAGACTGAAGAGATTCAGGTCCCCCCAGCCTTTTCTCATAGGGCTGGCTATGGAGGCCCTCAACTATATGAGTGGCCCTCCTCTGGACCCTCTTCAGGTTCTCCATGTCCTTCTTTAAGTGCGGCGCCCAGAACTGGACACAGTGCTCCAGCTGCAGCCTGACCAGCGCTGCATAGAGAGGGAGCACGACCTCTCTAGACCTGTTAGTCAGAATAAAAATAAAATCCCAGAGCAAACAGAAACAGCTCTTGATATGTTGCCAGAACACTTCATCCTACATTACTAGCTAAAATTCAGGTAAGTTGCTCACAAATATCATCCAGAGGCTGATTTGAGCTTCCTCAGGAGGCAAGCACATCTTTGCGTGTGAGTGAGTTCCAAGATGTCTCTCCTCTCTAAGATGGATGGACTCCTAAATAACCTTTCTGACCTCATCCTTTGGCCCTAACCATAAATCAGTATCCTCATACCACAGCAGATGCTGGTTGGTCAGCCAGAGTTTGTAACCAGGGGGAGAGGCAGGGTGGGCTGTAGCCATACATCAGAGAGATGGGCAGGTAGACAGGTTGATTCCTCCACATCTGGTTATTACTTTTTTTACTTGAATCCAAGACCAGGTGTATTTGTCCATTCAACATGGGGGTGGAGGGTAGGGGAAAGCACCTTGTCTTGGATATGAGTAAAAAGCTGGGAGGGGGTTTGGGAGGGAGGGGGTTCTGACTTTGCTTCAAGCCTAGGTCAGGGACAGAGTCAGAGATGCAGCAGCCACTGTCCCAACCTTACTGTCAGGCAGGGCTGGCTCCACTTCCTCTTGCATATGGAGCACGTGGAAACTCTGGCCTTGGTCTGGTCATGCAACAGTGGCAGTGGGGGCAGCAGCGAAGGTTGTCGCCGCTGGCTGTTGAATGGCCAGGCTGGGGCTGAGAGCTGAAAGTGTAGTGGAGCAGGCCCCAGGAGTGTTAGGCATTGCAGGGCAGAAGAGGAGAGTTGTGGTGGTGAGTTGGGGCAAGGGGTCTTTTGATCCCTACGTGACTACTCCCCCCGCCACCTGCCTACTCTACTACATGCCTCCCTGCCAGTGCTTTTTCTGCTGTAGCAGTGTGGGGAGGGGGCAACTTAAAGACAATCCCTCTAATAAATAGATTATGTACATGGAAAAGTATAACCAATTTATACATTTTCCATACGTAGAATCTAATTCTTCTAAATTCAATCTAAGTTATTCTTAAATTGAAAGTGATTTTGGATTTGGGTAAATATGGTACTTTAAGTTCCTTGGTAGTGTTGCTGCAAATTTAGTCGCACCAATAATGCTGAAAGTGTTGGGTTGGGTCCCCATGTGCAGGGGCATTTACTTGTAGGCTGCATCCACACAAGTGTGAACATTTGTTTCCTTTGGGACGACTAGCTGTGGGACACCTTTTGCTGCTGCTAGTTGTCCCTGGGGAGCACCTGTGCCATATGCCCTCTGGTGCATGGCAGGTTACCTGGGTGTGGTAGGTGAGTCTGGGCCAGCACCAGGCTGGCCCCAGCATCCTTACCTGGGGTTCTGGGGGCCTCTTGGGGCTGCAGCAGTGGCAATCCTGCTGCCCAGAGCCTGGCCAGCAGCCAGAGTGTGGCTTTAACTGGCCAGGTTCTGGTTTTGAGCAGTGTATGCTGCCCTCGTGTGTACTGCTCCACCTTTTTTTTGAGTCTATGGTCCCAATAAGAAACAAACTGGTTCTGCATTAACAGATTGATCATTCATAAACTCAAGCATTTCCCAGCACTAGTTCATGTACACATTGTGCTGATATATGAATTCACTGACCCCCTACAACGAAGATGACAGCAATAAAATCCTGCTCCCATTTCTCAAGCTGCACACCCTGCCTGTGCAGCTTCCATCCTGTCTTCATGGAGACCCTGGGATTGCAGGGCTATGACCAGTGAAGGTCCAGGAAAGAACCCTGGTTTTGCAGCCCCATGCTGTCATGGCTCTGCAACCCTCGGAACTCTATGGAGACTGGCCAGGAGCCATGTGGCCAGGGGCTGCTGGAAAATGGAGCCCAGCCATGGGCTAGATCCACCATTTTACTGACCCCTGATCTAGCTTCTGTAAGTAACTCTTAACCTGCTCTCTTACTACTTTAGGATGTCCATCTCCTTTTCTATCTTTGTTGTCCATTGCACTTATCATCTGGGAGCTGCCCCTATTTGTGAAGACTAAAGTAAAAAAAGTCAGTAAATGCTTCAGCCTACTCTACATCATCCTTATTTAGATTGCTTTCTGTATTCCATAAGGGATCTATGCTTTCATCTGGTCGTCTTAATCCTCACATACTTGTAGAATCTTTTTATTGCCCTTTATGACCTTTGCGAGTTGCATCTCAAATTGTGGCTTGGCGTTACTGATTTTCTCCCTTTAATGTCTCTGCAATACTCTTATACTCTTCCCTAGTACTATGACCAAATTTCCACTTTTTGTAGGATACCCTTTTGAGCTTCAACTCGTTGAAGAGATTGCTATCTAGCCAGGCTGACCTCCTGTTGCACTTTTCATTCTTCTGTTGCGTTGGGATACCTTGCTCCTGGGTCATTTAAAAGGGCCTCCTTAAAATTCAGCCAGCTCTTCTGGACTCCTTCCCCACCCACCAGACTTGCCTTCTGTGGGGATCCACATACCAGTTCCTGATCCTTGTTAAAGTCTGCTTTTATGAAGTCCAGTGTCCTTATTTTGCTGCTCTTTTACCTTCCTCCCCTTAGAATTTTGTACTCTCTGGCCATGTCCAGACAAGTGTGGACATTTGACTTCCTAGGGACAAGTGGAAGAGGTGCACCTTAAGCTGCTGCTACTTGTTCCCAGGGAACGCCCATGCCACATATGCTCTGGGATGTGGCAAGTCGCCCTGGGCAGGGTAGGGGAGGCTGGGGCCAGCACTGGGCTGCCCCCAGCAGCCTTAGCTGAGGTCCTGGGGGCCTCCTGGGACTGCAGCAGTGGTAATTCTGCTTCATGGAGCCTGGCCAGCAGCTGGAATATGGTCTGGACAGCCAGGCTCCACTTTTGAGTGGCATACACTGCCTATGCATGTGCTGCTCTGCCTTTTCTGTGGGTTTTTTGACCCTTGGATATCTAGGGGTAAAAAAAAAAACAGTGGTGTAAAAAAAAAAAAAAATGCGGAGCAGTGCATGCACGGGCAACTCTCCCTTTGCAGAATGGAGAACATCCAGATATGCTGTATGTGGTGCTGCAGACGTGTTTGTGGCACCACATGGCAGTGCTTCTCTGGACACAGTCTATCATTTCATGGTCACTGTTACCCAAGTTACTTTCTACCTTCATGTTCCCAACCAATTCCTTGTTTGTGAGCAGCAAGTCAAAGAGCTTCCCCCTTACTAGGCCTGTCTACTGTCTGTACCAAAAAGTTAGCCACAACACACTCTAGAAACTTGCTGGACTGCTTGTACACTGCTGAGTTTCCTTCCCAGCAGATGTTTCAATAATTAATGTCCCCCATGAGAACCAAGTCCTGTGATTTGAAAGCTGCTGAGTTGTTTAAAGAAGGCCTCTTCCACATCCTTCTCCTGGTTTGGTGGCCTGTAGTAGATGCATACAGTAACATTCCCCCTGCTGCTCTCCCTTCTGATTTTTACCCAGAGGCTTTCAACAAGCCCACCTTGTACTTTGTAGTGCATATCAGAACATATGTATGTATAGGGCAACACCTCTTCTTTTCTTCCCTTACCTATCCCACCTGAACAAGCTATACCCACCCATGACCATACTCCTATAATTTGCCACCATGTCTCAGTAATCCCAATTGCATCATAATCTTGTGCTTCTACTAGGACCCCCAATTCTTCCTGTTCAGTCCCTATATTTCTTGTAGTAGGATATATACACATTTTGGGTATCTAATTGATTGCCCTGTCTTTTCCCTTGGAACATGGCTAAGGCTTCTGTTACTGTGTCCGCTTACTAAGTTTTTATCCACACCCCCAGGTTTGTTATTTACCTCTGGGATTTTGTCTCTATCTCGAGGTAAACCTAGTTTAAAAGTAGTCTTCATAAGATTATCAAGTCTGTACATGAAGACACAGTCTTTGCTCACTTTGCCAGTTTTGTTTATTTGTTAGGCACATGTAGGTATTTTGTTATTTTAGTAGTTTTTCACCTATATATCTTCTCAACTGAAATGAAGAATGAATGACCTATATAAGAAATAAGAATACTTTATGAACCCTTAGAGTAGGTTTAAAGTTGGGGATTTTAGAGAGGATTTTTTTCTACCAAGAGGGGATGGTGTGAAAAGAGCCATTTTTATGTCTTAAGGCAATTCTTTGAAAGTATACCCTAAGTTTAGATGAGACCTTTTCACATACTAAAACTATAGTATCTTGGCCATATTTAATTTGTTAGGAGGACATGAGTTGATTGATTAGCAAATTGATGTATGAGAGAAGCCATGATCTAGATTTATGATGGTGTCCTCAGGTTGCAGAAGCTGGCCTAATTTGTCACCCTCCTTGGAAACTGAAAGTTATTCAGCTGTTTGAAACGCAGAGAGTAAGGCATGGAATGATGACCCTGGGGCCCAGTGGGGCAGGTAAAACAACTTGCATCCACACACTAATGAAATCAATGACAGGTATGTAACCATATATACATGAAAAGTAGCAGAATACTTAAGCTAGGAATTTGAAAATGTTGACTTTAACCAGGGAGATGAAGTGACCTAAGTAATGTAAGGGCACAAAGAGACCTTATGGTAGTTTGTAGATGATTTTTTTCCTGCTGCAGGTCTATGGAATAATGATGACTCATGACTAGAAGATTCAGAAGAAGCATCCCATTGGTACAGTGGAACTGTTGAAGTAACCATATATAGTATATGCAGTAGCTTTTGGTCTGTGATCTGCAAAGCAGCAGATCACTGGTCATATTGTAATAATGTAGAGTTTTGGATAATACTGTTACTGGGGGAAAAATTAATAATCGTAGGGTTGGAAGGACCTCAAGGGTCACCTGATCCATGCCTTGTTAACCATGTCTAGTTCTCTCAACATTGCATCATACAACTTGCCTTTCAACCCCTTTATCAATTTTGTTGCTTCTTCTCTAACCTCTCCATATATTTCTTAAAAGAGGCCAGAACTATACACAGTAATAGACAAGGTATAACAAGTGCCAAGCAGAGTGGAACTATCACTTCCCACCTGTTATACCTCACACTCGGGTTGATGCAGCCCAAATTGCATTTGCCTTTTTTTTTGGAGCTGCATTACATGGCTGACTTGCATTGAGTCTGTAATTCATCAGAACTCCAAGATCCTACCCTCTGCACTGCTGCTTCTGTGGTTCCTCCAGCTGTGCTTGCCTCTGTCCCAGTGGCGGGAGCCATGGGAGAAGCCTCCATGGCTGCTCTGCCCAGTCCCAGCCTCCTAGCACTCTTTTTTAAGACCCACACTCACTGGATGCAGCAGCAGCGATTGGGGCCTCTGAGGGCTTGTGGCAGAGCCCCTTGCATAGTGTGGGACAATGGGGATTGCCATCTCTGCTTGGCACCCATGCAGCAGCTGTCGCATTGCGTGGGTGCAGTGCAGCTTGGCGGGGTGCCACACATTGTTTGGGAGCTGGGGTGGCTCTAGCAGTCAGCCAGAGCTCAGCACTGGTGAGCCCCAGTGGCCCCAGCTCCCAGACAGCACACGGTGCCCTACTGAGCTGTGCTTCATCTGCGTCATGCTGGATGAATTGAAATGGAACAGAGATCCAAAACACTGAAACGAATCACTGTCCTCTGAAATGACAAAAATAAAACAACCATTTTGCACAGCCCTAATGTATAGAGCTTTTGTTTGTACTTTTGCTTATTCTTCCATAGTAGAGCAGTGTGTTCACAATCCTTTCTCAAAAAATTACTTTGGAGTACAGGTAAGTAACTGAGGTCTGGAGTTTCTGGGGCTGAGGGCTGTGCAGCAGCCCTGACCATGCATGCCGGCCCAATCTGGCAAGCCAATGCTCAGGCTGTGCTGTGAGTCTAAGATCTCATGCTGGCTCTGGAACCAAGTGCTGGGTCTGACTCGGCATGTGTCCCCAGACCCAAGACAGAGGCCTGGACTCAGTATGCCAGGTCTGACCCACCACATGGTTCTGGAGCCAGTGTGTGTGGGGTTGGACCCAGGGCAGTGTGCTGTGTTGTACCTGGCACTCCAGTTGTGGACCAACCCTATGCACCAGCCTGGCTTGGTATGCAGGCTTCTCATGGATCAAGAAAGGGATGGGGAGAGAGTGGTATCAATTGCCATGGTTCCTGGTCAGCCTTAATACCAGGGAGCCACAGGGGATGGAGAAACTCCCCTCGTTCTGGTGCTGTTCAGCTCCCAGCTCCCCCCAGGAGCTTCCCCATGCGGACTTTATACAGCTGCACAGTAAGTCTTTATAGCATTAATAGCATGTGTTAGCCCTGCCCAATGTGTCGTTTCCAAGGTGTGTAAAAACACGTCTCTAAAAAGCAATTTGTCAATAGAAAATAATGCAGTGTTTGCATGCTGTTCTAACTCTGATGTCCAAAAATGTATATCCAAAGCCAAAAGGCTTTAAAACTATGCATTTTAAGAACCTCTCTAGGAGACTAAGCCTTGAAAAGGCTATCCTTTTACACCCCTAAGAAGATAAAGAAACAAAGTGTTCTGCTGTTTAATTTTGAAAGCTCTGATCATCACATTTTTGGAGTAGCCAAGACATTTTATACATTGAAGTTAATCTTTTAAGTTAGACAGTAATGAATCGCTGGCTATGTATTAGTTTGGTAATTAAGAGTAATTCATGGTGGTGATGAAATGTCAAAGTTAACTCTTGTTTAACACTTATAGATTGTGGACAGCCACATCGTGAAATGAGAATGAATCCTAAAGCTATCACAGCATCTCAGATGTTCGGCCGCCTTGATGTAGCAACTAATGACTGGACAGATGGAATTTTCTCTACTTTATGGAGAAAAACTTTGAGAGCTAAGAAAGGTGAAGGGGAAAAAAGCTAACTATCTTAAGCAGTGTTCTGATACTTGTATAAAATTATATAGCTGAAATTTAGTAGGCTTTTGTTTATAGATTAACTGGTGTATAGTTGTCTTGCCACTATAAAGTGTTCCTCTGTGACCTGGGTATGTTTCTGTGATTTTCCTAGGCTGGTGGTTTAGTCTTTAAGCCAAGTCATGCTGTCATTCCAAACCCAGATCTCAGAACTCATAGGGTAGCCTCCCTGGAGGCTTTCATTATTATGTTGTCCTTCTACAGAACTGCTATTCTTTTGCCTTCTATCCTGCCTTTGCCACAGAGAGGGAACTACAGACCATTTCTGTCCTCATGGTACTTCCCCTCCCTGTACTGATCTCTTCTTTTAACTACTTTTTGAGTCCACAGTTTCCTCAAAGTATAAAAGTATCTGGCTAACAGCCTCCATTAATTCTTCTTATCTGAGTCCAATTACTGAAGAGGCCCATCTGGTTTCTCAGCTGATGTTATGTTGAAGGCTCAGCTCCCTGTTCAGGGCTAGCCAGCCTGTGATATGATATGATATGATATGATATGATATGATATAGAGACTTGAGTTTGCTAATAGCTGCTCTGTGAGGCACTTGGATGTGCTGGTGGCCAACAAGAGCTCATAGAAAATTAAGTTCAAATAAAGCAGGAGGAACATCTGGAATTGGGAGTTCAGTTAGGCCTCTGAACATTAGTATTGAGGCTACATGTGGCTGGGCTGCAATTTTTTGTTTTGCAGCTCTGTAATAAAACTAGGGATACTACATTAATAACTGAGAGCTTGTTTCATTTGGAGTTAATTTAATGGGATTGTGGTGGCTCTAGGGGGTTCCCACTGCAGGAGAATGCCCCTCTTTCAATGAATCGGCTGATTGGTAGGATAAGGGTATTGTTTTTCTGCAGTGAAAACTTGTTCTATGAGGGTGCCCTGCACAAGAGAATGCCTCCACTTCTTCCAGTCAGCTGATTGGTGGGGTTGGGTGGGGTAGATTTGCAGGGTAGGGTACCTACAGAGCAACCTGGCAACTTGCTCTTAGATGGGTCATTAGAGAGCTAGTGCTCTGCCTTCTTCCCTCATTCTTGGAGGGAGAGCAAAGGACTGTGGGATATTGGGTGTCCTCCACAACTGAGAGAAGTATACAACTGTTCATGTAAGATCAGGAAGAGGGAGATATTCCTGGTAAGTATCAGACCGGTTTTCTTCCACAAGAAATCTCTTGAATTGCTGTACGCTTTTTTTTTGTGCTGGCAGAAAGGTCCCAGTTCTATATCATGTATCATTAAATTATTTCTCCCCAAAATATAGTGACTACATCAGTTCCAACAATGCATTTTGTTTTCAGAATTGGCGCACAATACCCTGCGAAATGAAATGAAAGTAGGCTTTGATTAATAAATTCTTGTTCTTTGGTTTATAGGTGAGCACATCTGGATAGTTCTTGATGGTCCTGTTGATGCAATTTGGATTGAAAATCTGAATTCTGTACTGGATGATAACAAAACCCTCACGCTGGCTAATGGAGACCGTATTCCAATGGCACCCAACTGTAAAATAGTCTTTGAACCTCATAATATTGACAATGCTTCTCCAGCCACAGTGTCAAGGAATGGCATGGTTTTTATGAGTTCATCCATTCTAAACTGGAGCCCTATTCTAGAGGTACAGTGAACAAGTACTTACTAAGTTATTTATTACAAGGATAGAAATCTATCGTATAGGTTTAGTTTTATGCAGAAGAATGATAACTTTCAACTGACTAGTCTTCACGATTATCCATTTGGGAATAGTTAATCAGTTCATTGGTTCAGCTGGAATACACTATCCTGTCCCATTGTTATTGTGTTTGGACAAATTGAAATTGCAGTTATAACTGTATCCCATGTGGTATTATGCAATATTGAAAAATCTAAGTTGTAAACAGTTTGTGCAGAACAAAAAAAATTCTTTAAAAAAACTTGCCAAAGTTTAAAAATAGAAATAAAAAATAGGACTCTTAAACATTTTTGTCAATCAAATGGCCTGATTTATCAGATATATAAAAGATCCAAGAAGCTCCTAACTCTAGGAGGAAACAGTGTCACGTAGCATCAGAAGATTTTGGTTATGGCATCACTTATGCTAAAATCCAGGAACTTGCATATAATTAATTAGATGAATTCTGAGGATAGTCTATAACTCAACTTTCAAATAAAGGTAAAGAGAGTTCTATTATTCCCCATTAGAGGATTATTAGAGCAATCAGGAGATGGGGCCAGTCAGCCTTCCTAATCAGAAAAGTTCAAGCAAAGTTAAGCAAATACCGTGCTTTTTGCAGCATCACAGAACTGTCATGCATTCGGTTAAAAATAAGGTCCTCAGGCTTACGTGTCCATGCAGAGCATAGGCAGTCAAGGTTCTTTGGGTGAATCTGATATCTTTTATTAGACCAAAGATATCAGATTCACCCAAAGAACCTTGTCTGCCTATGTCCTTAGACCAGCATGGCTACAACATACACCCTGTAACATGCAGACCATGACTCTTGTGAAGACTTCACAGGAGAGCTTCAGGGAATTATTTAAAATTTAAGCAATTATGTATATCGTGTGTGTGTGTGTGTGTGTGTATAAAAAAAATCTGTTTTTCCTGTTACCTAACGTAACTGTTGACTACTTTGCAGATATTACATTAGGAGGTAAAACTTTCCTTAGACAAGCATTTATTTAAGCGGCTGAGGGCTGCTGCTTAAATCCTTACATACTGAGCTACCACAGCAGGAAAAAACCCCATTACTTTAATTTTGAACTAGTTAGGAGTTTTAAAGTTAAGACATCAAAATCAACTAAGCTGATGCAAAAATAGAAGATATGTGGTGCAACCCATATAGCTTCAGCAAGTCTTAGCATCTTCAAGAATGTGTATTAAGAAATATAATGCAAACTGGATGTCAAGTCACATAAAGAAAATAACTTTTTTCCACTACATATGGAAAACTAGTCAAGAAAAATGTACGCTATTTGCTTGAATATCATTTCACAGTAGCCTTATTCATAACTTAATTCTTTAAACTGTGAGCATCCAGGAGTGAATGCTCTCTTCAAGCATATTAAGGAAAATAACTGCTTTTTATTGGTAATTAAATAGAAATGATAAACAGATAATTATTAGACTGGAGATGAGTTGGGATTCATAAAAAGGTGCCTGGAGAAAAAAATCTGACTTGAGCAGTAACTGCTGTCATAGGGAAAGACTTGCAAGGATATAGGAGTACATGGCTATAGAAACTCAGCAGAATCTGGGAAGAAAAAGAACAAATCTCAAAAGATTTCTTTGAAAGTATAGTAAATGTGAAGACAAAATATTGCTAAAAGAGCAGGTTGCCATAAAAAGTTGTATAAATAGTAAGCAGTAGCAATAATGGGAACTATTTCTACTTCTGACCTGATGTGGAATCATGCAAGAAGTGGGTGCACAGTTTCTTGACTTCGGGCAGGTTGACAGGCGGTTGATAGCTAGGAATCAATGAAACTTGCATGTTGACTTGCAACACAGTAAAAATAAACCCATGCATAATATATACATATGTAAAAATAGAAGTTTGGGAAACTGTGATCTGTAGATTTACTATGTTGATTAGACCTGCTGAACTCCAAAATGAAGATGTTTTCAACTGCTGCACTGGGTTATAGCAGTAAGTATGGGTAGATGTCGTCATCACTAGTGATTATCATGCAACTTAATGAGCCCTTTAAACCATTTATTGTCACATGGAAGAACTGAAGAGTGCCAGACGTAGCTGATAAAGAATGGAAGTGGGCAGTTTTGACTCCTGTGCAGTGACTACTGATTTTCTGCATTGTTGAGGTCATTGTGATTTTCAGTAGCCATGTGCAGTGGCTCTGCTGTTTGCACTGTGAACCCATAAGTTCAATCAATTTGAGGCTTGTGGATATATATGTTTTCTTACTCTGGATTATAACAGGGCTTTCTGAAAAAACGTTCCCTGCAAGAAGCTGAAATTCTACGCCAGCTGTATACTTCATCTTTCCCAGACCTGTATCATTTCAGTATCCAGGCCTTGGAATACAAAATAGAGACGCTGGAGGCCTTTGTGATCATGCAGAGTATTAGTATGCTGCAGGGACTTATTCCCCTAAAGGTAAAGAAAATATCTTTACTGACATTCTAGATAATGTAATTTTGTATTTTATGTCTATGTAGAGGAGAAAGAAGCATCTTGAAAGCCCCAAGAACTGAAATTATCACAAACACACCTTGCTGGGGTCATTTGACTCCAGTACTCTTTCCTGCCATGGCAGGGGGTTGGACTAGATGATCTGCTCAGGTCCCTTCTGACCCTAGAAACTATGAAACTATGAGTATCTTAGTTTTTTGCTCTTGGAAAATGGCAGTTATGATGAGTTGCTTCTATTTCATTTATTTTTTGTAGTGCTCTTATACCTTTTAGATTTGACAATATTATGAATGGTCAGGGAGCATCAGACAATTTCCCTGAACTCAGCCACTGAGTGGCATACAGAAATATTAATGGACCCAGAGACTTTTCGTTTGCAACTTGTTTGGCCTACAGACCAGTTTGTTGAATGTGGTGACAAAAAGCTAATATCTGGATTTTTTTTAAAGTTCTATTGAGTGACCCACTGAAATTGGCTTCCCATTGATCTATTCTAAAGCCTTCTAAAGGTCAGTTATGTTGTTGCATTTTTCAATATTTTTAAGAGATAACACCAACAAAAAATCCTGCTTCAAGGCTGTTTTAAGTTAAAAGCCTCTCCTGCACAATTCATCATCTAAAGTTCAGTCAAGCTTGAGATGTAGATCTACAGAGAGAGTTCTTAAGAGGAGTAGACCAAAGACCTAAAATAGAATGATGGACCCCCACACTAAGACACTTTGGTGTCTGGGCCTAATCCTTTAGGAACAAATCAGTAACTTGATAGTAGAGTTGGCATACTGTAGTTGCTTATACAACAAAATGTGCTTGCAGACTTGTAGAATGAGGCTATTTAAAAATTTTTCTTCAGGTTTCTGTGGAGAACTGGGTGAGCATTCTGTTATCTTTATTTCTTAGTATATACTTCTCTAAAGTGTAGAAAATAAGCTATAGTGTAACTCATTATTTATAAAGTGACCCTGGTGTAGAAATTTCAGTAAATCCAAAGCTAATGATTTGCAATCTGACATAATGATCAGATTCTCAGAGTTAGGTGTCCTTTTTTTTCATGGGAGACTATTAAGCCATTAAAAACAAAAATACCCATCATTCAGGAGCAAGGAGGGGAGGTTACTTCAGAGCACTTGGAAAGGCTGTACATCTTTTCCCTCATGTGGAGTGTTGGAGCATTACTGGAACTGGAAGATAGATGCAAGATGGAGCTCTGGCTTCGGAATCACGGCACAATACAACTTGATCTCCCTCATATCCTGGAAGGCAGTGAAGATACCATGTTTGATTACTATGTGACTCCTGATGGTTAGTAACCTGTTACTTGAAATTTCCTAACATTTTAAAGAAAGACAACCTTGAAATGGTGCATGTCATAAGGTTCTTTGAATCAAATGCTTGCTTCTGGTTCATTTGCTAATTTTTGTTCAACAAACAGAACTCAGTTGCTTTAGATAATAAAGCATTCTTGTATTGTGAGGGAGTCAGACAAGACAATCTGTGTAAGGCAGGGGTGATCAACATCAGTCCTCCAGCTCCATTGCATCCGGCCTTCAGGGCTCCCCACGGGTCTGGAAACTTGGCAGTGGGGGAGCAGTGGCTATTAGTACAGCTACCCTCTCCCTTGCCAAATCCCCAAACTGCATTTCATATGTGGTCAAAGCCAGGCTACACCCTCTTCCCCTATAGGGCCAGGCCATACCACCACTCTGGTTCTAGTTTGGGGCT
Organism: Gavialis gangeticus; assembly: GCF_001723915.1. Classification (NCBI taxonomy): domain Eukaryota; kingdom Metazoa; phylum Chordata; order Crocodylia; family Gavialidae; genus Gavialis; species Gavialis gangeticus. The sequence goes on along the minus strand of NW_017728992.1, from coordinate 21,388,330 downwards.
GGGTCACTCCCCCTTACCTTCTGCAGGGCCAAGTTGGGGCCTGGCCATACTCCCTTCCCTCACAAAGCTGGGCCATGCTCCCTTCCTTCCTGTTAGGACTGGGTCTGCCTGCCTCCAGCCCCTGGCCTCTGCACAGCCAGATGGTTCCCACTGCCCGTGCCAGATCAAGCGATATCTGGATCCAACCTGTGGGTGGACTGGCCACTGACAATCTGGTTTACTGGGAAAAAGGTTGGGTGCCAATGGTGCAAGGCATCAAGTATTGTGTGTCTGTGTACTGTCTAAAGAATAATAGTCAGCAAGCTGGATGATTACTCTGGCTGTCACAATAATAAGTGTCTTTTGAATAGGGAAAATTCTTTCCCAGGGGTTTTGAGAGGGCTAGAGCTGTAGGGCAGTAGTTCTCAACCTTTTTCACACTAGGAGCCATTAGTATTAGGGCTGTGCAAAATATTGCCGGGTGTTTAGTTTCAAATCTGTTTTGATGCTTTTTGAGCTTGAAACAGTGAAATCAAAACAACAAAAGCCTTCAAAACAGTTTTTTTAAATGAAATATTTCAAAAATTTCAAAACACATTGGATTTCGAAGCTGGGCTTGCTTGGCTTCAGCTCCAGTCCCAGCTGGCAGCAGTAGCCTCTTGTTATCCAGCACAGATCTGGGGGCTGTTCCCCCGGGAGGATTCTGGCACAGACCCAAGCTTTCCCGGGGGTGCAAGCCTCCGAATCTCCATGCTGGGTGACACCATGCTGTTGCTACTGGCTGGGGCCAGCGGCAGCACCAATCTTCGCAGTGCTGGGTGTAGGCTGCACCCAGTGCCAGTCCCAGCCAGCAGCAGCAGCCTCCTGTGATCCGGCAGGCAGATTGGGGTTGTGCACCCCTGGAAGGTGTCTGGTTCATCCCCACAGCCCTCCTGGGGGTGCAGGTGGGCCTTCAATCTGCCTTCCAGATTACTGGAGGCTGCTGCTGCTGGCTGGGGCCAATGAAAGCACCAATCTTCCTGGTGCTGGGTACAGGCTGCACCCAGCGCCAGTCCCAGCTGTCAGCAGCAGCCTCCTGTCAACTGGCAGGCAGATCAGGGGCCCACACTTCTGGGAGGAATTTGGCTGCAGCCCTCTGGAGGGTGTGGGCCCCTAGATTTTCCTGCCAGATGACAGGAGGCTGCTGCTGCCGGCAAGTGACAGTTTTGCTTGTCAACAACTTGAGGTGCAGTTTCCCAGAAATCTCTGCACCTATCTCCTTGAAACTTGGCAGACTTTATGCCCACAGAAAGGGCTACTGTCCCTGCAGGTTTCATCCAAAGCAGGCAAGAAATGATAGTTATAGGCAGTTTCGTGCTTCCTTATTATAGCCTATGGGTGAAACGTTGAAACAGTTCAGACTAAACAAAACAGAACAATGCTTTTGAAATGAAACACTGTTCCATCGAAATGGAAGTTGAAGTGGAATGGTGCTGTTTCACACAGATCTAACTAGTATAACTGTCAGCTTGCGAATGAACCACAGAGTCTGCCCGCCTGCCCGCTGCCCTGCAGTGTGTTTTCCCACCCCTCCTCCCCCCTGCCTAGCTGTGTGCTGGCTTCATATAGTCTTGCAGTGTTTCCTTCAGATCTCTCTGTGACCCACTCTTGTGGCATGACCCACAGGTTGAGAAATGCTGCTTTAGGGGATAGGATTTACTTCTGAGGCCCTGTAGGTGACAATATATTTGATTTACTAGAGATGGGATGTAGGCAGATGCTTGGAGCTTTGGAAATTTTCAATTTGTTTTGTTCTGACCAGGTAAATGGATGCATTGGAATAGTCGTGTTGAGGAATACGTGTATCCTACTAACAGCACTCCAGAGTATGGCTCAATATTAGTGCCAAATGTTGACAATGTGAGGACAGACTTCCTTATTGAAACAGTAGCTAGGCAGGACAAGGTATCTTTTCTTTTCTTGTTTGGGGTGTGAAGAATGTAATGTGGGGATGGCGAAGTTTATTATAAGTAAAGTATGGCATAATAAAAAAAAAAAGAAAAAAGAAAAAGTGAAGGCACAGTGGAAACAGATGACTCTTTGCCTATATACTCTAAGACATAACACATTGAATTGTTTTCTGTGACAGTACTGTGCTTCCTCCAATTTGATTTTCATTTTGAGAGTTAAGCTTCTGTTTCATTTCTGATGAGTAAAGAAGGAGAAGATTTGATGAGGCTTTGTCACATACTTGGCTCTTTCACCTCTAAGCTCATTTGAATTCTTCTCTTGTTTAGGCTGTGCTACTAATTGGTGAGCAAGGAACTGCTAAGACTGTTATCATCAAAGGATTCATGTCAAAATATAATCCTGAAAGCCACATGGCCAAGAGTCTGAACTTCTCATCTGCAACTACCCCACTAATGTTCCAGGTAGGGTTATCAATGGGGTGCTCATAACAGTTCATCAGATTTATAGATTTGTATGTGGAGAATTTTCCTGAAAGATGTTACCAGTAAATACTTTTAATAATTGGACAATACATTTATAAAAAACAGCAAGATCATGAGCTTAGCTAGAGTGTTTAGCTACATTCACATTTTAAAATATGGATATCTTTGTGCATAAACATTTTTAAAAACAGTTTGACAGTCAGTTTCATCTGAACTTCAAGTGCCATATTTTCTGCAGATCTCCTGATGAGCATAACATTACTCTTGAATTATTTGGCATGATTCACTTACTTGCTACCTGTAACTGATTCTTAAAATATATTCCAGTTCTCCCTAGTTGTCTGCAGTTGTCATTAACTTTCAATAGACTAAGATAAAAAAAAATTGTAAAATGTTTGTTTTAGACAAATGTTATCTGCTCTAGGAATTGTAAGCTGTTTGTCTCCTGAGTTGTGTTCAATCTTTCATCAGGATGATGGTGTGTATAGATAGCTATCTGTGACCAAAAGGGTTATCATTTTACTCATGAGTCTTCTCTGTCAGGAAAAGAAGGAAAATTCAGTTCAGGTTATCTAAAATGAATTGCATCGACCATTAGTTTTTAGATGCAGCGTGTTGAAATTACTATAGCAACCTATTAGTTTACTATATTTACATAAATCTAAGATCAACTTGAATTTAAGATGACCCTGCAGTAATTAGGTTCTGTACATGGAAAATCTATAAATTTATTATATTTTTTCTTCCACCTATGTTCCACCCTCACCTCTCCTCTCTCAACCTCTGTTCCCTATAACCCACTCCCTGCCAGCCTCTGATCCTCAACTTTCCTTTCTCCCTTAGCCTCTGCTCCCCACTTCTTCTTCTCCACAGCCTCCACTCCATGCTTCCCCCACCCCTTTTACTCCTGCTCTGTGCAGGCAGGCTTTGCCCCCATTCTACCTTAGGGTACTGAGCATGGTCCCTCCCAGCCCTCTTAGCAACCATGTGGGCTAGCACTGCAGCTATGGGGTGGCCTGGAGTACCCCACATGGAAAAAGGGGACAGAGCCTGCTGGTGTGGAGCAAGGGTAAGGGAGGGACAGAGAGGGGAAGGTGGAGAAGCAATGACTGCATGGGGTAGGGGAGATGGTGGGAAAAGAGGTGGGAGGGTAGGCTGTGACTGCAACTGCAGCTGTGGCCCTGACCCCACTCTGGGTAGGGGCTGCAGCCCAACTACAGCAGCTGCCTGCCTCCAGCCACCTTAAACAGTGGGAGAAAATATTATTGGGGGTGGGGCTGAGTGCATGCATCAGCATGAAAACTACAACTCGCATTGTACTCTGTACAGTGTGATGCATGTGCTGTTAGTCTCTTTCCTCAGCCATGTGGAGCTGAGCATGCATGAGATGCTGGCTTGGCTGCATGCTGAGCAGTGCTGTGGTGCTGCTGCTGTCACCAGCCACCATAAAATTAGTTTGGGGGGCTAGCCTGGTCTTCTGCAGTCTATGCCCTCCCACCCCCAATCCTCATATTTGGTTCTAACATGAGGGACTTTCCCCTCGTGTATTAAATGGAGGGTGGTTGCCTTGACTTAGAATTGAGTAAATGCAGTACTTGAGAAACCCTTCAAGGAGTCTTTCAACCCAGTGGAATTGCCTAGTGGAAATCAGCCAATGATACTGTATATGTTTACATTGCACTTGGAGGTATAATGACAGTACATATAAACATTCTTGTATTAACCAATTCAGATAACTATAGAAGTGAAGATGCAGTGGCATGATCTTCTGTAAGGGCCTCACAAGCCTTCTGGGAAGCTCTTTGATATGGCCTCTTATTTGCTAGCTAGTATATAGGGTTTGTGCCACTGTGGTTTTATAGCTATCTTAACCCAAGCTAACTACCTAAAAGTTAGAATGGCTATGTCTACCTACATATTCTCTAATTGCAGAGCAGGCATATACTCTCTTGAGAGAGTGCTCAGGCATGTCCCCATGACCAAAGACTGATTGCTAGCAAATTTCATATGTAAAAATGACTCATTTTTAACAGTGCCTAGACTGTTAAACTGGCCTAGAACTGTGAACTAGAACTAGCAAAATGGTGAGAAGATTGACCAGGTATAAATAGAGAAGTTGAAACAGGATATAGACTAGTATTTGCCTGAGGAGAGTGTAGTAACACACTCCATGTGCTCAGTGGGAAAGAAGTCATTGAATGTGGATCCTATGGGTAGCATGACAACAGTGATGAATTGACTGGAAGAGATATACATGGAGCTTTAATATGTGGCAGCTGAAATAATGGCGGTGAAACATTTTCTGCTAATGAATACCTTGGTCTTTAAGTTCAAATATTTAATGATGGCTCTATGTATTAACAATCTACAGCTCTTTGGTTTTGATAATGTAAGCTTTACTTCTTTTTTCACTTTGATGCCAAATTCTCCTAGCTCTTCTTTAACCACCCGCATAGAAAAAGTAATTCAGAACTACAACATTACCAGAATAAACCATTATATATTTGTTGCAGAGAACTAATATGATCAGATCATGTAGAATTTATGAATGCCTCATTTTCTTGGCTCCTCAGAGTTGTTTTTCTCTCAGTAGAACTCACTGTAATACAAACTATGTTCTTGTTCATCTGATGACTTTCATATGTGTGTGCCATACAATGTAGTAAGAAGATAAAGTAAAATAATCATTGATCAAAATGAATGGTTTAAAATGGCAAAAGAAATATGGTCATATTTATATGTTGCCAGTAACTGGCCTTAAACGAATAGAATTTAAATTTTTAAAAAAATCTTAAAAAAAAACAAAAACAAAAAAACAATTTTAGATTTTTTTTTTAAAAGCCTGTTCCAGGACAGACACAATTTGATATTTCATACTTTTTGGGCAGCTGAAGTAGCTCACATTTCTTAGTGCATAACTTCAGATTGGTGGGTACATAGTTACTTGAGCAGGGTACCTTTCTTTCTGTATTATACAAATATTGATATTTCTTCAACAAGTACAGATCCCATTGCCAAATCTGTTTTCTCAGTACCTTGCCTAAGAAAACAGTGTACTGCAAACCCTCAGTATTTAATTGGATTTCCATAAGCTGGTATCCCAACATAAGCTGACAGGAATGGATAGGGTTCATTTTGGCTTACAAAGGTTTCTCTTACAGCGCACAATAGAGAGTTATGTGGACAAACGTATGGGCACAACATTTGGTCCTCCTGCTGGGAAGAAGATGACTGTCTTCATAGATGATGTCAATATGCCTGTAATTAATGAGTGGGGAGATCAGGTTTGTTACAACTGTTTATAAGTATCTAAGTCTTTTCTTGCCTTTCTATTCTTACCAGTGAGTAAGCTAATTCCTCTTCAGCCAGAGAGCTGAGGTGTTATACTTTAGTTTTAACGATGGGTGGGCTCATTAAAAGGACCACCTCTATCATATACATTTTGGACAAAGAAGTAGAACTTTAAAGTGCATTGAAGAGTAAACTTCATGAAGTTCAAATAAAGCCTTGCTTTGGAATATGTGGGGATGAAGCAGTTCAGAATAGGGTTGCCAACTGTTAGGCCTATCTATAACCTTACACCTACAGTTCTGATTTACTAATTAAAAACTTTTATAGTGTATACTGAGGACATTGTGATATATGGTATCAAATTCAGGAAACAGACCAATTACCAGGAAAAGTGTTCCGCAAACGGGGGCAGTTTAATAGGGCTAGTCAGTCAAGTCACTCAGGCAGGGGTTCTCATTTGGTTTAGAACAGAGAAATCTGCCTGAAAGTAATCATGTGCATGCAGATGTTTAGCTGGACAAGAGTCTTAAACTTGGTGGTACATGATGATAAAGCAGAGATACCAACTGAAAAATTCAAGGTCCTATGAAAAATTATTTGAAAAATGGGGAGGGAAACTTCAAAGTCTATTGATCTAACAGAAAGGAAGATGTTGGAATCCACCCTAAGATCAAGTAAGACTCAATCAAATGAATGGCTGGAGAGTTAAACCTCAGTATTAGGATGATGCATGACCTCATGATCTTCCACTTGTAGATGTCCATTGGGGGAGCTGGTAATTATGTGATGTTTTTACTAACAACTTTTTTGTTTGTTTAAAGCAGAGGAATATGTAGAGAATGGAAAAAAAACATACATTTCTATAATTATTTTCCCTGGTTCTCCTGGAAAAATACTCTTTTTGTGAAATATTTTTCCAATTACTAATGGCTGCTTGTAGGTCACCAATGAGATAGTCCGACAGCTGATGGAACAGAACGGATTCTATAACCTGGAGAAGCCTGGCGAGTTTACTAATATTGTGGATATCCAGCTCCTGGCTGCCATGATTCACCCTGGTGGAGGTCGCAATGACATCCCACAGAGACTCAAGAGACAGTTCTCCATATTCAACTGTACTTTGCCTTCTAATTCCTCAATTGACAAAATCTTTGGTAAAGTGAAGACTTGTTTTGGAATATGTGGGGATGAAGCAGTTCAGAAGATGGTTGTCAATTTTTCTCTGTAATTCAATGTTTAACCACAACCTAAGTCTCTAGTCTTGCTTATTCTCTAAATTCACTACATGAGTCTCTAAACTCAGTTAACATTTTTCTAGTACACTAGCTCTCAAACACACTACCTGGACCTTGGTCTCTCTGTGGTTACTTTTTAGGATTGCATCAAATCACAGTATGTTTTGGGATTGCAGAAGACTGGGGAAGTGGCATAAGTGCAGTGCTAGCAAATTAGTGGTGACTGATTTAATGTTGAGAGGAGATGACTTGTGCGCGATGTGTGGTTCCCTTTTTGATGTATTAATGCATAGTCATATTTCACATTCAGGGGGCTTTTGCAGCCTACTCCAGAACCTTTGTAAGTTGCTTTTTTTTTTTTTTTTTAAATTGAGAGTTAGAAGTTGAGTAGACTGTGGGTAGAGAGAGTAGACAGAAAAATTTAGGCTTAGCTGAATTTCAGTTTGTGGCTGCTTGAGGCAGAGAAACAAGAGAAAGGAAGAGTTCAGCTGCTGCTTTCTGTTGCTTTGCTACTACAGGTCCTACAACCTATGGGATTTAAGTGACATTCTTTTCTTTTTTTCCCTTTCCATTCTTTAATCAGTTGACTACTGTCTCATTCTACATCACGCTTTCCCTGTAAGCTAAGGAATTTGACCATAGCTTAAGAATACTGAAGAAACTTCAAACAGAAAACTTAGTTGAGTATAGCTGAAAGTTCAGAAGAATTAAATCTCTTAAAAACAAATTAATTTACTTTTCTTTTCCAGTTATTTCCTACTTGCTTTATACCTCAGTTTCCTAAAAGAATTGTAAGATGCTGCAGGGTTAGGGCTGCAATGAAGATGGGCAAATGCTTTCAACTGTTTCCATTTATCAATGGACATTTTCATTTAGAAGTAAAATTGAGACCGGAACTAAGACTTTTTTTTGTTAACTACTGAACAAAAAACTCATAGCTTTGTTTCCTAGTCGTGTGTGCAAAGAGGGTATTTTGTGTACTCTTGGTGCATGTGCAAGTGGTACACCTGCATAAAGAAACTGTTTTGACCTTTGGAGTAAAAACTAAATACATCCAGTAAAAGCTGTGTTAACCAGCACTTTATTAGCTGGAAAACTCTCATTAACTGGCATCCAAGCGATGCAGCAAAACCGAAACTGGAAATACCACCTCCGGGGGACTTCCCATTTCGCTGTCGCGAGCTGAGTTTTCCTTCGCCACCTTTTTGGCCCAGGGAAAAAGCAGCCTGTGTGGGACCCTACTCCCTGTCCCACAGCACACTGACACTGGGGAGTGCACCAGATAGTGTACATTTGATTAACTGGAATATTTGATTAACCAGCATCCCCCATTCCTGGGGGATGCCAGATAACAGCTTTTACTGTAATGTGAATTCTACGTAGTGTTTTTCAACCTTGCAATGCGCTTGAAGTGCAAAGTCTGACAGCTTTGTTTTAGGTTGCAGCGCACAAGTATTTTCTAGGTAAAATAAAAGTGAAAATAGTGTTTCTGTTTTTTCACTTTTGTTTTTTGCATTTTCCAGGCGTAATTGGACTAGGGCATTATTGTAGTGAGCGGGGCTTCTCGGAAGATGTGAGAAGATCTGTAGCCAAATTGGTATTACTGACACGTAGGTTATGGCAAATTACCAAAATAAAAATGCTGCCCACCCCCGCCAAATTCCATTACGTCTTCAATCTCAGAGATCTGTCAAGGATTTGGCAAGGAATGCTGAATACTATCTCAGAAGTAATCCATGACTCAAATGTAAGTAATGCATGAGGCTTGACCGTCCAAAAATATCAATTAGATTAATTTCAGTGTACAGTAAGAAACATCTCATTGTGTAATCTTTTATCACTTATTCTATATTTAGTTCGGAAGATTCTGATGATATTTCTTCATCCTGTGTTGGAAATCACGACATAAAATGGGGTCCTTGATCCTTAACTGGGTATATAAAGTAGATACTTTCATGCAGTTAAAAAAACCAAACAGAAAACACAAACACTTGGATGAAACAATACGAGTGATACTGATAATTAATACTTAAAGCATTTTATAGATTTCATAGAGTAATCTGAAATCACTGTAGTTAAACTTTGCATTAGTTTTACCATTTATTATGCTCACTAAAATATTAACATTTTTAAAAGCTTAAAATTCAGTTCAGTTTTATAAACAATATTCTGCTATATTTTACTACATGACATGATTTTTCTGAAGATCTGTGTGTTGAAATTTTAAAGCAATGGCAGTACCTGATTCTTGGGTTTGAGGTTTTAAATGGAAGAGAGAATAGCTCTCAGACTAAAACCAGTCTCTGTACTTAACGTGAATAATTCTTCATGTTGTGAAATCAAGTATTTGAAATAATCCTTTAAACTATTTTAAGTTGGTCTAATAAGATATCAGATTCACCCAAAGAACCTTGTCTGCCTACGTCCTTAGACCAACACGGGTACAACCTACACCTCTGAAATAATCCTTTGCTCTTAATTTTAGTTTTTCTTTGAAAAGTTAATTTGTTGAATTCTTAATTTTGAAACTTGAACTCTGATCTTGTAATGTCCCTCTTTGTGTAACCATTATTGGTGTAGACTTACAGGTTCATTAAATGAAGTTTAGCGGGCTTCATTATTGAATCACTTTTATACTGATCCTTACCTGCTTGACAGCTAAGTAGCTTCACTTAACTGTATCTACAAGTTCAAATGTTTGGATATCCCTTTAATCCCTTTGTGTTGGGAACCAGACTAACTAATTTAAAGATATTCCTTGTTCATACCTGATAACTCAATTACAGCAGTTTGTCCAAAAAATCAGAGAGAACAGAAGAAAATCTACTACTCTTTTTTTTTTTCAGTAGAACTAATTCTGAGGATCATTTCTTAATTGCTGCTTAAATGAAACAATTTGGGGTACAGAAAAATGTTTATGGATTTCTTAGAATATTATCTAATTTTCTCCATGAGGTAAAATACACAACTTCTATAGCTGAAGGGTTTCAAGTTCCAAAGAACAATACAGACCACTTAATGCCTGAACTGGGATTTAAAAAGTACCCCTTTTAATTGAATGCATGGGAAATAAGTGCTTTGTCATTAAAAAAAAATAAGTGTTTTTATTAGGATTTACTCTTTTAATTATTGTAAACTTCTATTAGAGCAAGTGTATGGTTCAGATTAGTTAGACAAGCTTTCAAACTCAAGATATACTTCACCAGGTGTGGACCATGACGACTATATCAGTCTTACACTACAGTTACTGTAAAGCACATTCAATGATTTTCTGTAAACTGGTTGATGCTTTTTGGCTATATGATATGGTTTTATTCTCTTACATCACCAACTTTGAGAATTACTCTTGATAACATTATCCAAAATTACCTCAAACTATGGATGCTTTCAAAAAAATTGCAAAGGAAGTAAATCATTTACCAAAATAACTCTTTAGTGTGGATGCTAGATTGAGGCTTCTTTGGAATTTTGTCTTAAATATATAATGTACTCCTTTTATATACTAGACACAAACTTACGTAGAGATTCAGCTGAATCAGAAATCTGAAAAAGGGTACAACTTTGGTTTGCCTGCATAAGAGCAAAGCATTACTGCAGTTAGTTTGGAGATTGTATGATGTTAAAAAAATACTGAGTAAACTCAAAATTTTGTCTCCTAACTTGTGTAATAAATATCCAACTGAGATGTTGAATTTCTCTAAAGGTGTTGATAAAGTTGTGGAAGCATGAATGTAAGCATGTTATTGCTGATCGTTTCACAACCCTAGAGGATGTAAAATGGTTTGATACATCTTTGGCAAAACTGGTTGAGGAGGAATTTGGTGAAGAAAAAAAAGCATTGGTGGATTCAGGAGCTGATGCTTACTTTGTCGACTTCCTAAGAGATGCGCCGGAAGTGACAGGTAATGTTGTTCTGTGGGGTCAGACCAACTCTCAGGATCTCAAAATTGCACTGTTAGACAGGAGAGTGTGACACAATTGCACATATACAAACACACAACTCAGTTAGGGGTGTCCACATACATGCACCCAAATCAGCTTAGGCACATGCATACCTATAAACAATTCAAGTGCACACATGCTACATACACCAAAAATTAGACAACAATCAGTTGTCAGTACCTACACACTCCGTACACATACACAGATCACTAATTTGTATATCACACATGTTAGACCACGACTCCATGTGGCATCCAATGACTAGGGAGATGACGGTCCAATTGCTCATTGATCCTGGTGCTCATTAGCTACAGCAGACAGGGAGCAAACATCAGCACACAGTGCTTACAACAAGCTTTATTCAGAATGGAGACAGCTTCAGACTAGCTCCTAAAAAAACAACAAACCAGGGAGCTGCCCTGAACAACAGTTTTCCAACATTTATACACCTTGGTTCAAACATATTAATATTTATTCCACCCTCATCCCACCCATTTCTCCTCCTACCTCAAGCTCCACCTTGGTTTACTGTTTGCTTCCTTAGCATAGTATTGCCTATGCATTTCATTCATTTACATGCCTCTCTGCTAAGAGCACATGCATAAGACTTTGGCCCCCATCTTCTTTCGGTCATTTGTGCTTTCTCACTGGTTTTCTTGCTGACTTTAGCACCATCTCCAAGGCCATATTTCTGCTTTTGTCTCCTGACACTAGTTGGTGGGCTGTTCTATTTTTACTTAACACATCATGCACGGTGCACCCTACCCCCTGTTAAGAATTCTCTCACTTAAGCATTAGCTGAGTTAGTTGCTTTTAATATATATCTAGCCTTGTGACCAGCGGCTTTTGCTGAGGTTACTTTTAATGTATTATCCAGCCTTGTGACCAGCAGCTTCTGCTAAGACCCAGGAAAAAAACATTTATTCAGCTGCACACACAGCACTCCCTAGATTCTATATTGTTTACTCCAACATCCAAAATCCATATCGTTACCCTAACAACACACACAATGAGATAGATAGATATTCACCTGTTCACACACACAGACACCACCCACCTACACATACACACAGGTGAGTTCTTAACTTGGATGGTATGGTATGTGTGTGTTTGGGATTCCTGGGGGAAAGTTAAGGTGAGAGAGAAAGTGTAAGGAGTGAAAGTTGCTGGGACCAGGTTTAGAACTGGTAGACTCGAGAGAAGCTGGGCTAAGGAACTGAGGCTTTGGGTTACTTAAGGTCAAGTGGCCCCAGGGTTACTCGAGGTCACTGGTGTGAGGTGGGGAAAAAGCCCGGTGGCAAGAAGGAGACAGCCAGGAAAGAGAGGCAGGCAGGCAGCTGCGAGCTTGGGGGCAGATAAGTGGTGGCAAGGAGGAAACAGTTAAGAAACAGACAAAAACCCAACTTGGTGTTTCAAAATAACAGGTTTATTAAACAGACAACACACTACACAGCCCCATGAACTTATTGGTGCACACGCACAATGGCAGCAGGAGAAAGAGACTCAGTGGAAGGGCTGGAGTCCAGGTAGGGAAGAGAAGCAGAGTACAAGTCCTTGGTTGAAGAGAGGGTGTCTATTCCTATTGTTTTAGGAATAAGGATGATTAGACATTTCTGATTATGCTGAAGAGTGAGAACAAGAACAGGAATTACATTTTGGAATTTCTTTTGAGTGATACAACTTGAGAATTCTTAAGTGGGAAATAATGACAAAATTGCTTAGTTACTTCGAAATTTTCATATTGTAACTTCAATAATATTTGTCCCTGCTACCAGGTGCATGAGACGGAATAGCTTCTACATTAACTGTTAGAAAAAGGCATAGCTGACAGACATTTGACAGGGATTAAAACTGTAATGCTCTATTTACTTGGATACTAAGAGATGGAAACTATGGATGCTTTTTTTACCTACCTTGAGTTTTGTTTTTCATTCTCCAATAGCTTTAGAGACCAGAGCAGCCAGTGGGTACAAATGGGGACAATACCCTTGGTTGGTTGTAAAATGAAGTTCTGCATTAGTTGCCTGTCCAAGTACTTGAGGTATTCTATTGTCATCTGGAATTCAGGATCTTAAATCAGTGTCTTTAAAAATCAGAGTAAAGCTCATGCTGACGTCAGTAGGATTAAGCAATTAACTTCATTTTTTGTGGAATAATGAAACCCTCTGAAAACATCCAATGATTGTGGAATATACTGCCTTTGAAAACTACTTTTTACAGTTGTGGTAATCCCAGCTGAGTAACATTATAATGAGTCAAAGCAAAATACTTGAAAGTAACCCAAGCATGCACAGATATCTTGAGGGGAGAAGCTGCTCATGCTTAATGAGGAATTTCTTTTTAACTTCAAATTAGGTCAGGAGAAGTCATCCCATAAAGGTAAGGTTATTGTGTGAGCAAAACAGAATGGATCAAAAAAGTATTTGCTGAATATGGCTATAGTCATGTACAGAAAATAAATCTTCAGCCTAAGTGCAGGGCAGTTGGGTTCAGCATACTGGTATGACTTTCAGTTTGAGGGGTAACACTGGAATTAAGCATTGATATTCTGTTATGTAACAGTATAAAAACTATTAGAGCTTGCTAAACATGTCTTATTTATAGATACATGGTCTATAATGATGTGCAGACATTTGAAATGCAACAAACTTTAGAAATGGTGCTCAGAGTACAGTGTCTTGGAGGATGTGTTCTGTGTAGAGAAGAAAAAGATTCATATTTGGAAAGCTACTCTAAAAATGGCTTTGTCTTAATATCTTACTAATACTTTCGTAAGAGTAAATTTTAAATGCTTATTTCAACCCCAAGATTATTAATCAGTGTTTCCTAGCATTTTGCATGTTAACATGAAACTTATCATTTAATTTTAACTTTGAGTGTTACAAGTGAATTTGTACATTTTGCAAATACACTACTGAGGAGTTATTTATGTTCTCAAAACTTTGACTTCAATGAGAAGAATTTAGACACGAGGTAAAGGCAAGATAAGGTATGTGAATCAAAATTGCTCTTCATTTACTTAACTTCACATCCAAAACTAAAATCTTATTTCCTTGATGGTGTGTGCATCTTGGCAAATATATAATGATGATATAAGCCAGGGCATGTGTGGATTGTGGTATTCAAAATGAGGTATAGATGTGATAGACAGGTAAGCAAACAAAAAGACTTAAGCTATTTCTGCTGTCAGATTTCCTGTTAAACATAGCCCTCAGATCATGGATTCTGCTTCCCTGCCCCCAACTCTCAGTAAACTAAGTTTTGTGGAATTATCTACGTTTTCTAAATTTATACACTTCTGCACTAATCGTGCTCATAAAATTATTTTAAAAAACTCTAGCTAGCAATGAGTCTCCAATAAATAGAATCATGTCCCATGTGACACAGAGATAATTGATAGTTATAAGGAATCAAGCAGTGAACTATATTACCTTCCTGAGGCATGTAGATAAAATGCTGGAATTGCGGGACTTATGTGAATGTAAATCAAAATAGAATTAAGTTGCATGGTGGTATTTGGTGGAGGAAAATGTACTGCTCACCTTTTTACACAGCACAGGTGATATTTTGTCTATTACTTAAATTAATAACTAATGAATGATTAATTAGGAGAAATTAAGAAATGCATAGCAACTTCAATGTGGTAGTAATCTGATGTTCAGATGCTAAATATGCATTTTACAGCCATATAAAGCAGCTAATTCTATTTGTAGCTACCACCATAAAGAAATATATCTTAAGTTGTAGGAGTTGCCTCGAGTTTGATACTGCCAATAATTTACTCAAGGTTTAGGGCAGATAAGTTTCTTATCTTTTATTTTATTATACTTACCCTTTCTAGAGTTAAACTAATGTCTCGGATATACCAAATGGATGCCAAGGTAGTTTTCAGGGGACAATCTGTTAATGTTAAATAAAGGCCTCAGCAATTTGTATGTAATCTATCCTTTTGAATTACCAGTACATTCATATTGCCCATAACAGAAAGGTTCAAACTTATTTCCCGCCTTTTTCCCCCTCCCCCTGTCCAAAGAATGCTACAGTTCAAAACTGTATGGCATTTTCTACCAGCTACAGTAGTTTAAATAAGATTCCAATCCTGATTTAATTTAGATTTAATATAAACTTTTGCTATTAATTTAGAAAGAGTGTACAAACAGATCTGAAGTATTGAAATGCCCCCTTTGGATAGTATATGGAAAGGAGGGTCTTTACAGAGAAAAAAGCCAGCCATCCACTGTTAATTTAGATACTTTTTTTCTTCTCACCACAGGTGAAGAGCCGGAAGAAAATGACTTTGATATGCCGAAAGTCTATGAGCCAATTGAATCATTAAATCACCTAAAGGATCGTTTAAATACCTTGTTACAAATATACAATGAAAGTATCCGTGGTGCAGGCATGGACATGGTATTTTTTGAAGATGCTATGATCCATTTAGTTAAGGTAAGACAAACATTCTCTTCTATTGCTTTATAATTGACAGAATTTTGGTTCTGTGCTTGATCTTTTTACTTTCTTTCATGTTGTTGAAAAATAGTTGCTACTGTGGAGAACAGGGACACATTTGTTGTTATGTTTCATTTTTAAAGTAACTTAACATCAAAGGTTTCTGCAAAGAAACTAGAAGAGGCTAGAAGTACATTTGGTAACAGCCTAACTTGTGATGCAACTCAGAGATGCAGAATTCCTGTTATCCTCTGGTAACAAAGCACATTAGCTCTTTGCAAAACACAGCAAATAAACTTTAGTCCTTGCTTCTAGCCAAGAAAACAGAACTATATGATGCCAACTAAAGGTTTAGTTAATGATGCCTCTCAACTTTTTATCATTTTAAACAATCGCAGAAAAGATTATTGGGCTTGTAGTCTTTACTTTCTCAAATGACTGAAAATTAACTGAGTTGGTTATGTAGGGAGGAACAGGCACAGTTTTGAAGACTGCAACTGACATGGATTCATATGTCCAGTAGCATAACTAGGATGAGGTGACCAGAGCAACAGCCCTGCATGCTGTTTGGGAGGTGGGGGAGTGCAGAAAAATAGCAGCAGCTGCTGCAGACACACAAATACACCAGTGGCAGCTGACAGCTGTCTCTGCCTCCATGTATCTTGATGCTCTGGGTTCCTAGCTGCTTTGTTACATCTCTGCTAATGTCTACCCCTGATTCATAGTAATGGTCTGCTTGGACCCCGTTTTGTCATATCTTCCAACATGAAGCTGGGTGTTCTGCTGTTGCTGCATGGTCTGGCTAAGGCCAGAGCTTCCCTGTGCTCCATGCCCTGAGCTGGAATGGGGCTGGAACCATGTCAGATGGTAAGGGGCAGGTGGGTGGGGGGAAGGTAGTAGAGGCAGGTGAAGGGGGTGTAACATGGCTGCTGCTACTTTGATTCTGAAACTTGGTTTAGGACTGGAGTTGGAGCCACAGCAACTCCTTTCCCCCTCCTCCACCATGCACTCAGATCCAAGATGAGCCCTCCCCATGTTGAATGGGGGGAAAACCTCATCTTGGATTTGAGTAAATATGGTAATATTACTCTTGAAACACATGTAATGTACTTCTGAATGTGTTTCAAGAGATGTAAATGTAACAATTGCTTTCTTGTAAGTGAAATTTGTAACCTAAAAAGAGGTAATGTTGCCTCAAACCTAATTTGCAAAACAGGGCACCCTGTCCAAGTTACCCGAGATGGAGCAAATTGATAAGGTTAGTGATACCAGTAAACTGTTAAGAACATTTCAGTGTGTAACTAGTTAATCATTCTTACTTTAAAAAAAAAAAATAGGGTACTATTTCTAGTCTTTTTTTTTTTTGTAAGTTAAGCATCTAGCTAGTGATTCTAATTTTGACTTTCTGATATATTTAAGGGATACCTACGATCAGAAATGTCTTCCCTCTCTACGCACTTGAATTTGATAACAGTGTAGTTCTTCCTCCTTGGATAAGCAAAATAAATAGAGCAGATGAAGTTTGCAGACCTTAGTTGGTTAATGCAGCTTTTCAGTTAATCTGTTCACTTTCTTGTATATTGTCTCTTGAAGTGTTGACACCAGAACTAGGTGCAAGATTTAAATAATGATCTCTTGCCAATGTCATGGATCATCCCCAGCTCATAGTTATTATTTTCCTCAGTGGTGTAACTAGGGGAGGGTGACAGGGGAACTTCTCTGGGCACCAATTTGGGTGTAGAGACAAAGAAAAATGACTGGTGCCAGGTACCACTTCACTATGCCCCAAGTGCCTGGCCACATTACACTGATTTTCCTGCTTATGCATCATAAGCATATTTGTGTATTTGTCCTTTTAGTCGCACTGTAACATTGTGCATCAACTGGATTTCAGAATCATGGCCAAATTTGTAAAGGAGATCTACAAATGCCATCTCTTCTCTCTTTGAAGATTAATTTATTGCCTACTTGGTGGTTTTTCTTTCTCTTGCTTCCTAGAATCATTAATGGGTGATAATGCTGGTAGAGCGTTGTCTCCTTTTAGGTCCACTATGTCTCCTTGTCAGCTTTGCTAAGTAATGACTGTTAAGTCCCTGATTGCCCAGCCACTGATATTGAAACTAGGAAAAAAATGCTTGGGATAAAAGCTTGAATCCATCAGCAACAATACAGATAGTAGAGGCCCATAACACCTTGGTTTTTAAAATAAATCTAGTATTCCTTTGTTAGTCGTCACTGCTGTAACATGTTAGTTGAAGGACATAGTTCACACTTAAAATGGAAGCATTTGAATTGGTGTGCTTTCCTTCATTGAATGTTAGGACACAATACATAATCACCTTGATCTGTAGATAAAACAGAATCAAGTAATGATTAAACATTTACAGAGTCCTGTGTGCAGGTAGCCTATTCAAGTTGTCATCAGGTCCATGGTTGTGTAGCAACCTGGGAGGGTATGGGCAGCAGAGTCCCCCAGGGCTCGGTCCTTGGGCCGGTGTTGTTCAACATCTTCATTAGCGACCTGGACGAGGGTGTGGAGTGCACCCTGTTCAAGT
>NW_017728992.1:21368269-21370042 GCF_001723915.1 Gavialis gangeticus | reverse complement strand
ACAATGGCCACAAGCTGAGGGAGGATAGGTATAGGTTAGATATTAGGAAGAACTACTTCACTGTAAGGGTGGCCAGAGCCTGGAACAGGCTTTCCAGAGAGGTGGTGCTCTCACCTTCCCTGGAGATCTTCAAGAGGAGACTGGATAGGCACCTGGCTGGGGTCTTATGACCCCTGCCACCCCCAGTGCTCCTTCCTGCCCATGGCAGGGGGTCAGACTAGATGATCTGTCTAGGTCCCTTCCGACTCATTGATTCTATGATTCTATGCCTCTTGAAGGCATTGCTCTATGATTCTGACTTCCAGGGGATCCCACAATATTTCCAGTTACTCCCATCCAGCTTTTGTGTGTATGATACATGCATTGTATCTTTCAGACCTCTCACTTAGGAACCCATTAGGACACTTTCTGTTATGCAGATCATCTAATTACTGTTCCAGTGTCTTTAGTTCTTAAATACTTCCTGGGAACAAAGTGATTGGGTCACAAAAGCAATGGCCACATTGTATCGGCCTAAAGATTAACACCAGTATTCTCTTTGAACACCCAAAACATTATTGGAGTACGGTTCACCCTTGCATAACTACATTTTAAAGTAACTGTAAGCATTTGAACACTTGGTCTACACAGGCATCCCATCAGTACTTCTTAGGACACATTTTACAGGACACTTAATTGTTACCTATCCAGTAGGTGAGAAGTGGGTGCAACCAGGGGATTCATACTGAGAAACTTCCCATTTGACCATGAGCAAACACACCTCTAGAATGAGCGTTGCTCTGCACATCCTTCCAGATATACACAGGCCCTTTCTGCTGATGACCATGATATGGTCTGAGGCCTGTCCATTTAGTTGGAATTCAAACCTTGTCACTAGATGCCAGCCTAGAACTGAGTAAAGATATGAGGAATAGGAATTGATTACTTCTTTAATGAAAATAAATGATCAGCTATTGCATTGGGAAGGACAGAAATCTTGTTCTAGTTTGAAAATGTGTCAAAGCATTATAAAACAGTTTAATACTGTTGCCCTGTGGGGTCAGGCCAACTCTCAGGATCTCAATATTGTGCTGTTAGACGGGAGGGCATATGCACACACTCAAAAATCAACTGGGTGCATACACACACTTCAGGTGCATGCACCCCCAACAGGCATGTGCACACACACAACCAATTCAGGTACATACACATCCAAAATTACCAGCCTAGGCAAATGCACACCTGTCACCAATTCAAGCACCTACATACACTATACAAACCAAAACAAATTAGACCAGAATCACTTACCAATACTTGCACACCCAATGCACGTACATGGATCACTAATTCATATATCATGCACACGGTGACATGTGTATATCAGTTCACATACATACCACTCACCTACACATGCACACAGGTGAGTTCCTAACTTGGGTGTTGTGGTGTGTATGTATTTGCTTGGTGTACTTGGGAATACCTGTGGGAAGGTTAAGGTGTGAGAGAGAATGAAATTCTAGGGGGTGAAAGTTTCTGGGACTGGGACTAGAACCAGTAGACTAGAGAGAGAACTGGGCTGAGGAGCTGAGGCTTGGGGTTACTTTAGGTTACTGCTGGTGGAGACTGAAATGAAAGTTGCTGGTGCCGGGATTAGAACCAGCAGACTGGAAGGAAGTTGGGGTAACTTAAGGTTAATTTGTGTTAATTGAAAGCAGAAAGCAACAGGGCTAGAGCCTGCAGAAGGGGAATAGAGAAGGGGAAAAATTGTCAGGAACAGGGCTGAGAGCCTGCAGA
>NW_017728992.1:21356306-21363269 GCF_001723915.1 Gavialis gangeticus | reverse complement strand
GGCTGGAGAACACAGAGAGAGAGAGAGAGAGAGAGATAGGGATCGGGGTGAGGTGGCAGGAGGCAAAAAGTGGTGGGAGAGGGGCTGACAGCCTGCAGAAAGCAACAGGGCTTAGAGCCTGCAGAAAGGGACAGAGAGGAGGCAAAAAGTGGCGGGAACAGGGCTGAGAGCCAAGAGGGGGAGAGAGAGACAGATCAGAATTTAAGAGGGGGAAGGGACCGGGGCTCAGTAAAACACAACCCAACTCGGGGTTACAAATGATTTTGGTTGTATTGAAAAGGGGAGATGGTAACACTATTTTATTGGTTCTTTTGCGCACGTGTGCGCACATGCGCGCGCGCACACAGAGGCAGCAGGGGTTAAAGAGGCTTGGTGCAGGGTCTGAAGTCCGGGAGGAGAGAGAGAGAGTCCAAATTGGAGGAGGAAATATGTAGGTAATATCTATCTATCCTAGGCTGAAAGTGGGTCCTCGATGGCCAGTCAGGGTCTCCTTCAGCTCAGTGTTGTCCAGAGGGGGTTGCCAGTAGGGCCTCTGGGGTGGATAGGCAGTGTGACATTGGAGATGGTTTGGTCCAGATGGAAATGGCGTTCCCAAGGAGTCAGTCTTCACTACTCCTTTTTATGGGGCAGACTACCTCTGATCTCCTATGGGGAGGGCCTGTTGAGGCAATGTCAGTCGTGTTCCAGAGGGTTCCAGTTGTTCTTACTGAGCATGTGCAGCCTTGGCATAATGGTGGGTTGCCTCATCTTTTGTTTCTTGAATGCTGAGGGTGGTTCCAAGGGCTGGGTTGTTGGTCCAGGTATTGGTGTTGATGGTTTGGTCATTCAGAGGGAGCTATTTTTAGACCTACTGTCATCGTCTCTCAAGCACCCTCATTCATCCCCATTCGTTCAGGAACCTAGTTGCATAGGAGGGGTAGTATGAGTCATAGGTTACACAACTGGATATGGGGATAAGATGGAGGCTTGACATTACAAGATGGAAACTTGACATGACTTATGCTAACTTACATATATACGCCTAAAACAGTAATCACACAATGTAAAGGCAGTAAAAAAATCAATACAAACATAATAATTAGGAGAGAGAAAAATAAAACTTAGTACCTAAAATAAAATGTTAAAGCTTATCCTACATCTTGGCTTATTTATACTTATCTATAGGCAACAGAGAGGGAAAGAAAACATCAGAAATGGTTGGGGAAGGGGAGGGGATGCATTTTAAAAGGAAAAAAAAAGAAAATTTGGGGGTTTTGCTACAGTACTGTGCTCCATCTATCCAACCTTCAGGACCATTGTGTTGTAGTGCTCCACATTTTGATGTTTCTGTGAAACATTTTATATATAGAACACTGAGGTTACAATTGTAGTTTTGAAGGAAGTACCTAGTGTTACATAGGCTAGAAAAATACATTGCCTCTCTCCTTGAACAAGTTGCATCTGTGTTTGTCCCAGAACAGAAATATCCCAGGATTGGCTGCTTCTGATCAGGTTTTAGTAAGCAGCTGAAAGCACTGCTGCTTTTCCACTACTTACTCAATGAAGAAATCCCAAGATAACTATTCAGATGCTCTTTGGAATGTCTTGGGATAAACTGTTAGTACTTCTTATCCCATGAACATTTTGAGGATTATCTTAGAGCAAGACATGAATATTTGAATGGTTGCACTTTGTCCTGGGATAAAATGATTACTGTTGGACAAATGCACTGTTTCTTGTAGTCAGAGGTAGACTGACATAGAAACTACAGTTAGGTTTCTTGCATCCTATTTACTATAACATTAGCTCCCTTCTGTGTTGTTTTGTACAAATGTCTTAATATCATCTTACTTGGTAAATTCTATGACTTCATGTGGGTTAGTTTTGCTTTTTGTAAGCATGAAATCAAAATCAAGCTATTTGTTGTACAACAAGCAGTGATAGTGCAATGGTATATACAGTGTTAACATAATTATAGAAAATCCATAACAATACTTTGAAGTGGCAACACCATTTGTTTTGGGTAAGATTAAAAAAGAAGCTGTTCTTAATGTACTACACTCTTGGTTTTTTTTGTTTAAATGTCATTGGGAATTATTAAAATAAAACTACTGTAGAATTCTGTAATTAATGTTTGGGATTGCACCAAAACTATGACATTCTAAGACGTTTTTATGGCCAGCAAAGCTTAAATTGTTTGGACACTTGAATTCCACATATTAAGCAACAAGTGGCCATGCTACCCTGCAGATTTCGCGTGTGATTCGCACCTCTTGTGGAAACGCTCTGTTGGTTGGAGTTGGTGGTTCTGGAAAGCAGAGCTTGACAAGGCTGGCATCATTCATAGCAGGCTATGAAACCTTCCAGATCACTTTAACAAGGTAGGTGTTGGTCCAATTGTATTTTAAAAAAATGGTACTATGACTTATTTGGGTTTACTTACAAGCAGAACATAAACCCTTATCTTGCCTTCTAAAAAGCCTTATTAAATATTTACCATGACCACCCTTTGAACACCCTCTCTGCATGAACAGCTTCATAAGCTTGTTAAGTTGCGTGAATATAACCCTCATAGAAGGAAGAAGAAAGATATAGTTTAAGAATGCTGCTATTGGTTCCAGAGTTATAACATTTATGTTCATTGCTATGAAAATAATATCTGGAGTTAGGAGAAGGAAGAAAAATGGTTTCTCAGTTTATTTTACTTTGTGCATTTTTGAGCAATTTTTTTTCTAGGTTAGTTCCCCTGCTTGTGTAGGTATTATATTATAATTATGTAAGGTTGAAAGGTACCTCGTGAAGCCTTCTAGTCCATGCCCCTTTTGTGTGGTAGGATCAAGCATACCTAGGCCATTCTTGACAGATACCTTCTCAATCCTTCAGTGAAGAAACCACCCACTGCCATCCTTAGTTTGTTGTAAGATATTACTGCTTTTACAATTATGATTTCTCTAATACCTGATATAGATCATTTCTGCTGAAAATTAGGTTGCTTTCTTCTTGTCCTAGTCACCACCTTACTTTGGATGTATAATTTTTTTAAACAAACTGGAATGGTGGAGTCAACATTTCACTTTTTCTAGCCTGATTCCTTGAACTATTCCCTCTACTTACAATTTACAAACCATGTATCCTTGTAGTTTGTTTAAATCTTTCTGAAAGTGTAGTGGCCAAAAGTATTCCAGTTAAGGCCTGACCAGCATAGAATAGAGCAGGGGGCTTACCATATGACACTTGACAGAATGAGAGATGCCTTTTTTCATAACACCACAGTGACTGGCATGCAGAATGTAATTTAGGCACCCTGTACACAGTACAGACACTGTGCAGTTAGCTGCTTGATTAGGTATAAGTCAAACCTTAAAGGTGTGCCTTTCAGAATGAGTTCTTTCTAAAATTTCTTCCCAAGAGACCATGATTAAGTTTCCTGAGCTGGCTGCTGTCCTCTCCTTCTAAGAGGTTGGTTTTTTTTCCCCTGCTACTCTCACTTGTTTACTTTTAGAATTAATAAACTTTAATTTCATTAACACTTAGATCCATACTGCTTTCCGCCTTAATTTCCTTTATCATCCACCAGGTAGCAACTCAATTCTTTTTCCATTTTAGATCATATAACACTTCAAACCTGATGGAAGACCTTAAACTCTTATACAGGACAGCAGGACAACAAGGAAAAGGCATCAGCTTCATTTTTACAGACAATGAGATCAAAGATGAGGCTTTCTTGGAATATCTGAATAATGTTTTATCATCTGGAGAGGTGGGATTTTCACCCCCTTGTTTTTTGTTGCTGTTCTTCCCCTTTCACCCTTCCTTTGAGGAGGCCTTGTTCTTGATAAGGTGGTCCCAGAGACTGTGAGAGGTTAGTTAGGTCAGTGAGATATCAGTGAAAGTATCAAAGAACATCAAGCAAGATAAATGGGGGAGCTTATACTCAGGACAGGGAGTGTAGGCAGAATTAGGGTGGCCCCTAGGGGGTGCCATTGCTTCTGCAGGGCCTATGTTGCCACAGACCACAACAGGTCAAAATGTCTTTATAAATTCCTTTTTGAAATCTCTCAATTTATTTTGTGAATCATGTTTATTGTTAATAAACAGTACTAAAAATAGGCACCCTGTGGCACCCTGAAAGGATCTCAAGGCACCCCATGGTTGAGAATCACTGAAATAGATCATCTCATGTTATTTGATTACATGGGGAGATAACTGTTAACATTTAAAGTAGAACTCTTAATCCTTTAAGATGAAAATGTATGAATTGCATCTTAAATTAATTGACAGGCTGGAAATGAGGGACACAATAGAACAGGAAAAGGAAGGTTGAAACTATGTGAACTTGGTTTCTTATGAATTGTTAAACTTGCTACTTGGGTTCAGATCTCATTGTTTTGCAGTGGAAAATAAGCCTACATGAAACAGAGGAAAATTTGTATCCAAAATAGGTGACATAGGGTATATTGAATCTGGAAGGGTATGTTCCAGAGTGATGTTTCATCTAGTTTCTTGCATATTATAAGTAGAGAAATTAACCAACCAGGGTGTAGTTAATGAATATTTTATTGCAGCAGATGTGCATCTTTATTTGTAGACCTAGATCAATTTAGTGCCAGCAAGACTTTGCTTGTTTTGATGGGCTTGGTGCTATGAAATCAGCTGAAGAGAATGGGAAGAGGAACCGTGTGTGTGTGTGTGTGTGTGTGTGTGTGTGTGTGTGTGCACACGCATGTGTGTGCGCGCGTGCGCTTAACATCAAACTTTCTTGATGTCAAGTAGAAGAATTTCATGGTATTTGATTTCATTCGCATTACCCTACCCAGCCTATGTTTAAAACAAATGAATAAACACCCCATCCCTCCAAAAACAAAAAAAAAACAAAAACAAAAACAAAAAAAAAACCCCAAGCCCCCCACCCCCACTCAACCCAAGAAACTCACCTTGTGCTTTTCTTCTTAGGTCTCAAATTTGTTCGCCCGTGATGAAATTGATGAGATCACTAGTGACCTCATATCTGCCATGAAAAAAGAGCAGCCACGGCGACTTCCAACCAATGAGAATTTGTATGACTATTTCATGACTAGGGTCCGCCAGAACCTTCATGCAGTACTCTGCTTTTCACCAGTAGGAGAAAAATTCAGGAACCGAGCCCTGAGGTTTCCTGCTCTTATTTCTGGCTGTACCATAGACTGGTTTAGTCGATGGCCTAAGGATGCTTTGGTTGCAGGTGAGTGAGAGAGTTGCTCTTCTGCCAATCTGTCTATGCTACATTTGGAAATTTACCATATTTTCTTATGTCATACATTTCCTAAATAAGGTGTACACCTTGTTTTTGGAAGACGGAATGAATGAAATAAATCTTTCCTTGTTCTTTTCTACTGTTAAGTATTTTTACAGGAAAACACAGGCAGCTGTAGTAGCAGAGTGGGAGGGGTAGGGAGCAAAACTTATGGCCGCTCTGTTAACCCCCTAGTTGCAGGGTGTTGCAGGTGCTGCTGGCTTACATAGCTTGGGAAGAGGGGCTGGGCAGCTTGTCTTCAGTAGAATTGAGTCTTCAGCTGAGCCAGCCCCTCTTTCTGACCTGGGTTGACTGATGACAGTGGCAGTAAAGTAAGTTGAGGGCTTACACCAGTCCAAAAAAAAAAAAAAAAAAAAGTTAGGCAGCTTGGCTTCTATGGGATCTGTCCATCTTCTCCCAGGCACACCACAAATAGAGGGGGAGTTGAAGCAGGGTACCACTGTATTCTCTTGGATCTGGCCTTGGCTGTATTTCCCTGCTTAAGACATGCACCCCAATTTTCAATAGGTAACTTTCAGAAAAGGTGTCTATCATATGTAGGTAAATATGGCAGGTGAAACCAATGCTTTTTAAGTCACTTTGAAGACAATCAAGGTAACTTTCTCCTCTGAGATAATAAGGGAAGCTGCTTTAACTAACTAAATAAAATCCCATTTAATTCTTTTCTTTACTCTCATTCAAGTGAGTGCTGTTGTTACCAGATTTGCCCGCTACTTTGGGGTGTGCTCAGTTATTAGGGCTAGGGTCTTGGCAATTCTATTAATGTGCTGCTTCTGTTACTTGTGATATGGAACTGTATCTCTCCCCCTGCAAGCCCTCACCCCCAATGGAGCTATCTTGCAGTTCTCAGTTCAGTGCGGCTGGGTTCTTCCAGTCCCCAAATCAGTCGTGCTCTCACAACACGCCTGACCTGGCCAGGTTGATCAGTATGGACAGGCTGACACCCTCATATATGCCAAGAATCAATTCATCAGAGCAACAATAACTCCAGTCAGACATAAGCACCCAGTTAAACAGAATACCTCTGAATCCGGCTGGGTGTCCAGATGACACCCTCATGGGCCAGCATTCAGTTCATTAGGGCATGTCTGAGCCAAACTGGGTCAATCAGCCTGTACAAGCTGATCCCCTTCTGTGTTTCAAATTCAGCACATCCCAATCCTTTAGCCTCTTGAGGAGCAGACCCCACACTAGTTTTGGGCTACACAGGGATCTTTAGCTTAGGTAAAAGGAGCGTTGCTGCAGAGCAAGTGGGGAGGGAGAAGTAAAGAAGGAAAAATATACCCAGTTACCACCAGTTTGACTGTAAAAGTTATTTATTGCTAAGTGGATGAAATATATATTGACACTAGTAGTAATAGACATGCAAAGGAAAAACAAACACAAACAGTCACAGTATACCCTGGTTTCACTAAGTATTTGGGGAAATTTAGCTCAAGCTTAATTAATACAGTTCACGTTCAGAAATCTATGCTTGGAGAGAGAAGAGAGAGAGAGAGCTGGGATCTCACCAGTCCAAGGCACTCAGGTTGGAAAGCTGACAGGTCAAAATTCTCAGCACAATCCTTGAAGGGAGACGATCTGACTCCTTCAGCCTCTCCAGAAGAAAGCGGGTGGTGTCAGCACACACGCTGCTGCTTTTACAGATTTTTATACCCTTAGTTCAGCTTCTTTCAAGCATTCTCAATAGT
>NW_017728992.1:21345914-21351306 GCF_001723915.1 Gavialis gangeticus | reverse complement strand
GGGGGGGGGGGCGGGGGAAGTCCTATGTAAATCCAGATTAGAACTTGTCTGATAAATGCTGAGCTGGGTGTGTGGGTTGACTAGCATTTGGAGCACAGATTCTCCATCGTGCAGTGCTGCCCTGCTTCGCTGATCCCAGAATTCACTGCAGTCTCTGCTTCAGGTTTTCTGCTCTTCATCGCTCATGTAAATGAATGGTCATCTGGTTCCATCTCAGATGCAAATGAGACCTAGGGCAGTTGCTTCACTCTTGTCACCCTTATCTGGAGGGTTTTAGGTGTGTCTCTCACTGCATTTTAATCGGTTTCTGTTTAGGGAGGGGAGGGGAGGGGCTATTCTTTGTGAGTCGGACAGTCTGCGTCCTGTGTCAGGGTTCCCCAAGAACATGGAGCTGAGAGGTAACACTGTATAGTATGTGGAAGCCCTGAACTGTCAAAGTCTCTCCTCTTCCAAGAGACAAATATCTGTTAGTGTAAAAGGTAAAAGAAACGTGTTTTGCCCTTAAAAACATCATTAAAGATTCATAGGAAATTTTAAAAACAAATAGCTTTTCACAGGCAATTTAGCAACACTTTTGAGTCATTGTTTACTGGAGTATTATATTTAAAACCACTCAAGAAGGTTATCATGACTTCAAACTTTCATGATTAAGACAAACTATGGAAGAATAATTGACCCATAGAGGAGGAGGAAATTCAGGTTTCAACTTTAATCTTTATAAAATATAAATTTAGGTTTGGAAGGGACCTCAGGATGTCACCAGTTCAACCCCCAGCTCAAAGCAGGACCACCTGGGGGACCACAGGCTCTGTCAAAAGGGTCCATGAAAGATGACCATGATCAATCAAAAGTATGTGAATACCCCATGCTTACAAGTCAAAGGGGTCTGCATCTCCATTCAACATTTCCAAAGGAGTCCACACCACCATTCAGTTTTTTTAGGGGTCCACAAATGCAAAAATTGATGATCATGAGTTTTGCTCCATCTTCTTTGTAGCCACCCTTCAGGTACAGGAAGGCTGTTATTACATCCCACCTCAGTCTTTTCTTCTCCATACTAATAAGCCCAGTTCCTCTGCCTCTCCTCATAAGTCATGTTCCTCTAATGGAGCGTTCTTTGGGTAAATCTGACATCTTATCCAATATTCTTTACCCAAAGAATCTTGTCTGCCTAGGTCCTTAGATCAACATGGTTACAACCTAGACCCCTGAAACATGTTCCCAGTAACTTCATAAGATGGGGTGAAATGGCTCTAAAAACTCAAGCTAAGATTAAACTGCTGCAGTGTTAGTGAAAGCTCCTAATAAACTACTAAAACAATACTATTTTTGCTTAAACTAAACAATAGAATTTCCGTGTCTTGTTTTATTGTCCGGTGCTTCATTGTATCTATTTTTGTATCATTGTATGTTTTGTTTAAACTAGAAGAATATTGTAATCTTATTTCACACTTCTAGCAAAAATGAAAAATTATATACTGTACGTGTGTATAAATTTATTGATGAAGATATTATTTCATTTATTGAAAATTGGTAAGCCATCACTACCTACTACTACAACCTAAAAAGAAATGTGTAAATGGTATCTTGAATCCTATAAGGAATGCCAGTAGAAGGTCCATGTCCTATATATGTTCCATTTTCAAGGCTCAAATGAAAGTAAGCAAGGCCTAGATTACAGCTTGTTTTTTCACATGAAGTTTCTTTATACCTTGACTTACTCTTAATAGCACTGGTTGATATTAAGTATGAAAAAGTTAAAAGGGTCTGTCCTGTGAGTGAGGCTAGGAGCCCAGGATTAGACAAAAATAGGATAGTATTTAATTCATGCTATGAGACAGTATTAAAATACCTGATGTTTAAATTGCAATTGTCCAACATTTAGCCCAAGAATGGGAGGCTTGTCAGCCTTAATATGCGTATTCGTTTCACACAGAAAATGGAGTTCTGGGCAAGTTCCAAGACTACAGTGTAATTCATGCTTTCTAGTTCTAGGAATGCATGTAGAAGATAAGGATGAGCTGCATCTCAGATGGCCTTTATAGAGTACAAGCATACCTCATTTTATTGTGCTTTGCTTTATTGCGCTTCGCAGATATTGTGTTTTTTACAAATTGAAGGTTTGTGGCAAACCTGCGTCGACCAAGTCTATTGGCACCATTTTTCCATTGGTGCCATTTTGATGGTTAGCATTTTTAGCAATAAAGTATTTTTAATTAAGCTATGTACATTTTTTTTAGACATAATGCTATTGCACACTTAATAGACTACAGTATAGTGTAAACATAACTCTTATATGCACTGGGAAACCAAAAAATTCGTGTGACTTGCTTTATTGCGATATTCGCTTTATTGCGGTGGTCTGGAACTGAACCCGCAATATCTCTGAGGTATGCCTGTATTTAGTTCCAGATGTTTTTCTTATCCTGCACATGTTGTCTTGCTTCCTCAGGATTGTGCTCAAAAAAATTAATCACACTATCATGCTTGAATATGGACCTTTAAAAATTGAAAGTTGTTTATGATTATGGCACATCCTGTAGATGCACAAATGTTGAGTTCAATAGCATTTAGGAACCTGACAAGCAATTTAGGAGACCATAATTCTTCATGATATTAACTGCAGACTCTATGTTGTGTCTGAAGTTTTTTTTCCTCCATTTTTCATGAAAGGAATGAAGGTTAAAGAAGTTAATTAACAGAATTCCTTTTTTAAAATAGTATCCGAACACTTCCTGTCTGCTTATGAAGTTGACTGCTCTGTTGAAACCAAGATGGAGGTGGTGCAGTGTATGGGCTCGTTCCAGGATGGGGTGGCAGAGAAGTGCGTGGACTACTTCCAAAGATACAGACGTTCTACCCATGTGACTCCAAAATCCTATCTATCTTTTATTCAGGGATATAAAGCTGTGTACAAAGAAAAACACTCTGAGGTGCAGACGTTGGCTAACAGGTAAAACATCTAGTTAATTTGCTCTCCCCCTCTCCTGCTTCATTTCAGAAAAAACCTAGTCTGTTTAAATAAAACAGCCTAGAACACAATAAGTTTACATTCTCATGGGACTTAGAATCTGTGGATATTAATATTATATGATCCAATATTAAGGTTACTTTTAACATTAAGGTCACTTTTAACCTCCAATTGCCTATGATCTAAATCACTTAAACTTTTATATAAAATTAACATTGAACAAGAGAATATGTTTGTAAATCTTAGGTCATGTTCATAACGCATTCTGTGAGACTTGCATGCAAACTGATATACTCTTTTCTGTTCATTTCACATGAGCAGAAGGACGCATGCATGTATATTATCATTATATACTCAGAAGACCATTTTTATTTTATCAACAAGGGGTTTTCTCTTTGTTTGTTGTACCATTTATAGCTTTGTGATGTGAAACAGATGGATGCTAACTTTCTGAATACCAGAAAGAACTCATTTTCCTGTGATTATATGAATTCTATTTGTATGGCAGACTCTTAGTTTTTAAATCCAGAATGTTCAACTTGATGAAGCTTTTACTCAGGAGGAACCAAAGGGCTGGTTTTATTTGGGTGGCAGGTGTATAGATATGCTTGCTTTAAGCAATGTATTTTTAAATACGTTGATCTATAGAGATGTGTGTAGATAGATAGATAGATAGATGTATTTCTGCAGATATATATCTATATATCTTTTATTTAAAATGACCTTAAAATAGAATGTAAATTGAGGAATGATGAGCAAATTAAATTGCTTGATACTTGCACAAGCTGCTCCCTTGGCAATTGCAAAAGCTTGCAGCAAAATGTTGGACACCTTTTAAACAAGGACTGAACTAGTTGCCTGTTAATGAAAAGTGATACCTGGTTTGTTTGCCAGGCAAAATTTATTGCCTTGCCTTTCTGTTAAAATTCAAGGCTTTGTAACAGCAGAAGGAACCTATGTATACATTCTTGTCTTCCTGTTTGTTACAAGTTTCTGGTCAGTTCATAGCTTTCTAGGTATTACGTTGGTGGCTGTCACCACCTAGGCTCATAATCTTTTGTCTGGCTGGCAGTTCAGTTCTGCCTGAGTGATACAGGATTGCAGTCTCTGTTAATCCCTGACCTCATGGTCAATGCAACCAATTAGAGAAATATTGAAGTCTTGACAATAGGTATCAGCAGCATTTCTATCACATTGGTGTGCAAGAAACACCACATGAAAGGTTTGATTTTTACAAGATTATCTAATCTCTATCTTGATAAAACAGGGGTTACTGTCATAGAATCATAGAGATGTAGTTTTGGAAGGTACCTCCAGAGGTAATCTAGTTAAACCCCCTTCCTGAGGCAGGATCATCCCTAGCCAAACCATCCTAACAAATCAGAAATGTCAACACAAATAAGAAAGATGGTTAAGTAGTCCATGTGTAGGCAAATGTGTACAACATGAGCCTAATCTACATCCCACTGTTTGCTGACTTCCAATAGTAACTGATAGAAATGATGTTGCAGCTCCAGCAGATGCTGCAGAATGAGCAGTGCCAGGATTGATGCACACAGTAGCTGATGCATGAAATACAAAATGATGTATGAAGCAGATCCATTTAGTAAGGAAAGCACTGTAGCTGGCAAAGATCTGAGCTCTGTACTGAGGAAGGAAAGGCAGAAATCATTCTAGAAGCTGAAGTGGAGCATAAATATTTTCTGCAACAGTAAGAAAATAGGGACAACTATACAAAAGGTTTTTTGTCAGTCATCCAAGAAAGACAGATTACCAGTACAATACAATCTGGTTGTCTATCAACGCCTAGAAAATGATGGAGCATTAACCCAAGCTACCAATTCAGTAATGAGAAGATGGAAAAGTTAATAATTCTGGGGCACAATACACAGTACCTAAACTAGGTGGAAGAATCAGCTCCCTTAGGGAAGGCAAAGCTCCTGGTCTTGAAATCTGCACTGAACACCCAAAGCGGTTTCAGCCAATGATAGTCCCCTGTGTTCTCCCAAATGTTAGGCATATATTAAATCAGTAGCAAATTGCCTGTCAAAATGATGGGGGGGAGGGGGAGGGAATGGGTAGGGATGGAGCCCCAGGCCTCCCCTGTCTGGGCCCACTCCTCCTTTCCCCCTGCTGCTTGAGGTCTGGGTCTGCTCCCCCCTTCCCCAGTGCAGTGGCAGGGGGAAGGGAGGTGTGGGCCTGGGCCTGATGCAGGAGAGGACTGGAGCTGAGGGTGGCAAGAAGCCAGGCTGCTGTGGGGGGGGAGCAGTGGGCCCGGGCCAACCTGGTTGTGGCAGGGGAACAGGAAGAGCTGGTTTGGGGCTGATGCGGGAGAGCAGGGGTGGGGGAGGAGTCTTGCTCCTCCCCTCCCCCTCCAGCTGCTGTGTTGGGCTGGGCCAGGCCAGGCCTGCTGTCCCCCCC
>NW_017728992.1:21343546-21345592 GCF_001723915.1 Gavialis gangeticus | reverse complement strand
TCAACTCAGGCTCGCTCCCCCCACCCCCTATATTGGGCCTAGGCCCAGTCCTTCCCTGGCCCCACCATCACTGCCACAGCATGCCCGCTCCTCCCCTTCCACATTGAGCCCACTTGGGGATCGAGGAGTGGGGTGCGGGTGAGACAAGGGAGGAGTGGGGGGGGAGGAGACCCACTCCTTCCCCCCACCAGCCACTGCCATGTCTCTGTCTGGCTGGGCCAGCTGTTTCCTTCCCCCCAACGTGGTAAGTTGGCTTTTCCCCCCTCCTGGGCCCACTCCCCCTCCCCCCCTGCATCAGGCCCAGGCCCATTCCTCTCCTCCCTGCATTGGGACTGGGTCCCCTCCCCTCCCCCATGTTACCTGCAGGAAGCAGGATGGGGAGGGTAGGGGTGAGGCCAGCACTGCTTTCACCCACTATCACCACCACCTCCAGGGAGTGGGGGGAGGGGACAAAGCCAGCTATGCTGGCCTTTCCCCCACCCCTGCTTCATCCCCTGTGTTCCCACCATCATGGCGGCGATGGCTGCCTTTAGTCAGAATGCTTCTTTGCGCTCTGATTGGCTGTTCGTCAGCCAATTCAAGCATGCGTAAAGCGTTACGGACAGGCAGACAGACAGACTTAGGCTTTTATAATATTAAACTGTGTCGGAACTGGATGAAGGCCCCAAGGTCACGGTGGGCCGGGGGTGGTGATTGGAACACGAACAGGTGGGATTTGTGGCGGTGGAGTCTGAGTGGCACGAAAGCGTATGGTTTCAAACAGGTGGATTTCTTGACTTACGCTTTGAGGCGTAGGCAGAGCTGCTGCTTCAGTTACAGTTAGAACCAGAATGAATACAAATAGCAAAAGGGGTCTGTTGGCCCATGAGGTTCGCTAGTGAGCCCTTGCTTTCTACCCCCTGAGGGGTAGGGGCGGCTGCCCACTAGCTAGTCCCAGGGCTGGTCAACAGCTCATGGAGTGGAACACAAATCAGAGATACAACTGTAACACGATGAGCTGATGAACGAAGAATAAGGTGATGTGACGCCAGTCCAACTGGACAATGGATGGTTGAGGATGAAGGCAGAGGTCGGATGCCAGGTAAGTAGAAGATGAAGCCGTAGTCGAAGCAGTAGGGGTGATCCAAATCGAAGCCAAAACAGTCTGGTAATCAAAGGAATCAATATGAGAAAAAACGAAATTGAGGAGCTAAATCGTTGTATGAAGTTATGAGGAGAACTGGGGGTTTGAATCCCAATCTCTCTCTCTCTGCCTCTCAGTCCCTGCTAAAAGCAGCCTCTGTTTGCAGATCAAGAACGGTCTCTCAAAACACTCACACCAATGCCTGCACTCCTAATGCCCACCAACTCCAAACACCCACCCCTAAGTGGGGGCTCACTAGCCTTTTATAGGAATTTAGTGGCCAATCGGATCGCTTTGTATATAGAAATTTCTGGTCAAATTATGTCATGCTTTCGCCAACTGAGCATGTGTCGGATCAAGCTCTGTGTAGTAACTGAGCATGCGCAGGGCTGGAAAGTAGGTCAACATGATTGACGGGTCCTGAGGTCACCCAGGGGGCACGTGCTGGGTGAGCCCTAGAATTTTTCACTCAGAGTAGGTTTGCGCATGTCAGCTTCAATCTTCTGTGTTGTCAGCATACACTTAAGCTTTTTCTGTGACAGACTGCACAAATTCCTTGAGGCAACAAGCATGAATTATAGAACTCTTAAAACCAGGGATGGATACTTCAGAGCTGAAGAACTTCAGGCCCATATCCTTACTGTCCTTTTACAAACTATATGCGTCCCACCCTAAATGTCCTGTTGCTATTTTTGAACAGCAGCTTATCCCAGAACAAGCTTCCCAGTGCAGCCGTATACTGGCTATGTGTTGAACATCATTCAGCACAATAAAGACTGCTTTGAAAAGGGTATGGTTACAGGTGTTGCGCCCAGATGCCGGTGCACCTTTGACCTGCGAGTCTGGGTCAGTATGACCGGCTTGGTGCGAGGGGGGATTTATGACTGGACAGGCAGGTGTTAATGGCGAGCAGGAGTCAGATA
>NW_017728992.1:21336478-21338546 GCF_001723915.1 Gavialis gangeticus | reverse complement strand
GTGTATATACAAAAGCGGAAAGCGTGGTTATTCTTTTTTTGATTACATGAAAAAGGCAAGAAAAAATACATAACACTACTAAAATAACAATAAAATACTTAAAGTAGTGAGATACGTTAAGACTAGAAGGTGGTCGTCCAAGATGGGTAAAGATGTCAATGTCCATCGTTGCTGACAGTTTTGGGAAACAAAGTCGGTAGTTTATCGTTGCATTCCCGTTCTTTTCGAAGTCGTGGCACTTGGTGATGGAAATAGCTAGGAGAGTCAGGAACGTGTTTTGTTGAATTGTGTCCGAAGTGAAACATATGACACAGTGCAGGATGATAGTCGTGAGAAACCTCATAGCCTTTACCTGCAAAAGAAAATAAAAAACAGAAGTATCAAGAGATTATACATTTCACGTAACTTTTTGCTCAGCGCGCCTAGATAACCAATTGTGGTGCGCTAAGAGATGCGGGGGTTCTGTGGAGCCGTCGACATCTTTGATGACCTAATACATGTTCGCCCTGGACAATATCCGAACATCTTGGCCTTTGGTCGGTGTTGGGTGTTTGTCTTTTGGGTTCGGAGTTGTAACCCAAACTAATTCACCTGAGAGAAATTTAGGTGTCCACAGCTTGGGCGGGATGGGCGTCTGATGTTCCCATAGAGGTTTGTCAGCGTTCAGACTGATAAGGACATCGGGAAGGATTGTGTCCCATCCAGTGTAGGAACCTTTGTTTAGTAGTCGAATCTTTTCTTTGATAAGGCCAATGGTGCGCTCGATTACGCTGTTGGATTGTGGGTGATATGGAATATGGCGATGCCACTGGATGTTAAAGGCGGCTGCAAAATCACCGGTCAGCTTGGAGGTAAAAGGCGGTCCTCCATCTGAGTGGATGATTTCTGGGGCTTGCTAGCGAGCGATTAACAGCTTTAATGCGGTGACGACTGATGGACCCGTACTTTTTTGTACCAGTATAACTTGTACTTGCTGTGTACCAAGATTGACAGCAACGAGTCCTTTCGGGTGTCATCTTGCTCCGGGCAAGGGACTTAGCAAGTCGACTTGCCACACTTTTCCAGGTTCAAAGTGTTCTTTGGCGAAGGTTTCTCGCTCTACCGCAGTCAGGTGTTTCTTTTCTTTGGCATGCTGTTCACAGGCTTGGACTATACGGGTCCAATCTTTGTGGGTTCTTTCTGACCGAGGCTGGGTTGTATCTTTGCACCAGCGACTGAGATGCTCTCACTCCAGGATGTCCCCAATGTTCATGTAGCCAATGGAGGAAAGGAACTTTTTCTGAAAATTCGGCTACTTGACTGACAGATACTCAGGATTGTTTTCCTTCTTGGAGGAGCCGGTCAATTTCAGCATGAACTGGGTCTGTGTCGGGGCGGTGCGACCTGGTATGCTCGATAAGTGGTGGTGGGTCGAGGGCTGTGTTCATATCAAAGATCTTTTCCCAAGTTCGGACACAGAGTTCTGGGTCGCCATTTCCTTTGAGGCAGTGCTCAACGACTTTGCAAAATGCAACAAGTTCATTTAGCTGTGCTGACTTATAAGCTTCTAGGATTTTGTGCTCT
Source organism: Gavialis gangeticus (assembly GCF_001723915.1). Classification (NCBI taxonomy): domain Eukaryota; kingdom Metazoa; phylum Chordata; order Crocodylia; family Gavialidae; genus Gavialis; species Gavialis gangeticus. Next base: position 21,336,983 of record NW_017728992.1, on the reverse strand, counting down.
CGACAGGCGTGACACACAGACCTCTGTGTGTGGTTCCATCACACATCCAGGCTGGTGCTGTGAATCCGCACAGACCTCTGTCGTGTGGTTCCATCGGAGGCCATCCAGGCTGGTGCTGTGGTGCCATATAAGATTGGGCAATCTCAAACTTCACATGGTGCTGGTGTGTCACGATGTTCCCATGAGGCAGACCAATGATACTGATTGGTCCAGGACTAAAGCGGCCCAAGTTTTGGGTTCTCCACCAAACTCTGGGTTAACACGGTCACTGTCGATTTGCGTCAAGAGTGTCATTCCAGGGCCTAGGATGGTTCCATGGCCTTTTGACACCAGCTTTGCCAGCTGTGATGCAAGCAGAACCTTCCCAACAGTTCGGTATCGGTGTTGGGCATCTTGCAGAGTGCGATGGGCAGTTAAAACAAGATGGTCTTGATCATGCACTGTTGCCCAAATATGTACATCTGTGTAGCCAACTGCAACAGTCAAGTCGTTGTTTAGGTTGACC
>NW_017728992.1:21335529-21335752 GCF_001723915.1 Gavialis gangeticus | reverse complement strand
CTATGCCCCATCCGGCTGATTAAGTAGATGCTTTCGGAGATGGGTGTGATGCGACCTTCTTGTTCCAATCAGGATAGCAGGGTTTGAAGAGAGGCTTGCAACGATGCTTTCATTGGAATGGGTTAGTATTGCCAAGCAGTTCCATTACGTAAGGGCGGATGATGACGGTTGTCTGGTGACACGTCGAGTGGAAGAGCTTGCAACACTTGTTCTTTGAGCTTTA
>NW_017728992.1:21322981-21335518 GCF_001723915.1 Gavialis gangeticus | reverse complement strand
AGGGCTATACTGTGATCACAGGGAGAATTCCATACAGCAAGGGGAATCACCCACTTGTCTGTTTCAAAGGAATCCTCAAACTCTATAAGTTTACAAGCATATTTGTACTTAAGACAGAGAGAGGAAAAAATACGACCTTGGACAGTAAATCACTGATCTAACACACACACAGACATACAGGCAGTTTACTTAAAGAAGAGTGAAACATTGTGCTTATAGAAATAGTTATCAGTTTTGGGTTTCTCAGAGAGAAAAATAAACTTAACATCTGTACACAGGATAATATATCAAGATAAAACAAGGCATGTAGGATTCCTTATCTCAGAACATTTAACTGAAATAAGCAGTATCAGCACCTCTGGTTTCTGTCTGTTTTCTTAGTCAAGTTAGGAGCCAGGTTAAATTTATTACCACAGTACTAAACTTAATATGCAGGAACTATGGCTTATTAATGAACATGTAGATGCACCCACTGTGTTGTCAGGCCTGGGCTACAGTCATTTCACCTCCCTGCATATTCATTAAGAACTGCAACCCATTCAGTGGTCTAGGTGGAACATTCATAGTTTCTGAAAGTGTCACTTTATTAATGTCCCTTTGCTTAGATACAACCCCCCACAAGAAAAAAAAACCTACCACAATGACTGAGTTCAATCACTGAATTGTTATCAGTATTTTTTTTGCGATATAACATGAAGTAAATTCAATGTCTTATTATATTAACTAATATATATTATATTCATAATACATTTACTTTTGGAACCACATCCATTCTTGGGTCAGATTGTTAGGAAAAGGAATTTCGAGGCTACTTGTTCTTCTCAGGGAGAAATAATAGTATAGTGGCCCTCATCAACATTTACTTATAAAACTTGCTAAGATGTTGTTTGGGGCAGCTGAGAGACAGAATTTCATGGATTCTGGTTAAAAAAAAGATCATAGACATTTGGGCTGGAAGGGACCCCGGAGAATCATCGAGTCCAGCCCCCTGCCCCAGGGGCAGGAAGTCAGCAGGGATCATAGGATCCCAGCAAGATAAGCATCCAAATATGTCTTGAGGGCATTCAAAGTGGTTGCTTGAACCGCCTCTGGTGGCACTGTATTCCAAAACTTGGGGGTCTGACAGTGAAGACGTTCTTTCTTATGTCCAGCCTGAATCAGTCGTGGCAGAGTTTGCGACCATTAAATTTTGTCATCCCTTGGGGTGCTGTAGTAAACAGACGTTCCCCCAAATCCTGATGAGCACCCCTGATAAATTTATAGGTGGCCACCTGATCACCTGTGAGCCTGCGCTTTTCCAGACTGAAGAGCCCCATGGCTCTCAGCCTTTCCTCATAAGGTCTGTTTTCCTGACCTCTGATAATGCATGTGGCTCTCCTCTACACCCCCTCAAGCTTCTCCATATCCTTTTTGAATTGCGGAGCCCAAAACTGGACGCAGTGCTTGATTTGCGGCCTCTCCAAGGCCGAGTACAATGGGAGAATGACGTCCCGGGATTTACATGAGAAGTATCTATGGATGCAAGCCAGCGTTTTGCTCACTTTACTAGCTGCAGTGTCACACTGAAGGCTCATGTTCATCTTGTGGTCAATCATGACCCCCAAGTCACTTTCATCTGTGGTGCTAACCAGCATAGTACTGCTGAGCCTATAAGCATGCTGCAGGTTTTTCTTCTCAAGGTGGAGAACCTTGCATTTTTCAGTGTTGATTAGGTAAAAGTTAAGTAAAAGTATAGCTTCTTAAAATGCCCAGCCATCAAACACATCTTTATCCAATTAGACTGCATAGTTTTCATCCTCAAATGCAACAAAACTGTTGCAGCAACCTTCAGTTTACCCTCCAAAATTTGGAAGAAGTTCCAGCTTATTGCAGATGATCATAGAGGTTTCTAGGAACCATGTAAAAAAAGGCATGGGTGGGATGATCTAGTCGGGGATGGTCCTACTTTGAGCAGGGAGTGGACTACTTTGATCAGGGAGTGGACTAGATGACCTCCTGATGTCCTTTCCAATCATAATTTTCTATGATTCTTTGATAAGGGATTTCCCATTAAATGACTTTTTTTTTTCAGAAAAAGCTGCATTTTCCTCAAAGGTTTTTAAAGAAATATTGCTTTCTCTGATTCTTTATTTGTTAATGTTTTACTAAATGAATTAAAATAACATATTTTATTTCAGTTCTGTTTGACCTTTTTTTTTTTAATGTCTTATTAAAGGGAAACAAAATATTTAAGTAGAATCAGTTTGACATTAAGCTACATCTCCTTATGGCATAGCAGTGCCTCCTGAGAGTTGTAACTCTGATATCCTTTTCCCCATTTTGGGTATACCTACACATTGCCGTACAGTGTCATTGTTACTACACCATGCTTTAACACTTCCTTTTGGAAATACTAAAGCATGGCACAGTAACTGTCCATCTTGTGGCATATGCACGGCGCACAGTTATTTTTATCAGCTGCTCTGTCATAGCAACACATTATAATGAGGGAGCACATCACTGTAGTGAAGTAGCTGCTGGTCAAGTGGATGCTAAGTCACTGTAGCGCATTACTACAGTGACATAGCATGATAAGTAGACACACCCTTTGTCCCTTTTAAGCCAGGCTGCTTGTCTGGAGCATAACTCCTAAGAAGTAAAAGTTCATCTACCAAACCCACTGGGTTCATTTTGGAAATCCCTTTACATAAAATCAAAATTTTCATTGGGAACATTTTGATTTTGCCCAAATATTCAGTCAAGGTGATGAAACCCCAATGCGCACCCTAAAATCTAGTGTCAGTTTCACGTAGGGTGAGATCCATTTTTTGGTCATCTATGTGGTTTTTTAGCACTTACACAGGGTTTCTATTTCTGGCTGCAAATGTTTAAGCTGCACACATAGATAACTATGTACATGTACAGATTGGGTGTACACACCTCTTGTGGGAATTCTGTGGCATCTAAGACCCTAAAAATGTAGTCACCCAAAATGTATCACAGAAGATGGAGCGTGCAGTCACCTGGGAAGCTGGAGATTTAGGTCCTAGGCCCCTTTTTCAGTGTCATGTTGACCATGGCTCTTTCCTATTTCATGGCACAATCTTCAACCACCTCATCATAGGTCAGGCATTTCCCAGTTGCTTCTCTGGTGTAGCTTTTGAAGCTCTTTCTCTAGACAGCAATGAGAGGGATGTATAGGGGGTATGTGGGGCCAGGAGGGAGAAATCAAATCAGTGATTTGGCTGCTGGCCTGAATGGAAAGTGGTTCTAGCCCCATGTACCTTCTGACTGAGGCAGAAGCTTCCCCCCAACATTGCCTTCAATCCACTTTTTCCAATGACTCATAAAGTGAGAGTGGCTCAGCTTTAAAAGGAGTACCAGGAAAGTGTATCAATACTATGTGGCATGTGCCATGATGGTTAGCACACTGTGTTGGGCAGTCAGAGAAACAGGTCAAGCTCCCATCTAGGCAAGAAGGCCTAGAACCTGACTCTCTAACTTTCAAAGCAAGTCACAGAACTCATCTAAACGTGCACTTTAATGCACAGTAGCCTATTCTACTGTGCATTAAACAGGAATAAAAATGTGCCAATACACTTATGCACAGTAGAATAGAATACTGTGCATTAAGCATCACCTAAAAAGCCTGTGCTTATACTAGTGCACATTAGCGCAGCCTAATGTATGTTTATTTAGTATCTCATATTGGTGGTACTAAAGTACATTCACATTAGGAAAAGTGCATTAATAGCCCTGAGATACTCAGGTTCTGGGGGCAAAAGACAAAATGCCCCCTTCTCCATTTTATTAACAATGAGCATGCCCATTCTATGCACAAAACCATTGTCTATGGGTTAAGGCTTATATGGCTAGGAATAGAATTCCTATCTGTGCATAAGTGCCCCAAATACTATGTAGATAACTTAAAAATGGCCAGATAGATGGCCACAAAGGAATAAAATGTCCCCCATTAGTGTCATAAATTGCTGAGAGGAGGTTGGGAAATGGATTACTATTCTGTCTCCCTTCTTGGCTCTCCATTGGCCCTTTAACACACTTGTCTCTGTGGCACCTGGATTAAGGAGAGGCAGGAGAGCTGAGAACTTGGAGGCAGTGACCTAAGTATCCCACCCAGATAGCCTACTTGGAGACTTCTTGTGCAATCTTTGACACACTCTTTGCATGCAAGCAGCCAATTAGATTAAACATTCCACTTCATCACTTGAATATTTAATAAACATCCTATGGAAAATGTTGAGGTTTTAACCATGTATTCCAAATTTCAATAATTACCCTTTCCCCCTCTCCCAATTCATCCTATCAGTTGAACTCATTGAGAAACTGTTTTCTGATGTAATATCTTTTTCAGGGCATCTTTGACCTCCTTGTTTCTGAAGCTGTAGATCAGGGGATTAAGCATTGGGATTACCAGGGTATAGAACACAGCTAACAGTTTGTCCTGGTCTGCTGACTTGCTAGTTGTGGGTCGTACATACATAAAGAACAATGTCCCATATAACATGGAGACAGTTGTCAGATGGGAGGCACATGTGGAGAAAGCTTTGTGCCTGCCCTTGGCAGTGTGGATCTGCAGGATGGCAAAGATAATACACAGATAGGATACAAAAATAATTAGAACAGTACTTAATGCAGCTACAGCAGCAAAGACAAAATGGACCATGCCACGGAAGTGCGAATGAGAGCAAGAGAGTTTCTGGAGTGGAGGGATGTCACAGAAAAAATGATTGATGACATTAGGGCCACAAAAAGACACACTAAACAAAGAACCTGTGTGCACAATGGCATAGGCACAAGCACATGAATATGACCCAATCACAAGCTGAAAACAGACTTTCCTGGACATAATGAGTGTATAAAGTAGTGGTCTGCATATAGCTATGAATCGATCATATACCATCACAGCCAGAATCAAAACCTTAGTATTGATACAGATTGAGTGAAAGAAGAATTGTGCAGCACAGCCAGTGAATGAGATGACTTTTCTTGCAGCTAAGGAAATCATTAGTGTTTTAGGCGCAATAACAGTAGAATAAGTGAGATCTACAAAGGACAGGTTATGAAGGAAAAAATACATGGGGGTGTGTAGCCGGGACTCAATGCTGATGAATGTGATCATGCCAAGATTTGCTACCAGGCTCACAGTATAGATCCCCAAAATCATCGCAAAGAGGAGGATTTGTAGCTGGTGGTTGTCTATGAAACCAAGGAGTATGAACTCTGTCACTTCAGTCAGATTTCCCTTCACCATTTATTTCAGATGTGCTCTGTGCTACTGAGGCAGAAAAGGGAAAAACAACTCAGACAGAGACAGAAAAGATATTTTAAAATAGAACTTTTGAAGAGATGGCAAATGGGAGTGGAGCCTTGTAATGCAATTAAAATTTTGCATAACCAAAGCAAACTATTCTACTTTGTCGCATGACACTTGGAACTTTAAACTTCTCGTAATAAAGAATGCATGTATATCTATGCATGTATGTGTAAATGACCTCCAAGTTCTCTAATTTTGAAAGGAAATAGATGACAAAGTTAAATAAAAATACAAACACCTAAAGGTAAAACTAGTTTTTAGACCTGGAAAGCACTCTCAACTGCAAATGTAACTTCATTAATATGAGATGATATTACTTGGTATAGCCATAGTGACTTTGTCTATGAAAGGGCTGAAAGTGTACTGGATCTCTAACACACTTGTATAATTAAAAATATCACATAGAAAACACTCTTTTTCAATACTACAAGTCTATCTAAACCACAAACTTTGGACAAGTTACCTGATTAAAATGACTAAACACAAACGTGGTTCTTGAGATTACTAAGGCAGTATTTTTGAAGAGGAAGCACACGTGAATAGAGGTGGTATAGAAAAAATAAGACAATAAATTAAAAATAGGGTTGTATTAAACTGTGTCCAAGACCCTTATTCCTCCTCTAGCTCATCACAAAAAAGAAGAACTTGAGAAATTACATGCAGCAAGCAGGCTTGGACAATATTACATTTCATGAGTAAAGGATCCTTTCAGCAGTGATACAAGTGTAACAACTGTCTCTTTCAGCAGGATTACTGTGGTACCTGATTATCCTTCATTTTCTCCATTAGCCCATCTCATCTATCTGGAAAAAGACGAGAAAATAGAAATAACTATGTATCCTTTTTTCAAAGCAGAATTATTAGCTGATTTTTTAAGGAACATCTATGTGATATGCACTGGCACCACAAGGAGATGTCTTGAAGGTAGCAAGTGAAGTCTAGATAGACAGTATGCAGTGAGAACAGCTGCTTGAAATCCAAGTAGATACAAAGGTACTTGTTCTTCGCCTTCAAACTAGAGATATTGCCTGAAACATAGAAGCAATATTTACCGGCATTAAAATGTCACTGTGCACCCACCCTAAAACTGAGAGACCCACTGTGAGATAGAGAATGGTGTACTTGGGAAGCCAGAGCTGCCCCTGCTATACAACACCATCTTTGTGGATAGAGAAAGGATTTCTCTCTTTATGGATTTTGATCAGGAGCATTTCACAGAGAAAATCTGATTTAGGAAATGTAAAATGAAAATATTTGATATAAAACTAAATGTTAAAATGTTAATAAATGTTAAAAAACCAATTCTCCTTAAAATGTGAGACTCCTGCAGTATTTTTATTGTTGGTGTTCTTACTATTATGACTATATTATTGTATCTTTACTGCTCAAGATGTTAAGCCATGACAGTCACTGGAAGGGATATAACTTAAATCAAGGTTTAGAATCTTACCTAAGATTAGAACATTACTATCCTCATCATTTTTTTAGGAGTGCCCATTAATGTTTCTTTCTCAAGGACTCATAATTTTTAAATAAAGGGAATGTTTGATTTACCCAGTGATACAAATGCACTACAAACAATTCTTATTGCACTTTCATATTCCAGAGTCTTTTCAATTCCTTCTATACCTGATGATATTTGTCAAACCTTTTTTTAAGTTTTCAGCTGAATGTTTTACATAAGCAAAATATTTGTTCTTTAAAAAGATAAATTGTGACCCACAACAAGTAAATCTAACCAAAATTTTTACTTTTTTATTCTATGCAGCATTGTATAAACCATGATAATGACAATGATGATGCCTGAAAAGTAATGGTAGTAGAGGAAATCAGTAAAGTTCACTTAGTTGGATCCTGAGTGGATTTAACTTAACACAGCTCTATTAATTTTGATGGAACTTGATCAGTTGAAATAAACTGGGCACATCACATGTGCATTAATGTGCTGTAATTACAGTGCTTTAAGTTTAATACCTGTAATATAGGTAATGACTCAATGTGCCATAATCGACACTATTGTGCAGTAGCACAGGAACAATTTTTTTCATGATTCTAATGCTCAGTAGACTAACTTTACTGTACATTAGTGCATTACCACGTTTTTCACCATGATGCGCTAATGTGCAATAGAATTAGTATACTGCACTTCTAGCATCTTGGATAGATATGCCCACTAAGGAACTAGTTCATAAGTCTTCCGGAACAACTGCACTAGGCACTAAGGATATTTTTTCATCTGCTTTCATCTACTACTACAATTTATTCAGTGAAAGAAAACCAAGATGACATTTTTTCAGTAAAAAAAAAATAGCATTTTGAAACTACATTTTTTTTTCTAGAAGGATATTATATTGGAGATTTTGTTAGATTTGAAAGATAGTTCATAATTTTTAACTTACCTTCATCTGTATTCCATAATGTTAATCTATCTGTTGGAAGTAAGACCTCTTTTTACCATGAACTGAACTGATGTGAAGTCTAATTAGCTGTGTGGCATATGTACTTAGTCTCTCAGCATACATGCCAAGGGAAATACATGCCAAGTCAGGGTAAAGGCAGACAAGGTTCTTTGGGTGAGTCTGATATCTTTTATTAGACCAACTTAAATACTTGGAAACATCTTTCTTAGCAAGCTTTAAGGTTTAAAAAGCCTTCATAAGACTGAGGAAGTCTCTGAAGTTGGTGTGTGCTCTTCCTGGGTGGAATGAAGAGTAAAGAAGCCAGAGGCTGGGTTGGTATTTATGCAAGACAGGCTGTCGGTGAAGATGTAAATTGAGGAGTCAGTGGGTGAGAGACAGGCGGATGGAGGGGGTGGAGAAAGTGGGGATGAATGTAGCAGTTAGATAGTGGAGAGGTACCTGAGGAGTCAGATGTCAGGCAGGTTATAATGTGTCATAAATCCAATGTCTATATTTAGTCCATGATTTCTATCAGGTCATGGTAAAGGAGGTAATGAAAATGCCCACTTTGTCTTTAGGGAGCATGAAGTAATTGGATGTCAAAAGTTATTAATCTTGGAAGTTGAAGTGCTACTGCTTCTTTCTCTTTTGTCCTTCCTACCTTTTATGTAGTCCAAAAATGAGAACATCTCTATGACTAAAAGCCATACTAATATCCTCATGAAGATTATTCATGGCCATATTTTTAACAAAAGATTTCTTTCAGTTATTTTTATATTTAATTGATTTTAATAAATTTACTCCACAAATAAGTAGTGTGACAGCCCAATACTGGAAACTTTTCATCCAGGTTTCAAATAGAACAGAACAGATTGCACATGAAGCCAAGACTGATGTGCATTGTAAGGGCTGTGCTGAAGTCTGCATTTGGAATCACAAGGATAGCTGGGAGGGAGGACTGAATGCCATAGAAAGAAAGTGACATGGGGAGCTGAGAACTAGATGATACAAGGATTCGGAGTGGAATTGTAGAACACTGAGTTGAGATACAGAAGCTATCACAGAGCCACCTATCCATTGAATTTTAAATGTAAAGTGTATGTGGTGGGGAAGAAATTGATGTGAGGGAAGGAGGCAAGTGGTCATGGCCAGAACTGCAGTACCTTCTCCCTTCTGACAGTATTTATCCCAAGTCACATTCTCCATGACTTATTTGTTCCTGCATATCTTCCCATCATAGCTGCCCAGTAGATCAGCTTCACAAGGACAGCTGGAGGATACTCTGGGCAGAGGCACATCTGCATGGCCCCAGCTGAGGCTGATGGTGATCTTGAGCTGCTGCCCTCCCTAGCAATTGGTGCCCTTCCACCGGGTGCAGCTGCAAGGCTTGAAGAGCCAGGAGAAAGAGGCTGTTTGTGAGAGTTTGTAGCATTTCTGAGCTAAGTTGCTCAGTACCAGGGACTGTGTGCTGCCCAGCCTCAGATCAGGGGTTATGCATTCAAGAGTACCCACAGACCATGGTAAATTGACTGGGCAGACCCTGGCCCAGGCTGGCACTAGCTGAGCCCCTGATCTGCGTTCACTGTCTGCAGTCAGCCTGCTTCCCGTGCCCCATTTCCAGGCCGGGACACATCTGACCCTGGCAACACCTGCTGCCATGGCTCTAGAACCACTCTTCTTCTTCTTATCTGAGCTGCTGCCAAGCCCACAGCACTTGGGATCAGGGGACACAAGGCTTCCACATGACTGGGATGTGGAGCTGCTGGTGCTCCTACCCTCCCTGCCAGCCCCACACCATGGTGGGACTGTTCCCCAACCATGGCCCAATGAGAGTGTCCAGGAACAGCACAAGAAGATGTTTTCATGGAATGAGGGGTGCCCAACCCACTATACCCTTCTGTGGCTGATGGCCATGGTGGCCTAGGAACACCTGCACACCTGGCATAGGACCCTGAGCTTCAACTGTGGAATGGGCAAACCTGCCCTTCTCCACAGCCTCTGCCACTGCCTGGAGGCCTACCTGTGGCTGTGCTACACACCACTGCCCCCCACAGATGAAGAGGACATTGCCACTAGCATCTGCACATCCCTTGGCATGTGAGAGCCCTGTGCCTGCCTAGCTGTGGGGCACAGGCTGTTCAATAAAGTTTTGCACCTGGCTCCCTGCTTGCTTGGGGGGAGGATCAGGGCAGAATCCAGGGGCCAAGGGAATGCAGCTGTGCCAGTTGGGGAGGGGGGCCTAGGGCAGGGGCCAGGGAAGGGAGGGCTCTCCTCCCAGTGTGGGGCTTACCAAGTGGGCAAGTCTGGCATGCCCCATGGTCTGAGTCAGTCTCAACAGGTGGCGACATCCTCCCAAGAGGAGCTGCAGCTGGTGGCAGCCAGTAGTGCCATGGTTGGTTTGGCTTCATGAGTGGGACTGAACCTATGGAGCTGGAGGGCCAGGTGCTGGCCTCCGAGAGCTTCTGGGTGACATTGGGGGTGGGGAGCTTGGCGGGATGGGTTCCTAGCAGCATGGTGGGCCGTCCTCCAGTGACATATCACGATGGGTGCCAGGCCACAGTGGAGGCTTGGGGATGCAAAAGGCAGCTGCAGAACCATCCGTGTGCTGGGTGGCTGCTCCTGACAGAGTTGGCCGGCGGCACCTGCCGCTGCTTGTGTTTCACATTTGCAAGTGGTCATACTGGCGGGGCCTGGCTGTGCCACATGTAGGGTCCAGGGAGGGTTCTTGGGTGGGTGTCAGGGGGGCCCCCACACTCCCACCCGAGCCCCCACTGCACAGAGCCCCACAGCTGCCTGCAAAAGGAAGCTGCAGGACCATTTGTGTGCTGGCTGGCTGGCTGCTTGCAGCAGAGTCACTCGATGATACCCACCACTGCATGTTTCCCCACTGCACATGGTGCAGGACATTGACCAGGCCTGATGCCTGCACCAGGCAAGAACCAGTGAGGTCCTGCCCAAGGTGGGGTATGTGGCACAGCCAGGCCTATGAACTTCGCTTTATCAGCCTCCTAGGTACAGAAACTCATGGACTCAATATAGACATTGGATTTATGACACACTGCAACCTGGCAGACATCTGACTCCACAGGTACCTTTCCACTTTTACCTGCTACATCCCCATACCCCACTACCCCAGCCTGTCTCTCTCACCCCCTGATTCCTCCATTTCCATTTTCACTGACTGATTTTCTTGCCTGCATTGCATGCTAGCCTCTGACTTCTTTACTATTCCTTCCATCCAGGGACAGCACACACACACAACTGCAGGTGCTTCCTCAGTGTGACAAAGGGCTTTTCAGTCCAAAAGCTGGCATCCCAGGCAGCTAAGCTGAGCTCACCTGGAGCCTCACAATTACACTTCAATCAGAAAGCCTCAGGCCTGTCAAAGACATGACAGGTCTGGACTTTCCCCAGCCAGGACTGTGTGCATACATGCATTAGCGGAAGGTTATGGTGCCTCCTACCTGCCTTTCACCAGGGGATCTTCGGTCCTGGCATTTACGGGGTGGCCACACCACCAGAAGTCCCATTAGGCTGCCCTGGCCCTGTCAGAATGCAGTTTTAGTGGTCATGTCCAGGACCTGGGGCCTCCTCCTTCCCCATATCCCCAGCTCATACCTCCAAGTTCATCCTGTCACGGGAGCTCAGCAGGGACATGTTCTTCCCCTGTTGGCTGGTGATGCAGTGAGTGCCCTCTCCATCCCCTTCACAGTGATTAGACAGAAATGCATTCTACAACTCTGTCCTTGCATGCTCAATTTAATCCATTTTGATTATCAGCATATGGTGTGTGCCTATCAAGAAAACTTAAATCTCTTTTTGAAAACTAGATGAAATACTGTTTCCTCAAAGGCATAGAGTTTCTATATGCTGGAGCAGGGGGGGTTACCTTTTCAAAAGACAGTACCTCTTCTGGTGGGTACCCCTCATTATGGGTACCCCTTTCCAGAAAAGGAGCAGGGGGGATCCCCCCAGCAGCTGCTCACCAGTTGTGGGTGGGGGTCCCCCAGCAGCTGAATGTGTGCAATGGTGGCAGTGGTGTGGTGGTGTGCAGCTTCCCAAGTACCCCCACTTCTCCATGCTGCCACTGCATACCCTGTGGCAGAATGCCATCTCAGTCTCTCCCCAAACTCTACTATCAGGCTTATTACCTACCTGACAATTTAGTTACCATGGTCACTTCCGAGGGCAGGCACCCCTGCCCCATCTACTTCAGGTAACCCTGAGTTGTAACCTGAGTTTAATACTTTCTTGAGGGAGGAAGGAATCTGCCTCCTTTGCCTATGTGACTGGCCTCACACACCTGGGGGGTGGGGCTTAACCCCCCTATTTTTCTAAGCAATGACATCATGAATGAGAAGGGGGCTTGAGATCCTGCCAATCTACCCAGCAACCAGTGATGCATTTCAAATTGGTTGGCTGGCAGCCAACAACTGGTGGCCTTCATTGGATCAAGTAAATGAGGTCATAAGGTCTATATAAGTTAAAGACTTCCCAGGAGGAGGGGCAGCAGTCATGATGAAGACACTGAGAGTAGCTGAACTTCAGCAGCTATCTGTCTCTCTCTTAAAACACATGGATACCTTTTGAACTTCCTCCCTCCAGAGGAAAGCTCTATCAGCCTCTGGATGATATTTGTGAGTAAGCTACTTGAAACCTAACTAGATATATAGCTTGCAGTAACTCAGATGTGTGATCAAAGGCTACCATGCCACTGTTTGCTCTAAGGGTTATTCATTGATATTGCTCTATCCTGTACCCTATTCCAAATCTACTTCTTGTAATCAATAAAGTTCTCCTCTGTACCTAGCATGGGAGACTTAT
>NW_017728992.1:21316345-21317981 GCF_001723915.1 Gavialis gangeticus | reverse complement strand
TGTGCATACATGCATTAGCGGAAGGTTATGGTGCCTCCTACCTGCCTTTCACCAGGGGATCTTCGGTCCTGGCATTTACGGGGTGGCCACACCACCAGAAGTCCCATTAGGCTGCCCTGGCCCTGTCAGAATGCAGTTTTAGTGGTCATGTCCAGGACCTGGGGCCTCCTCCTTCCCCATATCCCCAGCTCATACCTCCAAGTTCATCCTGTCACGGGAGCTCAGCAGGGACATGTTCTTCCCCTGTTGGCTGGTGATGCAGTGAGTGCCCTCTCCATCCCCTTCACAGTGATTAGACAGAAATGCATTCTACAACTCTGTCCTTGCATGCTCAATTTAATCCATTTTGATTATCAGCATATGGTGTGTGCCTATCAAGAAAACTTAAATCTCTTTTTGAAAACTAGATGAAATACTGTTTCCTCAAAGGCATAGAGTTTCTATATGCTGGAGCAGGGGGGGTTACCTTTTCAAAAGACAGTACCTCTTCTGGTGGGTACCCCTCATTATGGGTACCCCTTTCCAGAAAAGGAGCAGGGGGGATCCCCCCAGCAGCTGCTCACCAGTTGTGGGTGGGGGTCCCCCAGCAGCTGAATGTGTGCAATGGTGGCAGTGGTGTGGTGGTGTGCAGCTTCCCAAGTACCCCCACTTCTCCATGCTGCCACTGCATACCCTGTGGCAGAATGCCATCTCAGTCTCTCCCCAAACTCTACTATCAGGCTTATTACCTACCTGACAATTTAGTTACCATGGTCACTTCCGAGGGCAGGCACCCCTGCCCCATCTACTTCAGGTAACCCTGAGTTGTAACCTGAGTTTAATACTTTCTTGAGGGAGGAAGGAATCTGCCTCCTTTGCCTATGTGACTGGCCTCACACACCTGGGGGGTGGGGCTTAACCCCCCTATTTTTCTAAGCAATGACATCATGAATGAGAAGGGGGCTTGAGATCCTGCCAATCTACCCAGCAACCAGTGATGCATTTCAAATTGGTTGGCTGGCAGCCAACAACTGGTGGCCTTCATTGGATCAAGTAAATGAGGTCATAAGGTCTATATAAGTTAAAGACTTCCCAGGAGGAGGGGCAGCAGTCATGATGAAGACACTGAGAGTAGCTGAACTTCAGCAGCTATCTGTCTCTCTCTTAAAACACATGGATACCTTTTGAACTTCCTCCCTCCAGAGGAAAGCTCTATCAGCCTCTGGATGATATTTGTGAGTAAGCTACTTGAAACCTAACTAGATATATAGCTTGCAGTAACTCAGATGTGTGATCAAAGGCTACCATGCCACTGTTTGCTCTAAGGGTTATTCATTGATATTGCTCTATCCTGTACCCTATTCCAAATCTACTTCTTGTAATCAATAAAGTTCTCCTCTGTACCTAGCATGGGAGACTTATTGAGAGGGGGTCTAGATTATGCCTTAGGGTTCCCTTGGTCTGGCTGACTAAGAGAGACCACTATTTGTGCTTCAGACTAAGGGAAGCATCCCAAGTTCTTACAGTGGGTCCAGTACTCTTCAGGTTTATAAAACCTATGTACCAGGGCTGTGCGAATCTTCAGTCCCTGATTCGATTCAGCAGAGATTCGGCCCAATTCGGTAGCTGAATCTCCAAATCCAAATTGAATCAGGAG
>NW_017728992.1:21310891-21311345 GCF_001723915.1 Gavialis gangeticus | reverse complement strand
GAGTGCCCTCTCCATCCCCTTCACAGTGATTAGACAGAAATGCATTCTACAACTCTGTCCTTGCATGCTCAATTTAATCCATTTTGATTATCAGCATATGGTGTGTGCCTATCAAGAAAACTTAAATCTCTTTTTGAAAACTAGATGAAATACTGTTTCCTCAAAGGCATAGAGTTTCTATATGCTGGAGCAGGGGGGGTTACCTTTTCAAAAGACAGTACCTCTTCTGGTGGGTACCCCTCATTATGGGTACCCCTTTCCAGAAAAGGAGCAGGGGGGATCCCCCCAGCAGCTGCTCACCAGTTGTGGGTGGGGGTCCCCCAGCAGCTGAATGTGTGCAATGGTGGCAGTGGTGTGGTGGTGTGCAGCTTCCCAAGTACCCCCACTTCTCCATGCTGCCACTGCATACCCTGTGGCAGAATGCCATCTCAGTCTCTCCCCAAACTCTACTATC
>NW_017728992.1:21299606-21300782 GCF_001723915.1 Gavialis gangeticus | reverse complement strand
ATTACCTACCTGACAATTTAGTTACCATGGTCACTTCCGAGGGCAGGCACCCCTGCCCCATCTACTTCAGGTAACCCTGAGTTGTAACCTGAGTTTAATACTTTCTTGAGGGAGGAAGGAATCTGCCTCCTTTGCCTATGTGACTGGCCTCACACACCTGGGGGGTGGGGCTTAACCCCCCTATTTTTCTAAGCAATGACATCATGAATGAGAAGGGGGCTTGAGATCCTGCCAATCTACCCAGCAACCAGTGATGCATTTCAAATTGGTTGGCTGGCAGCCAACAACTGGTGGCCTTCATTGGATCAAGTAAATGAGGTCATAAGGTCTATATAAGTTAAAGACTTCCCAGGAGGAGGGGCAGCAGTCATGATGAAGACACTGAGAGTAGCTGAACTTCAGCAGCTATCTGTCTCTCTCTTAAAACACATGGATACCTTTTGAACTTCCTCCCTCCAGAGGAAAGCTCTATCAGCCTCTGGATGATATTTGTGAGTAAGCTACTTGAAACCTAACTAGATATATAGCTTGCAGTAACTCAGATGTGTGATCAAAGGCTACCATGCCACTGTTTGCTCTAAGGGTTATTCATTGATATTGCTCTATCCTGTACCCTATTCCAAATCTACTTCTTGTAATCAATAAAGTTCTCCTCTGTACCTAGCATGGGAGACTTATTGAGAGGGGGTCTAGATTATGCCTTAGGGTTCCCTTGGTCTGGCTGACTAAGAGAGACCACTATTTGTGCTTCAGACTAAGGGAAGCATCCCAAGTTCTTACAGTGGGTCCAGTACTCTTCAGGTTTATAAAACCTATGTACCAGGGCTGTGCGAATCTTCAGTCCCTGATTCGATTCAGCAGAGATTCGGCCCAATTCGGTAGCTGAATCTCCAAATCCAAATTGAATCAGGAGACCCTTTAATATCTCCAAGTTGAATTGGAACCCTCCAAATTGATTTAGAGAAATTCAGAGAGATTCAGCAATTCAGACATAGACACAGCTTTAAATGTTTTTTCTACATACCTCAAGGTAGCAGGCTGCTCGTGAGCACTGCAATGGTGAGGTGTACGAAGCATCCCACAGGAGTGTGGAGTGCTCCCCAGTGAACTCTGCAGTAGACCCAGAAGTGGACCAGAAGCACTTCCGGTCCACTTCTGGGTCCACCAGGGAGTGCA